>NW_020664393.1:60809866-60828419 GCF_002925995.2 Terrapene triunguis | reverse complement strand
GTCCTGATTCTTTGTGGAAAAAATACTAAATATCCTTTTGACAAATAAAATACCAAAGCAGTTGAGAGACATGAAAATAATTGTGTCCTCCCCCCATCCTCCTTCTTTGCTACATTGTCATTACCAAGGACACATTATAAATAGGGACAGGAACAGGATGTTAATATGCTGCAACTTTAGTCAACAAAAGTAAAACATAAATCAATGATCAGTAGAGCTGCTTGGGAATCTTTGGACGAAACATTTTTGCATCAAGAAATGCCTAATCACAAAATCTTTTTTGTGGAAAAATATCACTTTTGAGAAAACTGTCTCAGGTCCAGAATAGAATTTCTGGTCAAACCATAGAGACACTCACTCCATAGTAGCCAGTAGTCCAATGGTTACACCATTCACCAGGGACGGAGGGGACCCAGGATCTAGTCTCTGCTCTGCCTGATTCAGAGCAGGGACTAGAAATTAGGTCTCCCACATCCTCAGTGAATAGAGTATTTTTGGAATAGAAAACCAGGGTATAGAGTCTCTTAATGTCTCTCATTAAACCTGTTCCTGGAATAGCTTCTCTTGAAGCTTGGGAAAAGGGACGCAGAGTTAGCTCTGCTTAGCTGAAAGTCCATGTTTCATTTTATCATTTTTTTAGAATTATATATTGCATTTGTGTTAAATGGAATTACAAAAAGAATCCCGTTTGAGATCTTTTGCTAACTTTGGACCCAGTTCTACCACCCTACCTTCCAATGCGTAGTCGCTTAGTCCCCAATTCAGGAAACCCTGTCAGCACATGTTTGAGTCAACTCATATTTAGAAAAGCACTTACCTACATACTTAAGTGCTTTCCTCAATCAGGACCATATACCATAAATAGCCCTCACCCTGCCTATCTGCAGTGTTGCATACTGTTCAATGATAGTAAAGTTGCGGAATCAGGGTCATGTACAAGTTAGTGCTATTAGTAGGGAATACACTTTTTCTTAGTAAATAAATTTACATATTCTGCCAGGAATTTGCCTCTGATATAAATGTACATTTCACAATAAATGTGAAATTTCCCTCAAGGAATTAAATCTGTAGATCTAACATTATATATGATGTTACATGGTTTGTAAATGAAATGAAACAGGCTTTTAGGATTTTTTTCATTACAGATTATTGGCTATAAAATTAAACAGTTTTATATTCATAAAAGACGCTTTTAACAATATTCTTTATTTTCTTCACATGCAAACTAAGATTGAAGTAGCCCCCAAGCTATTCTAAAGCACTGTGCATGATAGCAAATCTCATTACTGAAACCGACTAGAAATAAATAAGATAGCCACTCACATTTTGAATGAAATAAGAAGAAAATGATAATATATTAGTAGTGCTGCATTTTATCACTGTGCAAAGATGAAAATAAAATTAAAATGGCATTGGATAGCCCAGTATTCTTTTTAATGGTCCAATCTATATATGCTTATGGCATCATGACTTCTAAGCCTAAAAAACATTTAGATAGTTCTCCAGATATTAATAAAACAAGGTAGAATGTATGCATAATTCTGCTTTCTGCATCTTTGTAACCATAGTTCAGACATCAGAATGCACTAAAAGGGGAAAGAAGAAGATATGATGTTGGTTTAATCTTTTCCATTATCTTTTTAGTTTTAGGAAATAAATATACAAATCTAGCTGTTGAGCCAATTTAATATGTTTTGGTATAAAAAATGTTGATTGCCACTGGGCTCATGCTTATACTAACATTGTATTAAAACCTTATTTTCTTAGTTGACTACAATATTTCTTTACTTTTCACAGCAATGGAACAGTTCACAAAATTATTTGACTTCTTAGAGTTTAATAGTAAACTATCAGTTAGCCGATTAAACAAGTTATATCTCTTTAATCCTTTAGCACAAAAAAAAAAAGTAAAAAAAAAAAAAAAAGGAGGGAGGGAGAGGATGTGATAGTAAATTCAGTTTTCATTAAAAGTGCCCATTGGAGCATTTCCTGTAGTTCAGAGCAATAGCCCTGAAAAACTGGGGTAACCTTTGTCTATCATTAAAGAGTTTTATGGGAACAGTCTTATGGTGCATAAGTTTTAACACTGATATAGGACATCATTGAGTTTCCAACCTCTGTCCCCTGTGATAGTAAAACTAAATGGACCTTATTCAACTCTAAAGATGAATTTAACTTTTTTATACAGAATGTTATCTGTTACCTTTCCTTTAAAAACAAATAAGATTCTTGAAATATTGGTTCTACTGTAGTTGTCAATGAAAGACAACTGGAATCAACTGAGTAAAACTTCTCATTCTGACACTTCATTCCAGGTACAGGAAAACACCACAATAAGTAGTGATAAAACCAATATTGCCTTTTTTTTTTTTTTTTTAATGTTTACCACTATAGAAGTGCAGGTCTGAAAGACAAAAACTGGTACTTTTTTTGTCCAAGTACCTCCAGTGTCAGGGTTTTATATTTAAAGAATACACCTCTATAGCATCTAAATCTTGCAAGTATTACCCTGGTTATGCAAAATATGAAACGGACTGTACAAATAACTGTAAAAAGAAATGGTCCAACCATCAGAAATATTGTTTCTAAAGTGAACCAACAGACTTCTATTCAAAGGCAGCAGAGAGTGGCTTTAACTTGTATTTGCACTATTTCCCATTGGAAGAATAATAATTTTTCTACGTTCAAAATCAGTATATATATCAAGCTATGTGTAGTTACATCTAGAATGTTCCCGACAGATTGCAGCTAATTTAGAGTGAGTCAATATGCATACGTTAAAATTGTCCCTCCCATTATTGATATTGTTGATTATGATAATGACATTACGGTAGCACCTAAGAAGCCCCAACCAAGAGTGGGGCCCCACTGTGCTAGGTACTGTACAAACAAGTTGCAAGAGACAAGTGCCTGCCCTGAAGCACTTGCAGTCCAAAGAGAGAAAACTAAAGTAACCCTTTTCCCGAGGCACAGATATTAAATGATGTAGTCATACAGGGAATCTATGGCAAAGTAAGGAGATGAAGTCACATTTCCTGAGTCCATTGCTTTAGCTGCAAGACCTGCCTTCCTATCGTGAGCATAAGGTCAATAGTTTCCACGATGGACCTTCAGACTACTTGCCAAATCGGTGGACCTTACTATTTGCAGAAATTTTTTTTAGGTTAATGTTATATAAAGGTTCAGTTCTGTTATTAAAGAAAGTCATATAACCAGGCTTAAACAATATTAATCAAAGATTAATCAACGCACTACAAAATACAGAAAGGAACATTATACAATACCAAAATGATCTGGGAAAGTGGGCCTGCATCTTGATTCCCTGTCAACTACCTTTCAGAAATTCACCTCTGTTTATATTGTTCTTGAGACAAAGAAATTCCATTCCCATAATTTACTTGTCTGTTGGGTTTCTTGCCCATGGTATCTCAGCTTAGGTGCTCAATAAGCTAAAGACATCTATAAACAAGTCGTTATATCAGAAAACACCTGTGGCAACAAGTAGATCCTGATGAGCTAAACACATCTTTCAATAATCATTATGCCATCAGTCACAGAAGACATCTGCAATAACAAGTATTCCCTCATCAACCACAAGTAATCCCTTTCTGGACACATTTCCTAAAGGCCAACAGGTAGGCAACAGGTAGCAGTGGTAGGCAACCTATGGCACGCGTACCAAAGGCGGCATGCGAGCTGATTTTCAGTGGCACTCACACTGCCCGGGTCCTGGCCACCAGTCCGGGGAGCTCTGTATTTTAATTTAATTTTAAATGAAGCTTCTTAAACATTTTAAAAACCTTATTTACTTTACATACAACAATAGTTTAGTTATATATTATAGACTTTTAGAAAGAGATCTTCTAAAAACTGTAAAATGTATTACTGGCACGCGAAACCTTAAATTAGAGTGAATAAATGAAGACTCGGCATACCACTTATGAAAGGTTGCTGACCCCTGGGTTAGAGTAAAGAAATTACATACAATCCATCATTTGGTAACACACAAAAGTTCAATATAAGTTCAACCACCTAGCATATAAATACAGAGCACTTTAGTTCAGATACAAATGATTATGGGATTCTGGTTTGTAATCCTAAGAGTAAATGTGTCTAAATTTTCCTGTTTCCCTCTAGGGAATTCCCTTCCACTTTCTCATGCAAACTCCTTCTGGAGTTCTCCACAAGTTACTGCAGTTTTTACAAACATAACTATTATTCTCTCAGTACCCCTCTATCAGACGCTTTTCTATTCAAGATTTGGGCATGTGACTCAATTTTTGTTTCGTACCTCCTGTGTGTCAGGACTTTGAAACTTGAAATTATATTCACCTGTTGCCCTTTATTCACTATTTTGGTAATTTTCTCAAATCATGCTGACAACATAACCTTTGTAAAACTAATTAATCCTAGAGTGTTAAGCACATTTAAATATTGGTCTCATCCCAGACTTAAGAAAGCCTTTATGGTAAAACCCTAATTGTGAATTTTAAATGGGGGGGGGGAATCAAGTACATTATTTTGAGATCCTATTTGAATCTTTGAAGCAAGGGCTGGAAGATGGCTGCTCTGATGTTGGGAAACAGATAAGTGGGCTCAGTGAGCTAACTGTATCTTTGCTGCCCTTCTTGAGACACTGTCTTTGCTAAGAGTATTTCTGCCCATTTCCTTTCCCTGTAGACCTTAGCTTTCAGGGAGCTGTGGCGGCGTATGCACACCCCGTCTCCCTTTGGGGTAGATCAGGGTTGCACTGACACCACAGATAGTCTATGAGACTGTGCTGGGTCTCACCATGGTGCGGCCGAATGGCCAGAGTCAGAGCGGTGGCCCTTGGGTTCTGGGCTGCAAGGCCTAATGGCCCAAGACAATATGGCCACCCACAAGCACAGGGCAATGTGGCCTAGTGGCCGGGATCAATATATAATCCCTCGAGTGCAGGGCAGCATGGCCTAGTGGACAGAGTCAATAGTGCATCCCTCGAGTGCAGGGCAGCATGGCATAATGGCCAAATCCGGAGGCTGTCACCAAAGAGGATGATGGCCAGGGTAGGGGGGTCCGGGCTCACCCAACTCCACCGAGTCCCAACCCAGGGCCCCAACAGTGGCAGAGTGGTCCACCACTGGGTCAGCGGGGAATCCAACCACAACACGCTGACCACACATGGATGGAAGATACCACTCCCTCCAGCTCCCTGCACTTCCTACCGGGCTTCCTGAAGCTGCAGTCTGTAGGACACTGGGGTCTTTGGGCTCCTTGGTGCAGGTAACTCCCTAGGACTCTGACTCAAGCCAGTCAGCTGTAGGCAACAGGTCTCTGGTCTATGTCTCGAGATGTCTGGCTCCCGCAGGCAAGGACTGTAACAACTCTTGGGTTGGAGCCTCCACCAAGCGTCCTTCTTCCTAGGCAGTCAGCCCAGACTGAGCTGGGCTTCTCTCCTTTATATTAGCACAGCAGTTGGAACATTAGCAGCATTGTCTTGCGGGGCAGGACTTCCTCCACCCATAGTGTGCGATTAACCCTTTCCAGGCTAATGTGGGGTATGCATACCCTGTCGCAGGAGCTCAAAAACTATGGTTCCTTAGCAGCCCTGAAATCTGTTGCCACCACCTGCAACCCAGGACCATAGGCACTAGAACAACTGAGAGTGAGAAACACCTTATCACACTAACTTCTTTAAAAAAAACATGTCTAGCTGAGAACAGCCTTTTATCAATGTATAGTATGTACAAGTCTCTACATGGAAGTCCAAGAATAAAAGTACCTTCTAGTGGAAAAAATTCCTCATTTCAGACTGCTGTTTAATTTACTTCAAGGAGACCGTTTTTGAACACTTAAATTTTAGTTGAATTTATTTAGACTGCTTGATGTGTGTTAATAAATATAAAATGGTCTGAAGGAAGTATATGTTGTTGATATGAGTGTTGCTAGGATTATGAGATCTCTCAAAGTAAGAATAGCTTGTTTACTAGTGCTGTTTATATGACTCAAGCATTTGATAGAATGGAATTCACTGATCTATAACCTTTCTAGTTAAGCTTGCACATTCTTTAAATAATGTCTGTAGTTGCAATCAATGCCTTGTGTAAAGTAGTGTAAGGTACAACTATAGTACATTCTTGATTAGAAAAATGGCACTCTGTTTGTTGTCTGCATCAGCATCCCATCTGAATATAAAGAGTTACAATGAATGCATGGATGGTTGGAATCAAATGTGGCTTATGTGGCTTATAAACTAGAAATATGTAAATTTGTAGTCCTCCCACTGTTCTAAGTTAAGTATAGATTTAAACAGTGACCTAATATGAATCAAAATAGCTTAAATCAAAAACTGGACTGTTGACAACTTCAAAGAAATTTGACAGGCAATTTGAAGTATATGAATTAAAATGTGGACTTCAAACTTGTCCCTAAGTATATCCTCATAAATATCTTGTGTGAAACAACATTTTAAAAATGAAGACTTTCAAAGTTCCATTCTATGGAACATTCAGTCCAGAAGTTGGGGGATAAAAGGACACTATCAGAGGTTTTTTTATTTTCGTTTTCTTTCTCTTTTCTTTTCTTTCCAGCTGTTATTCTTGCTGCTTCTGGTTCATAAGGAAAATGCAGGGAAATATATAGAACATGTGATGGTTTTCAAATAAATGACTGGGTTAGAGAAATAAGAATGTTGCCATTTAGTGTTTCACTTAATGTTTTAATTAACTCTTTGAGGCAAGAACTGTCTATTACTCTGTGGTTATACAGTGCTTAATGCAATAGAGTCATGATCCTGGTTGTGGCCTCAGAGCAATATTGTAATACAAATAATAATAAATTAATAATAACGATAATGATCAAATAAGTCATAATCTCCTTTTCAGCTGTCAGTAGATGCCCGGCTAGAGATGACTAATAAGGCTATTAAAGCAATGCAACAGATCATTGAGAAATCAAGAAAAAAGAACTCTGAAGATGGTATGGACGGTGCTGGAAGCACGCCTGTCACTTATGAGAAAGCTCTGAATCATCTGCAGCAGTCTCTTGCTCATCTGGAAACGCTCAATCATAGGTTTATCTCTTATCTGAAAAACAGTGACCAGGTAATGAGAAATTACACACAACAAACAAAATCAAGTATATTCCAGCAGCAGCATATATTTGCCTTCTATCTCTATTCACTTTCAGATTACTACAATTAATGTTAGAGGTTTGGACTCGATAGGATTTCTATATTGCTGAATATGCCTTCTTTCTAAATTTCTAAATATGCCTTCTTAGTGTAGATCCGTGATTAACTCTGAGACTTGAATATGTTTCAATATAAATTGTAATAATTTAATACAAAAGGAGCAGTTCTCTTTTGCCAGAACAAAAGGGCAGGGTGGGGGTTCAATGTAAAGTTCATAGGTGGAACTTGTGCAAGGTTTCAGAGTTTATATTAATATAAAATGCAGTGAGACATTTCTGTATCAATTAATTGGTAAGCTTTATTGAGCTACTGTACTATTACAGGTATATCCCTGGAAAAAAAATAATTCCCTGGACTGCTTTATCTTTCATACATACATCACTGTGTTCAGGGAACCCCGCCCCCCATTTTTTTTTATAAAGTAATATGCACCGAGTCAGCATTGTTTTGAGGAGCATGAATCAAATTAAAATCTCTATTCTTTTACGAAGTCTTCAATTTTCCACAATGCAATACATGGTTTAGTTTTACATACATTTTTGCTTGTAAAATAAAACACACTTGAGAAAATAAGTTGCTATTTCTAGTAAAGTTCCTCTACACAAATGTGAGATTATCAATGATACTCATAAAAAGTATTTTGAGTTATAAGGAAGCCTGGTTACTAATCGGTTATTTGTTTTAAACGTTACCATGAGCAATAATGGTGGAAAGAATTACTTCTGTCATATTTTATTATGATATATTTTGGTTTTGTTGACTTGTTCTTTGAAGGTGTTCAGAAATTTCCCTTTGCCAGTCTTTTCTGTTTCACGGTAAATTTTGAGATACTGAGCCATACATATCTGTAAGTAAAGATCACCCTATCTCATGAGTTTTAAAATGTCTATTTTCAGGAAATGCTACAGAAATACGGCCACTTATATGATTTATCCAGGTCAGAGAAGGAAAAAATCCATGACCAGGCAGTAGCTATGTGTATAGATGGTCAGCCTCTAGACATGATACAGCAGTTGTTGGAAGTGGCTGTCGGAGATCTGGAACTCTCCCCCAGAGATATAGTACAATGCGCTATAAACAAAATTGTATTTGCATTAAGGTAAGTTAAATTTCTACAATTATTAAAAATAAAAATCTCTTTCTTATTTCTTTGTGTTCCAGGATGCTTGGAATTCTGCAGGGCCTGAAGAAATAGCAGATATTAGAGAAGTTTATGTTGATGTTTATATTTACTTTATAATTCCATGCTTGTAGAATTCATTGTGGTATACAGGAGACTGAGCATGGACTTAACCTTTTTTCGTAAATTTGCTCTTATGCCATGGGTCCAGTTTTTGGAAATGTGCTTATAAGATATACCCACTATATACACCTGCTGTGTGTCTTTGGAGTGATTACAATTAATTGTGCCTTTGTTAAATAAAGAGAGAATGGAAAGTTCCCTTACATAGAATGGATGTTGGGAGCAGGTTGTGGGGTCCAAAAGGAGGAATTTCCTGTGTTATAGGGATGTTTTACATATGGATTGGGCTATGTGGACCTGGGAGCTCTTTCGTGCTGGAACTGCAGAACCTGTAGGTACCAAATTAAGGCCTATGTTTTCAAAATGACTGATTTAGGGTTCCTCAATTTTTGGGTGTCCAGCTTTAAAGGAGCCTTATTTCCTGATGGTGGATGGATGCTCATCACTGTGTGAAAATCAGACCCTATGGTTATGTCTAGTCGGATATCCCATATTATTAGTTACTTTTGAAAATTTAGGCTTTCAAGATTTATTTTTTGTCTTTTATGTAGTGTTGGTCTGTTTGATTATACTGAATTGAAAAGTAATTGTCCTCAGAGTCCTAATCTGAACGGAGGGACCTTGAGTTGAATGCACAATGAGTAGTTGGGTGAGTAGTTACCTTTTTTTGAAGGGCATACATTATTACACTTTATCATTTATTTGCAGGGAGTAGAAATGGACTGTTGTAAGAAAGAAATTGAGTAAAGGAAGAAGGAAACTGATCGGGAGGGAGGTAGAAAGGAGAAGAATAAGAATGGGAAAAACATAATGTGTTGGAACAATGAAGTTGGGTAGCTGATAAATTGTTAGGGGTAGGTGAGCAATGGGATTATCAGGAAACAACCACAAGTGACCAAGTTTCAGAGGTCTGTAAATGATGTTAGAGGCTGTGAACGCTTCTCCTGGCTGATGTCCCTAAGCAGAAGGGAGAGTGGGAGCTAATGAACGCAGTTCTCCAGATGAGTCCATTCAGTTCCCGGGAACTGAAAGACCTTGATTTACCCCTGCAAACCTTGCTATAGCTGGTGTTGGCTGATTTGGGAAAGGAGCCTCAAAGGTTTGGGGTATTTCCTTCTTGGAGATCATCCTAGCTGTTGCTTCTACTCCCATTTGGCAGGAGGGAAGAAAAGGCAACTTTAGTGCCCACATCAGAAAATCTGGGCCCATATGTCCCTAGATTGTGATATGTAAAAAGACAGGTGAAAAAGCTGTGAAGTGCATCCTTGTGCAACATAGAATGTGCATATCGACCTAAGTACTGAAGAGGGTTACAAGTGTATAAATAGCTTCTCTCTAAACATAGAGAGCATTTTAAAGAAAGGTTGTTGCCTGGCATCTTTTTAGCCTGCTGACATTGGTGTCATTGAAGTGAGTGAAATTGGATGTATCTCAGTCATGCACCAGCACATTAACATTCAAGCTAGTGCATGACACAAATCGAAACTTACTAACCACAACATTTTCTGTGACTCCTGTGCATTTCAAGGTTCAGCGGGGAAAAAAGTGTAATTATAAAAAAAAATCCTTGCTGCCTGCAAGGACTGCCAAGTTAAGGAACTCAATAAGTGTAACTTGCTTAAAAAAAAACTCCTAAGGTTTTTTTGTATTGAAACGTCTTGGGCAGATTAGGGATTGTAAATTTGAATTCATAGAAATGTAGGACTGGAAGGGACCTTGATAGGTCATCTAGTCCAGTCCCCTGAACTGAGACAGGACTAAGTATTATCTAGGCCATCCCTGACAGGTATTTGTCTAACCTTTTCCTAAAAGCCTCCAATGACAAAGATTCCACAACCTCCCTAGAGAATTTGTTCCAATGCTTAACTACACTTATAGTTAGGAACGTTTTCCTAATGTTTAACCTAAATTTTCCTTGCTGCAATTTTAACTCATTGCTTTTTGTCCTGTCCTCAGTGGTTAAGGAGAACAAATTTATCACCCTCATGCTTGTAACAACCTTTTATATACCTGATGACTGTTACCATAGATTCATAGATTCTAGGACTGGAAGGGACCTCGAGAGGTCATCGAGTCCAGTCCCCTGCCCTCATGGCAGGACCAAATACTGTCTAGACCATCCCTGATAGACATTTATCTAACCTACTCTTAAATATTTCCAGAGATGGAGATTCCACAACCTCCCTAGGCAGTTTATTCCAGTGTTTAACCACCCTGACAGTTAGGAACTTTTTCCTAATGTCCAACCTAAACCTCCCTTGCTGCAGTTTAAGCCCATTGCTTCTTGTTCTATCCCTAGAGTCTAAGGTGAACAAGTTTTCTCCCTCCTCCTTATGACACCCTTTTAGATACCTGAAAACTGCTATCATGTCCCCTCTGTCTTCTCTTTTCCAAACTAAACAAACCCAATTCTTTCAGCCTTCCTTCATAGGTCATGTTCTCTAGACCTTTAATCATTCTTGTTGCTCTTCTCTGGACCCTCTCCAATTTCTCCACATCTTTCTTGAAATGCGGTGCCCAGCACTGGACACAATACTCCAGTTGAAGCCTAACCAGCGCAGAGTAGAGCGGAAGAATGACTTCTCGTGTCTTGCTCACAACACACCTGTTAATACATCCCAGAATCATGTTTGCTTTTTTTGCAACAGCATCACACTGTTGACTCATATTTAGCTTGTGATCAACTATAACCCCTAGATCCCTTTCTGCCGTACTCCTTCCTTGACAGTCTCTTCCCATTCTGTATGTGTGAAACATTGTTCCTTCCTAAGTGGAGCACTTTGCATTTGTCTTTGTTAAACTTCATCCTGTTTACCTCAGACCATTTCTCCAATTTGTCCAGATCATTTTGAATTATGACCCTGTCCTCCAAAGCAGTTGCAACCCCTCCCAGTTTGGTATCATCCGCAAACTTAATAAGCGTACTTTCTATGCCAATATCTAAGTCGTTAATGAAGATATTGAACAGAGCCGGTCCCAAAACAGACCCCTGCGGAACCCCACTTGTTATGCCTTTCCAGCAGGATTGGGAACCATTAATAACAACTCTCTGAGTACGGTTATCCAGCCAGTTATGCACCCACCTTATAGTAGCCCCATCTAAATTGTATTTGCCTAGTTTATCGATAAGAATATCATGCGAGACCGTATCAAATGCCTTACTAAAGTCTAGGTATACCACATCCACAGCTTCTCCCTTATCCACAAGGCTCGTTATCCTATCGAAGAAAGCTATCAGATTGGTTTGACACAATTTGTTCTTTACAAATCCATGCTGGCTATTCCCTATCACCTTACCACCTTCCAAGTGTTTCCAGATGATTTCCTTAATTACTTGCTCCATTATCTTCCCTGGCACAGAAGTTAAACTAACTGGTCTGTAGTTTCCTGGGTTGTTTTTATTTCCCTTTTTATAGATGGGCACTATATTTGCCCTTTTCCAGTCTTCTGGAATCTCTCCCGTCTCCCATGATTTTCCAAAGATAATAGCTAGAGGCTCAGATACCTCCTCTATTAGCTCTTTGAGTATTCTAGGATGCATTTCATCAGGCCCTGGTGACTTGCAGGCATCTAACTTTTCTAAGTGATTTTTAACTTGTTCTTTTTTTATTTTATCTGCTAAGCCTACCCCCTTCCCATTAGCATTCACTAGGTTAGGCATTCCTTCAGACTTCTCGGTGAAGACCGAAACAAAGAAGTCATTAAGCATCTCTGCCATTTTCAAGTTTCCTGTTACTGTTTCTCCCTCTTCACTGAGCAATGGGCCTACCCTGTCTTTGGTCTTCCTCTTGCTTCTAATGTATTGATAAAAAGTCTTCTTGTTTCCCTTTATTCCCGTAGCTAATTTGAGCTCATTTTGTGCCTTTGCCTTTCTAATCTTGCCCCTGCATTCCTGTGTTGTTTGCCTATATTCATCCTTTGTAATCTGTCCTAGTTTCCATTTTTTATATGACTCCTTTTTATTTTTTAGATCAAGCAAGATCTCGTGGTTGAGCCAAGGTGGTCTTTTGCCACATTTTCTATCTTTCCTAGCCAGCGGAATAGCTTGCTTTTGGGCCCTTAATTAGTGTCCCTTTGAAAAACTGCCAACTCTCCTCAGTTGTTTTTCCCCTCAGTCTTGATTCCCATGGGACCTTACCTATCAACTCTCTGAGCTTACCAAAATCCGCCTTCCTGAAATCCATTGTCTCTATTTTGCTGTACTCCCTTCTACCCTTCCTTAGAATTTCATGATCAGTTTCACCCAAGCTGCCTTCTACTTTCAATTTCTCAATGAGTTCCTCCCTATTTGTTAAAATCGAGTCTAGAACAGCTTCGCCCCTAGTAGCTTTTTCAACCTTCTGAAATAAAAAGTTGTCTGCAATGCAGTCCAAAAATTTGTTGGATAGTCTGTGCCCCGCTGTGTTATTTTCCCAACATATATTTGGATAGTTGAAGTCCCCCATCACTACCAAATCTTGGGCTTTGGATGATTTTGTTAGTTGTTTAAAAAAAGCCTCATCCACCTCTTCCACCTGGTTAGGTGGCCTGTAGTAGACTCCTAGCATGACATCACCCTTGTTTTTTACCCCTTTTAGCCTAACCCAGAGACTTTCAACACTTCCGTCTCCTATGTCCATCTCCACCTCAGTCCACCATGTCCCCTTTGTCTTCTCTTCTGTAAATTAAACAATCCCATTTTTTTTTCCTTTTTTCCAGAAGACCTTTTCCATGTTTCACGCACACGCATATTTGTGATACATTTAAAGAAGAGGTTTCTAATCCCATCTCAGAGGATCTACTACCTGGGAGTCAAGAGACTCTAAGATATCATGGAACTGAATATCATTAATCCACTTCATTGTCAGCTCCTGGGTCTTCTGATCTCTTGTGTGCATCATACAGCATTGGAATACTCATCTGTCTTTACCAGACTCTGGGGTCTTGTTGACAACTCTGAATGAAGTAACGGAGAGTCCTGTGGCACCTTTAAGACTAACAGATGTATTGGAGCATAAGCTTTCGTGGGTGAATACCCACTTCGTCAGACAGCTTATGCTCCAATACATCTGTTAGTCTTAAAGGTGCCACAGGACTCTCAGTCTGGATTTGTAAAAAGTAACAAACACGGCTACCCCTCTGATATCTGAATGAAGTACTTCTCTTACTTGCAGGGAGAGATGTAGCCCAATGCTTTTTGGACATGGGAAACGATCAGTTCAAGAAAGGAAATACAGTTAATTTTCCATTGCCCCATGCTCTTATTGGAGAACAGTCAGGGAAGCAGAGGTTTAATAACTTAGGAATGTACATAATTGTATGGCGTTTCTTATAGAAATCACAATTGTGTGACATTGTGACTCATGATTTCCCAGTGGGATGTGCTAATGCCCCAAATATTAACACCAGTGCAGAAGTTTCTGATTTCCTACCACCGAAAGGCTGCACAAATATAACAGGATAGAAAGTTAGGCTAAGGAAACAACAAGGCATCAGGCATTTTCAGTGAATAAAGTAATTAGGCGAAAAGATTTAGCTGTATTTAATTTATTCGCCTTTTAAGCATTCTTTGTAATTTTTTTATTGCTCTTGAGGACCTTTTTGATTAAATTCATGTCGTTTTTCTGTAGCTGAACTGAAAACAAAATGAGCCTTTATCAGTTTAATTACACTAGACTCATGCAGTCTTCACCTTAAAGCTTCTAGGTATCCTGGGGGGTGGGGCATACGAGAGGGAGAGAGAGAAAAATGCACACAAAATACCATATAATCTGTGTGAAGGACTAATGTTTCATTAATTATGTTTGCTTTTGTCAGTAGCTTCTGATGATTTTACTGTTAATTAGGAGGAAAATAAAAAACTATATTCCTTGTGAAAATTTAGCGGATGATTGTCATGTAAAAGTCTTTTGAATTGTAATTCTTTTTCATCGTCCTAACCAATTTTAAGCAGCTCAGATAATATTGGGTTTTTAAGAAGAAAATTACCTGCTTCCAACCATATATTTATTTTAGAAATGAACTTTATTTGATTACAGTTAATTGAGTTCATTTCTATTTTATTTTAAAATACATCCTTACCATGGATATCTAGACTTTCTACCTTAGGAAAAAGGGCCAATTTACCAATTTTCTGGTAAAATAACACTTGCCCTTCTACAGCACCTTCCATGTGATTATCTCAAATCACTTTGTAAACATTAATGAATTAACATTATCCTGGGAAAGTAAATATTGCCCCTGCTTCACATATGTGATAATTAAAACACAGAGAAGTTAAGGCCTCAATTTTCAGAAATCTCCTTTAATTTCTGTTGTTTCAGTAGAGCCCAGTTTGAGGTACATAGCATGATTTCCAGAGGTGCATTTGTACTTCCCAGTGAAGCCACCCAGAGCTTTTTAAAAAATCAAGTCCTGGAGGTGTTTCAGGTTTTTGTACCATCCAAAACCTGAGGAACCCAAAATTAGTGAACACGCTTTCTCCTAGGGCATAAAATTTGGTTATCCATAGAAAGGGTGTATCTTAAATGACTGGAAAACTAAATCACAGAAAGTCCTGTTGCAGAGCTGAAAATAGGTCTCATATCGCCTCATTCCTAGTCCTGTGCTTTAACCACAAAACCATCCTCATTCCCTCTGTACCTCAGAGAGCCATATTTCTCTGTTTGGATTGTGGTTTTTAAATCACTCTTAGAGTTCTTTGGATATTTGATGATATATATGAAAAACAAATTCCCTTATTGCACAAGCTAGTCCAAAAAAACCTCTCAGGCCCAACAAGATGGGAAATTTCAAGTCAGTCTATAGAAAAATCTCTAATAATGTAAGTTTAAATATCAAAGGGGTAGCCGTGTTAGTCTGGATCTGTAAAAGCAGCAAAGAGTCCTGTGGCACCTTATAGACTAACAGACGTATAGGAGCATGAGCTTTCGTGGGTGAATACCCACTTCTTCGGATGCATGTAAGTTTAAATGTTATAGCTCTCTTGATGCTATGCCAGTGTTTGAAATTTTCTTTTTGTTTCCTTCTAGTTATTTTTTTAAACAGATTGAAACCATCTCATTGTGCATATAGCTATGTTGTGTCCTTATTACAAGTTCCCTTTTTCAGCATCCCCATTCTTTCATATGGTGTATTACTTCTGCAAGTTTCTAGGTGGATGTGGGTTTGTTTTTTGTTTTGTTTTTTGGTTGTTTTTTTTCCCCCAAAGAGCTAGAGATCAAACTATTGATGTGATGTTGGTCAAAATGGTCTCACTCTGTTGAGTTTTACCCAAGGTAGTGCATGGCACCCCTAAATATTTGGAGGACCCAAATTGACAATGGTATTTAAGAAAATGTAATTTTTATGTCCATTTACCAATACAGAAAAATGACTGGAGGGTTTCCATTCTCGCCATTTTATATGCTTTAAAGTTCGACTCTTTTAAGTGCTGTAAAATAGAAATGGTTACTTGGAGTGCTTTGAAATATGATGTGCCTCATAGAGTTGCAGGTCAGCATTAGTGATCCAAATTTGGGGTCATTTAACTGAGGATTTCCTGAGTTACAGGCCCTACAGAAAATGGTTTCTGTGTGCTGCCTTATATTGTTAAACTGAGCGGTACTCATGACTGGATGAATCACAGATGCGGTTGAGTGTGAACTCATCCATCAATTAACATAACTAAGGATAAGTTAATTACAAGTCCCCACCTAAGGGGAAAAAAGTTTTGGACTGAATGATTGTAGGTTGCCGCAATTTGTGAGTCATGGGTGGCAATTTTATTTTTGAGGACTATAATCAAAGTATTGAGGGAAATTGGACACGTGAATGCTTCCTGGGAGGGGGGAGGTGTATTAGGTGCAGAGATATTTAGGGTTGCAGCAAGTCAATTTTGACCGAAAGTAGTGCATGGCACCGATTACATCTTTGGGGAACCCAAATTGTGAACGATATTTAAGAAAATGTTCACTTCTTAGCTTGTGTAGATGGGTACTATGGAAGGATTTTAGTGCACGTGTGCCGCTACAGAATAACAGAATGAAATGTTTTCTTTGCAGCCAACTTATGCTTGCCTGGGCAGTTTGGGGGAATGTGCCCATGTCACTGTTCCTGGTGAACACCCTTCCACTGATGTTTCTACTCCAGAACTTTGTACTCCTGTGCAATACAAATTTAATAACTCATATGGCTTGCTACATGTTGTCTCTGTTACAACGTGTATTTATTTTAGGGGAGGCTTACTGTGAACACAGCAGAATAGTCAGCAGCCAGTCTTATCAACATTTTTGTTATATGTAGGGAGGAGCTGCAGACAGAGAACTTTGCGGGAGGGACAGAGACAAGGAGAGGAGTTGCGGCTGCAGAGGGGGCAGGAAATGAGGATGGGGGTAGGCAAGTGTTGGATTGGTTATTTGAGAAAATCTATATTTTACTGGTCCCAAGGCAGGGCAAGTGGCTGCTTCCAGATCTTGGAGCAATTAATGTGTTTCCAAAGACACAAAGTGGTCGTTTGCAGCTGATAGTCCAGGTACTTTGACTACCAAGGGAAAAGAAATGTGTGTGCTGCCAGAGTTGCCAGCATGTGGATTCTGGGAGATTCCATGTTTTGCCTGCATTGCAGCATCTAACTAGTGACCTAAGAAGTTGTGATCTTCAGGTGGAGATGATCTGGGCCTTATCCCTAGGGTACACGATACAATGTATGAGAGCAGATCTGGATCTCATCAGAGATTTGTGTGCAGGAGCTGTTTTCTCAGATTTCGCTGAGAGTCTGAATAATCGCTACAGCCACAATATGAAAGTGATTAAGTATTGGAAGAACATTAATCAGGAAATTGGAAATGGGCTGACCAGACAATGTGCACTATATGGCATAGGAACATTACCCGCTCTGACATCTCACTGTTTCTTGGAGATGGGGTACATCTACTGGATAGGGATTAGGGGATCTTTCTCTCAAACCTAAAACACTCAGTATTTTGGAACAGAAATCCTGTCTCAGTTCTTCCACCAGCCCTATCACAAACTCCACCCTCAAACCATTTTGAAACATGACCAGGAGCCCCATTCCACTGTAACATGGTTGTCCTTCGCTCTAGGCACTGCGTATGAGTCAGTTACAGAAGGGAGGTAGTAACAGCAATAGAGATGTTTCTATACCAGGAAGTAAAGACTTCCTGGAAATGCATTCCCTGCTTGTGATGTGGGGGCGGTGAGCACCTGGGTACAGTAGTGGGGAGGGGGCCAGGTTGGAGGGGGAATGCAGTTGAATGGCTCAGGGGCATGGCTAGCAAGGTGTGCCAAAACCAGCTGATGTGTTGGGAGGGAAGGCCAGCTGGTTCAATAACAAACTTGTGGGACATGGTATCTACAACTGCCAAAATGACAACTAATTCCTACCAACAGTGTATTTTTTTCTGTTGGATAAAAAAATATATGAAAAAACCTGGAAAATTCAATGGCAAAAAAACCTATGTTCATTCAAAGTTAAGGTATGTCGTCCCCTTGCAGAACGCTGGGTTGAACAAGACTCAAACTTCTGAACATCAGGATATCTAGAGTTAAGGTTGCTTTTGCAACCTTAACTCTGTCCTCTTTCAGCAGTTACACTCTGTTAACACACATACCTTTACTCTGCCAAGCCCGCAGTTGCTGAAATGTACAAGCTCTTCACCTCCCTTTACAAGCCATTCACTCTTACCCACAGGATTCCATCGACCACTATTATAGAACAAAAAGAAAAACAAAACTGGTTGCCTTTCTTCTGTTCCCCTGGAATAGGCAGTAGCCAATGGGAATTACTTGCATACACTCAAGGTGCAGTCAGCATGTTAGGTGTACCTAAAAGAACTGATGGAGGCAATAGTTGCGCCTGCTTGATAAAGGTGTGTTTGTGATGTAAGGAGCTGTAAGTGTGAGATGAGATCTGTGTTTTGCACCCTCTGATGTGTGAGAGCAAAAAGAAAGGACTGCAGGTGTACCTTCAGGTTCTAGTATGCATCATTTCATTGCTGAATTGTGAACATTTCGGGCTTCTGATTTTAGGTTATAACTGCAAAAAGAACAGGAGTACTTGTGGCGCCTTAGAGACTAACAAATTTATTAGAGCATAAGCTTTCGTGGGCTACAACCCACTTCTTCGGATGCATCCGAAGAAGTGGGTTGTAGCCCACGAA
>NW_020664393.1:60727083-60809466 GCF_002925995.2 Terrapene triunguis | reverse complement strand
CCCACTTCTTCGGATGCATCCGAAGAAGTGGGTTGTAGCCCACGAAAGCTTATGCTCTAATAAATTTGTTGGTCTCTAAGGTGCCACAAGTACTCCTGTTCTTTTTGCGGATACAGACTAACACGGCTGCTACTCTGAAATAGGTTATAACTGATACTCTAATAAAACACCCCGGTTATGAGAAAAATGAAATGAGCAATTATCCAATAAATACAAGAAATGGTTACTCAATTCATGTTGACTTCATCCCTTTCACAGTGCAGTTTGTTTATATAGGTAAATGTCACTGCTGCCTGGCTTATATCTAAGGGATTGTCTACCCAGAGCAGTAATGTGGACTATGGGGATGTGATTTCTAAAGCGCACTAACATGTTACAATGTAACTGGTCCATGTAGATCCTGCTTTTATGCACTAAAGATTCCCTGGAGTGCTTTAACATAATGCTATATGAAATAGCACTACGTTAAAGCGCAGTAGGGACAAATACACCAACCAGGGGTTCAATAACAAGGATGTGAAGCTTAAACTAATCATGTAGGGCATTTTTTATACCTTTTTTTATAATAAAAAATTAAGTAGACAAGAATTTTGGGAAGTACCTGGAAAAAAAAATCTTCTCATTACAGTATACAAGAGATCCTTGAAACCCTCAGACTTCTGAACATCTACATAGAACTCAAAAATTGCTAAAAATAAGCCTAGAAAATGAAATTAACAAACCCTGAGAAACAGAAGCTCTACATACATTATGTAATTAGCAGGACATGGGGGGGTTATTACTAAGGGTATTGTCAGTAGTGAGCTGGGATATGAGAGCAGAGTAAGCATTTATTATCCACATGGACTCAAGTGTGGTCAGTGTTCGGTGTAGCTGGATTGATTGGTCGAGGCACTAGTTAGCTCTGTTTTGTAGAGATGTGTTTGTAAGATCTGTGAATTACTTTGAGGTGTGTGACAGAGCTGTGATTGTGATATGAGGAGATGGATGCTTCACACCCTCTCACGTGAGGAAAGGAAAGAGCTGCATGTGTACCTTTAGGATGCAGTATCCATCATTTCTTTGCAGAATTGTTATGTCAGTATCAGGACATAGGGCTTTTATTACAAAGGACATTGTCAGCAGTGAACTAGAATATGAGAGGACTAATACTTTAATGATGGTTAAATGAAAGTGTAGGTTAAGATGTTATGCTCTAAGTATAAGGGAGTTTTAAAAGGCTGTGAAGTGATTCTTCAATTGTGTACTTGTGATATTCTTTCTGGGCAGTTGGCTAAGTGTGTGAGTGTATTCCAGGATCTGGAACCTCCTGAATCTTACAGTACCAAGGGCCAGTGTCGTATGTGTGTATCAGATGGAATCCTGTGGGTTAGAGTGAATGAGTGGTAAAAGGAGGTGAAAAGTTTGTACATTTCAGCACCTGTGGGCTTGGCAGTGTAAAAGTATGTGTATTAACAGGGTGTAATTGGGGCATTGCTGATAGAGGGCAACCTTACCTCTGCATTTCCTGATTTTCAGATGCTTAACTCATCATTCTGCAGGGGGACGGCATGCCACCAAACAACTTTAACTCTTTGTTAAAGTAGTTTTTTGCCATTCAGTCATTTTTAATCTACTGATCCAATGCCGCTGACACAGACCCTGACTACTAATCAATATTAAAGAAGAAAATCTGCTAAGGTTTCAAAACCTGCATGTCAATACTTTCCTCAAGGGTTACCTGTGTAGAGTAGTTATTTTCTTAGCTAGGGCAAATATTGTCCCACTGCAGTTGCATAAATTACAATGTTGTAGAAACTACCGTAACTCTAAGGGTAAATGTGAAAAGCACTGTAATTATTCCTCTGCATATTGCAATACCTGATACCTTTTGGGTTATCTCATCTTTGGCAGAGCAATCATTGATGCCTTTGACATTTTTCGAATTAGTAGGAAGCCATAGTTCTCAGGTATAGAAAAAGGCTGCCACTTACTCTAATGATACAATAACTGTATTGTCCTGATGAATTGAAGGGAGGGTATAATCTATCTCTGGTGGTTGAGTTGTTCTTAGCAAACCAATTTTGGAAACATTTGTCTAGCATCCTTAGTTCTTAAAAACTAAAATGAACCACCCTAAAATAGACAGGTCAGCTTAACCATCAGTGCCCTTATAACAATTTGTATGAAAAGACACTTGAGGCATAAAGTGCTACTGTAATTCAGTTTCCCCTTAAGTATTCAGTCATTTTTCATGTTTATTTCTCTAGACTTCATATGAAAAGATTTGAAATTTCATTCCATAAGACAAATGTTTAAACAGCACTGCAACTGTTATCTTTATATAAGTAGCTAACAACAGGCACTCCAACTTTTATCATTTTCTGACATGTGGAGAGGTGTGTGTCCCAACTGTGGAAATTCCCTGACTGGATACTTCATAATTATTGTATTTAATCCTAGGCAGACTGATTATTGAAGAGAAAGTATGCTGATACAATTTGTGCATAGCCTTTAGTCTATTAATAATCAGTGGTAGGAAAATACCCACACTGAATTATGTTACTCTGCAGATTTTGCCAATGCATTTCGATAGTTTTTCACATGGACCAGGTTTGAGATGGGCATTCTGAAGAATACCAAATATTCCAGGCCATTTTAACTCTCCAGGTTTTTTTCTTAAAGTGCATTTGAGTGCTGTTATTTTCTCCTGTTGTTTATTTCCATTTTTGCTCCTCATATCACATATGACACAGAGATAAAAGCTACTAATCAAGTAAGGAAACTGAAAGTTGTCACATTTACTGAATATTCATAAATGACCTTCAGGTGTACAGACAAAATTAGATATTGTGTCCAGAAACCTTTATTTTAAAATAATCATGTTTTTGTATAAACTGGTTTTGTTTGATTCTTTTAACAGTGATAATGGTGCTGAATTTACTTTGATAAAAGACCCGCTTCAGATCCTAGAAGACATTGTTTCTGCAGTCCACGCAAGTGCTGAAAAGGGGTAAGAATGTATATGGATACTGTTAACCTGATTTTTAGTGGGTTGTATATTATTATAGGCTCGCCCATGATCTGATTATAAGATAATGAGGTTCTCGTTCTGAAATCAGGCTACAGAGAATTGAATGTAGAGAGTTCAGTATTTTGCAAGGACCCTCAGGGTGTGTGGCTAGAATGCTCACGCTGAGGTCAAAGCTGAGCTTTGGAGATTTTTATTAAAATAAAGGAAAAAGTGATCAAAGCTCGAAACCACAGAATCAAAAAGAAATAATAGAGTTCTGTGGATACCTGTGGTATCATTCCTTACAAAAGCTGCTTAGACTTGCACATTCACACCCTTCCTTAGCGGACCTGGTGATGGGAGACAGAGGACCAGCCTTGTCTCTGGTATGCCAAATGAGTCCGATGCTTCATGTTCCTCAGTATCCGAGATGGTGGAGAGAAGGGTCAAATGTTGAGTAGCTGTTGTACTGAAAAAGCTAAGCTAAAAGCTAAAGACAAAAAGAACAAAAGGGAACTAAACTAGTTGGATAGAGCACCCCTTCACATGGTGGTTTTGCCCTTTTATAGGGTCTTGGTACCCTTCTAAATATTCATGTCAGTGCCCAATGTTCCATGCCCAAATCTTATTTTCTCACCCATATAAGCTTAGGGCACACTTACTCTAGAGGCTAGCATATTCATACATATTAACAGCATAGCCATACATACTAATGCCAGTTGTCTCATTCTTGAAACCCGTTACCTTTGGCCTGGACCGTTACTTCCATGTCCTTGTGGTGTTCCTCGTGGTTACCGATAGGTCCCAAAAATCTTTGGTAAACACATTCAATTCCCTAAAATCTAAAGGGCAACTGGTAGGCCATTTATCTATGCCAAAGGTTACAAATACTCATGCTAACTTGCTTTAGCTAATCGTACAGAATACAGGCCTTTAGGTTCCTTGCGTATGGGCTGTAATACGTCATACGAATCCTTTTGCTAACACTGTCAGATTTTTTTAGTCACAATGCTATGACAAGGTACAGTATTGAATGTGGATACTTTCCTGCAAGGGAGTATATGATGAATTTATTTCTCACATGCATTATAAGACACCCATCAGTAGTACTTGACTTTTGCATAATTTAAAAGAAAAAGCATACTATATCCTACAACCCCTTGCAATTATCATACTGAAAGGACTAGAGCCAAGAGCCTAATTACCAGTGGGGATTGCAATATTTTGTTGGAAAACATCCGAACAAAAAAGTCTATTTTGCATCCTGCTGTAAAAGTGACAGAATCCCACGGGGAATTAATTCCAAACCCTAGGGCCTGCCACCAAGAATGCCTTGATTCTAGCTCCTGGAAATTCATCCCCTGAACAACTTTCACAATCCATTAGTTACATTAAAAAGAAAGCTCTCCCACCCGTCCAGTTCCTTGTTAATAACTCCCACTCTAGGAAAAAATAAGGCTTTACTTAATTATGAATCGATCCTCATCAGTTTGCTGTACAACACTCATTACCATTATACCTATTTTTGACTAAGCCATAACCAGAAGCAGCAGGCATGAAGCAGGGGGGAAGGTAAGGTCTGTACACTGAATCACTGTTCAAACGTCTAGTGCTTTAGTGTCCTGCCAATGTTATTTATCATTTTATTGGTTCTCTTAGCATTGCTACTCTTATGGTCGTGTCAGCACTTTCATGATAACTCAGCCTTAAAATTTATTCTGGACTGAAACATGGCATACAAATCACAGTTTGAGAGAGAAAATGTAGTATACCACACAAAACCAAAAAAAAAAAAAAAAATGGTCTTATGGAGTTAAACAAAAAAGAAACTTAAGTCAGATATGTGTTTGTGAGCTTTTATAACTCAATGTGATGGGGGCTTTTCATTGACTTTGTGGTAGGGGGAATCTCACATCTTTTCATTGGTCTCCATAATTTCACTTCTTAGCTGAGAGAACTGATCCCTGGAAGAAGTGCTGAGCCAGGGCTTTTGCAAATTGCTTATCTGAAGTAACACTGTGCGTGGGGAAGAGGCAGAACTCCCTCCTCCTCCCCCCACACACATTAAGGTATGTCTGCACAGCAGCAGAGAGATGTGATTTCTAGCAGAGGTGATATAAACTTGTTTCAGAGTAGCAGCCGTGTTAGTCCGTATCCACAAAAAGAACAGGAGTACTTGTGGCACCTTAGAGACTAACAAATGTATTTGAGCATAAGCTTTTGTGGGCTACAGCCCACTTCATCGGATGCATAGAATGGAGCATATAGTAAGGAAATATATATGCACATACAGAGAACGTGAAAAGGTGGGAGTTGTCCTACCAACTCTAAGAGGCTAATTAATGAAGAGAAAAAACTTTTTCGTGATAATCAAGATAGCCCATTACAGACAGTTTGACAAGAGGTGTGAGAATACTTAACATGGGGAAATAGATTCAATGTGTGTAATGGCTCAGCCATTCCCAGTCTCTATTCAAGCCTAAGTTGATGGTGTCTAATTTGCATATTAATTCAAGTTCAGCAGTTTCTTGTTGGAGTCTGTTTTTGAAGCTTTTCTGTTGCAAAACTTGTTAGTTCTCTTTGAGCTAGTGTCTAAAACTAGCAGTGTGGCCATGGTAGCACAGGCTGCAGCTTGGGCTAGGTGCCCCAGTACATATCTCGGGGGTCAGGCAGGACTGTATTTGAGTGCCTAGCCCTAGCCGCAGCCCATGTCATCACAGCCACACTACTATTTGTAGGTGCTAGTACTGGCTCTGGGAATCACACCTCCCTTCTGCTTTGTAGACATACCCATACTTAAGTACCATTGTCGAGCAACTCTATATAAGGGCAGGTTGGGGCATGCTGAGCAGGGAACATTAGCTGCGCCCCAGCTCAGCTTAGTTGTAGAAGATCTGAACTGAGAAATGAGTGACTTTAGACCCTGTCCTTGGCAGACAGCAGCAATAGACCTACAGTTGAGAAAACAGAGTCTAGTAGGATCCTCACTTCCACCTCTGTTTAGCACCTCAACAAATAAGGTGAGCAGTGTGTGTGTGCAGGTGTCCAGATTAGAGTTGAGAATTGGCTATTCTAAAAATGGCTAGATAAATTAAACTATTGCCAGTTTTTTCTTCCATAACCTATAACAACTTTGTTTGTTTTTAACCCCAAACAGCCTAATAGGAAACTGCAGTTTAAAGATGGTCCGCTGTGCATTATTTCTTTCCGTGTGTTTTAGTAAGCATTTTTACTATGGCTTATACACATCTTTGATATAGACGCCATCTCATCGTGTGCTTGATAACCATGTAATGGGGGGGAAAATCCAAATATTACAGTAACCAGACAGACCAAAATTGTATAATAAATGCTTTAAAACCTGCATAATCCTGTATTTCTCTTTCAGTTCATATTATAGGAAACTCCAAAACACACATGATTTTCAGAAGCAATTCCAGAGAACCTGGTAATAGCACTGAGGTATATACCTACTCCTCCCATTTAAGATAGTGGAAAAATTCTCATTAACTTGAGTTAGAGCAGGATTGAGTGCTTCAAGTAATAGTCCATCACAAATAGCCACACTTATAGGTAAGTTTAGGAATACACAATACAAAAGAGAGACCAATGTAATCTGTGTCCTGAATGTTAGGAAAACTCACTGACTCTCCATACATTTCTTGGCTTTCACTTCTTGTTCATAAGTGTTTGTATAGAGAACTTGAGGTCAAGAGAAAGGTGCATGACTGATCTTGGCTTCTCCTCAGTAGTTAGCGCTAGGGTCTGAGAGTCAGCCAGTCCACTCTTAGCACAGAATGGAATTTAAATTTCAATCCCATAAATACCAGGTCTAGTAGGTCTTGAATACTTCAAGAAATTACTGATATAAATGTACCACTGTAATTATACCTGTACAGCTCCCCATGTGGACACTCTTATTTGAGAGTGAGTTGCCTTTTTCTGGTTTAGCTTATGTACCTTTCATTTAATTTTGTTCAGCAAACTCCTTCCCAGTCTGTCTCCACCTCCTCCTCCTCTCCCTCCCACCCCCAGAATATTTATTTGATTCCAGTTAGAAGGCAGAATTGCCAGTTTTTCGTCTCAATAACACACAAATTGGCCTCCTCATATGGTTGGGCCTGTTGTGTGTGGGGCTGTAGAAATGGTCCCGGTTCCTGTTCTTTCTTCCATTTTTTAACATCAATGCTACCCCACTTGAGTTCTTAGTTGCAGCAACACTTCTGGTCAAAAGAGGCCTCATCCCCTTTCCCATTGCTTCACAGACATATCACTGTAATGGGTGCAATGGTTTACTGTGTAGTTAAGCTTCAAATGCAATTTCCATAATAACACTCTCCATGTCCAACTTATTTGGGGATTGCGCTTTTTAAAATTCATTTGTGGGTGAAATTTTCAATTTTTATTAGTCCAGAGATTATTTTGATTTAAATTTGGAGCAAAAAAAATGGTTATAACACAGATCGTGACAAACCACTGTATTCAGTGCTAATTTGAACTGTTTTCTTTTGAAAGGAGCTGTCTGGAGTCTCAGTTTGTGTACACTGCTAACACTGTGGCATTTAAACACTAATCAAGTGTGAAGATCAATGTGACTATGGAAAAGATTACTCAGATTCATTTAAGCATACTTGCTTACCTCCTTATACTTCAACTATTAAGACAGCAAAGTATAAAGCTTCTGCTTCAAGAAAGTCATAAAAAATTGAGACGTGAGCTTGCCTAACTTTTGAGAAATGTTCCAACAGTTGCTTTTAATTTTCACAGTTTTAATTTACGGTTTGAATGCTACTCGTTCAGCAGAGTAATTTCTAATTTAGCTCAAGTTCTGAGATAGATAAGATAATAATAAAGGCTAAATAATATTGAAATCCTAACTGAAAACTTAAACTGTCAATGTTTATTACTTCAGACCTTCAAGATAGGATAAACTGGTGTTTTCTGACTACTACTACTTTGCCATCTGTCTTGTTAGGACAAATAAAGGAACATTAGTTATAAATTACATTTCACGTGGAGCCACTTTCTTAAAAAAAAAACCCCAACCCAATGATAGTTTGAAATATTACCAAAGAATAGCAGAACATTGTTTACAGATTTATTACATGATAGTTTGAAGTCTGTATAGGACTGTCGACTCTTGCCTACAACTATTCGGTGATTTTACTAATATGTACACTGTAAATACAGTTTAATAATCAGAATGCATTTATTCTAATGTACTTCATTATATGATATGATCTATTCATATTAATTTATTTTCATTATCTGCAGTCCCAAACCCCCCTAATTTAATTATAAAACACCTCTTTTTCTTCAGGCAGTGTCCCTATGGGTGCTCCACTTCAGGCGCCTCTCGCACTCTTCATCGGAGATTTTCAGTTAGCATTGTCCATTCAGCCTATGCATGCACCCTGTGCCGCCTCACACCAAATACTGAGGCTGTGGGAGTGTGAGGGCAAACCACTCTCAGGTACTTCTCAACTGCCTCAGCCTTAGACACAGCACTAGTCTGGATTTACAACTGTGCCAGTTTGCCCACATCCTGTCCTTTGGAGACCCCATTGCCTATTTCCAGCGTGCTTGGAGGCAGATCACTACAGACAAGTGGATCATACAGGTCATAACATAGGACTATGCCATCCATTTTACATCACTCTCTCCCTTCCACCCCCCTTCCCTGTCCCTCTTCAGGGACTTCTCTCTCAAGCTTTTATTGAGACAAAATTGAACTCTGTCCTTCGATTAGGAGCAATACTGCTGGTTTCTCCTCCTCACGAGGGCAAGGGATTTTACTCAAAGTATTTCCTTGTGCCAAAGAAGGATGGAGGTTGGAGACCGATCTTATATCTAAGATTTCTACACAAGTTTGTAAAGTTTCAAAAGTTTAAAATGGTGACTCTGGCAGCTATAATTCCTTCACTAGAGAAAGGGTGTTGATTTTCAGCCCTCAGCCTACAAGATGCCTATTTCCATATAATGATATACCAATTGCACAGGAATTACCTATGCTTCACTGTAGGTCAGGATCATTTTCAACAACAAGTGCTTCCTTTTGGCCTTTCCTTGGCCCCAAGGTTGTTCTCAAAAGTCCTGGCAGTAGTGGCTGCTTACCTCAAACAAGAAGCGATCCTTGTCTTCCCAGACCTCCACAACTAGCTGTTCAAGGGCTGTTCTGACACAGCCAGAATTATCCTTATAGTGCCTAAGGGACAAGCTTGGCACCCTTAACTGCTTCACCTATGTATCCAACTGCTGTTCTAGCTCCCAGCCATTTCTCATCTCCTGTAACGGGATGCAGATCATGTGGTTCTTCCCAGCCTAGTGGTTCTCCACCTCAGGGTATGACTCCTCAATGGTTCACAGGGCTAGAATCCTCCTGTTCTACTGAAGTTCAACAGTATGACTGAATAGCCCAAAGAAATCAACCAGTACTACTTTCTGCAGAAATGGAAGAGATCCTTCCATTGTTGTTGTCATCGCTGCCTCCTGCCTGATTTGGTGCCACTTTACCATTTTGGATTATCTGTTGCATCTAAAGAAATCAGGGTTATCTATTAGTTTGACTAAGATCCATTTGGCCACAGAATCAGCCTTTCATCCTCCATTAGAAGGATTCTCCATATTTGCTCATCCAGTATCATCTAGGTTTATTAAAGATTTGGGGAATTTCTGTCTGCAGATTAGAAAACCTACTCTGATCTGGGACCTCAATTACCTTATGAGAGCTCCATTCCAGTGAATGGCAAACCTAGTCTCTGTTGCATTTATCTATGAAGACGGCCTTTTTAGTAGCCATCATGTCAGCCCATAAGATCAGGGAGATTGGAATTGGCAGATCCCCCCTTTACAGGATTCTTTAAGGACAAGGTCTCTTTACATCTACACCCTAAAGTCTTACCTAAGGTTCTATCAGAGCTCCATTTTAACCAATACATTCATCTTACCAGTGTTTTTTTCCTGAAGTGACATAGTTCTCTACAGCAATCCTGTTTATATACAGTGGGTGTTAGAAGGGCATTTGGCTTTCATTTGAGATAGGACTAAGCAATTTAGAAAGTCACTTAGGTTCTTCATTTCCTTCATGGATATATCTACAAGGTCTTCAAGCTCTACTCAGAGACTATCGAGATGGATATCTGAATGTATTGTCACTTGTTATGCTACAGGCATTCATCCCATCCTCTCCTCCCCACAAAGGGTGATAGCACATTCAACCATATCACAGGCAACATCTATGGTGTTACTGAAGAATGTACTAGTATCTGAAATATGTAGGGCCAATACATGGGCTTCAGTGCACATTTTCAAAATATTATACCCTGATCCATGCTGTCAGATTTAATCTGGCACTTGGTTCTGCTATACCACCTTCAGTTCTGGACTCTATTCTGAAGCTGCTTCCTCCATTTGGGAGTACTGCTTGGAAACCACCAGAAGTGGGACACTACTCGAAGGAGGCAAAAAAGTTACTCACTTTGTGCAGTAACTGCGGTTCTTTCAGTTGTGTATCCCTATGGATGCTTTACTACCCGCCCTCATTCCCTTTTGCATTGGACTGATCCTCAGGGGACATTTGAGTGGAGAAGGAAATGAGGGTGGTTCACTCGTGTACCCCATATAGCTTCAGTATCTGGTATGAGGCGGCATAGGGTACATGCATGAGCGAAATGGACACTAACTGAAATCTCCAATCAAGAGCTCCAGTGAAGCATGAGAACTGTAGTGGAACACCCATAGGGGGACACATCTCGAAGAACCGTAGTTACTGTACAAAGTGGTTAACCTCTTCTTCTCCCTTGCTGATAAACATGGTTGTTTTGTAATCATTAATAACTATAATAGGACATTATAAAGTAATTAAATTGGAAAGGGTGCTATTCAGAAGGAGAGAAGATGGAAGGTCAACAATGATATACATTTGTAAAGAAAAGAAAAAATTTCACATGCTTTTAAAAGTAGGAAATAATGATTTTGCGGGGGAAGGAGTGAGCAAAAGCACAGCAAAAGCAAATTACGTACCGACCAAGTTTAACTCATTTTTATAGGCAGATGATGCACTAGTACAGACACCCATTGGAACTAGGCCTGATCAGAAGGTCTAGTATCTTACTCCATTAGGATGTAATCCACTCGATTGAGCCAACCTTGGGCTAATAACACACACTGATACATAGTCCTTATATGATAAATTACCTCAAATTATTTGTCCAAATGTAAATGTTAAAAAATTAGTTATCTGGTCCGTATTACCTATTGCCAGACAGAGTTTGAGTCATTTAAATGAATGCTGAATGCCCTTCTAAGATTCCTGTTCCCATTCCAATACCTCCAATAGCAGTTTTCTATGTCTGTACTCAAACATTTCCAGATTTATTTTGAGGGGGATGAGGGAGAGCAGAATGAAATATAAACTTCTGCAGGATAAGACAGAAACCAGGGAACTGGTCCTCTGGAATTTCCCTGAAAGTGATTGGGGAGAGGAGCCCACCCAGAATATCTGGTTGGAGTTCGGACATGGTTATAAATAGAGCAGCCATCCTAACCTACTGTTCCATTGAGGTCAGTCCCCTTTACAATTTCAACAAAGGCCAAATCCTGTACGCCACTGAGGTTTTTTGTTTTTTTTTTTTTAATAAAGGTACCCAATTCCGTTGAAAACTTTTGCAAATCTTGACTACAAGGGTTGAAAATATGCTTTAATTTCTTAATTGCTTCCAAACAGAGACATCAAAATCTCCTGTCCTAACAACCTATCCGAGAGTTAGTGTGCAGCAAGCTGGGGGTCTGAATCAGTGTGCCCTGGAACTCCTAGGGCATGGCAGCAGGGCCACTCTGCCAATTAGTGTGCAACAAGGTTGTGCACTCTAGAGTCACACCCTGGCTTGCATTGCACTAAGTCTCCATGTAGATAAGCCCCTAGGTTATCAATACTGTGCCCTTACTCTCATGGCCCTATGGGGAAGAATAGTATTTTTTCCTCACATAGAGCTATTCTCAGGCTTGAAATCATTAAAACAATTGAGACCTCAATATAAACAAAACCAGGTGTTTAGATACTCTTACAGTTACAACACTGTTGTCTCCACACTAGAGTAGGAAGATCTGGAGCAAATGTTGCCCACTTTTGAAGATGTGCATAAGACTCAGACAAACAGGCAGATCTAAAGGACTAATTGCCAAATTGTACAGTAGTGGATAACACTAAAATAGATGAGTCACAATATATAAAAGAATTTCAGGAAGCCACAGAGAATGGTACTTTGGCTGGTGTCCTCCAGTATGCCAGAAAATACCACCTCGTCATTGATGAGTGAATTCCAATGGAAAGTGCTTGTGTGCTTCCTCTATATCCTGGTAATGGCAACAGAATGAACCGAAACCGCCTGAATTCCTGTGTTAGAAGTTGTGGACAGTTCACCCGCTATGCACATTACATCCCTTTTGGGTTTCTCCAGAGATCCAAACATGAAAGTTGAAAGAAAACATTTGATAATTGTTTAATAAAAACCTTACCTACCCTGGACAATAGTATGGGTTTTTTTTACCGGTAGGTAAAACATTACCTCTCTTGGCTTATTCTCCTTGTGCTGTTCTTAGTGCATAATGAAGGATACTGCTTGAACTCATATTTAAAAAGGTAAAAGAAATCTGTGCAATTGTATACCACTGTATTGTTTTCCAGAGGGCACTCCCTCAAACCTTTCCAACAAAGAATAAACACTGTGCAGAATATTAACAACTGCAAGAAAATGCATCACTATGCCAGTGCTCATTTAAGAAAACCTTGCATCTGAGGCACAACTAGAATACAAGAAACTAGAAAGTCTGAAAGCAATATTCTAGCCAAAGGGGGAAAAAAAAATCCAACAAATGAGAAATGGCACTAATCACAGCTGGATTTTTACAGTCCCAATTTCTATTTGAGGATTGCTGGGCTCTTGCCAATATTTACACAGGTCAACCACAATGGCCCAAAGCTCTGCACCCAAACATGGTGCCAACTTGTTATCTAGTTACTGATATTTATATAGAATGATTCTGCCCCAACCATCCATTTCCCTAGCTGTGGAATATTAAACCATCCCTACAATATCTGCCATTTACAGACTCTTGGATGACAATGCCACAACAAACACTTATCTATATACATTTGTCTAGAGATTATATGCTACAGCAAATTATTTATATTCTGCATGGATAGAGCATTGTGATGCTAACTGTGCACCGAACTCTGCATAACAATCTTGTGACAAAACAAATCGTATCATAGTACTTGCCTGTGCATCTATGATATTGCCATATGTTTTTAACCTAGGTACCTATCTGTAAATGTTTTTTTAAGATACAAAGATCATATTAAAAGAAGGGGAAAGTTTGATGCCAAGCTAATTACCTTACAGGGAAGATCCAGTCTTCAGAAACTATGCAAATGACATTAGTGTTTCTTTTCAAGCATTAAAAAAGTGACAGGATATTTCTACAACCTTAATTTTGAATTGTGGTGCAATTGAAGGGAACAGAGTACTGTAGATGTGATATGTGTTGGATTTATTAAAGTAAATGACAGTGTCTCAATCTTGTTTGAAAGATTAATTCAAATTAACTTGAGTATGAACGCTGTCAAATGAACTGAAAACTAGCTAAAAGCATAAATGGGTAGATAACAGAATTTGATCATTTTAGATTCAAGTTCTGTAAAAAAGTTGTGCTGTGTGTCTCCTACATATACATTTTTAGCATCCTCTTCCTCTCCCACTAGGAACAGACATTGGTGCTCATTGACAGTCATTCATTTGTTAGACTAAAATAATCCATAGATTCTCATGGAAGAATATTTAATTGGCTCTTTGCTAACTGTAATAACATTAGCTAATTTAAATATTTCAGAATGAAAGGATTACAAAAATGTCATCTAATATAATTTAGAGTAGAAATGCAGGAGAAGAATCCATTACTGCTTAGTAAACAGCAGAAGCATTAATACAAGCCATGCTCAGATGAATAAGAATCATGTTAAAACCATTTTGCAATGCACATGGATGTCTGTATCAGGGCAGCTGAGGTCAACAAAAAAGAGGGGAAGCTTTTATGTAAATACCTTTAGGAATAATGAACCTAGAAAAATACCAAAAATATGTTTAAAAGAACTAGGATTATTTTCTCCAATTTAATTGTTATATGATGCTTCAGCTGCTTTTTTAAAATGTAATGAATTCAGTCACTGCTGCTATATCTTATCTTCAGTATTTGAAATGAATGTTTCTGTAGTTTTTGTGCCATATCAATGATTTAATTATCCACAATGACAAAATGCACTACTTTGTTCTAAAATACAGCTTAGCCCTTAATTTTCACCTGTAAAACCCTAAAGCGTTTGGGGACTGGCCTACCTAAAAGAGTCTCTCTCTTCTTGTGTGATGATGGGATAGTTGAGATCCCCCAAAGCACTCAACCTGCCTGCCCCTTGTATGCCAGTGGGAGCTGATGATGTAGTATTTTGGTTGGGAAGGGCAGAGATAGCAATGCCCCCATCCCCCCAAACTTTCCATAAGATTCCTGATTGTTTAAGGTAATTACAAAATTATTAAATCAGGTTTAATTCTACTAATTTTGCAATTACATTTAAAAACTGGGAAGATTGTGTGTGTTACTAACCACTTGGGTCTGATAAACACAGTCCCATGGCCATGCGAGGATGTTTTTGACCACTGCTGAGGGTCCCTGTGCAAGGGCACTCACAGCCCAGCAGTATGCATGTCGTGCAGACCATTTTTGATGGCCAGACTGGGGGAGACGTTGCATTGGTGAGATCTCCTGATAAGATGAGCCCATCCCAAGCCGATGTACCTTCATGGGGCATGAATGCATGGCTGCTGCCAGCACCATCGCGGCAGAGAGCAGAGGGCTGGACTGAGAGCACTAGCTCGGGCAACGTACTTCCCCCCTATCCACAAGGCTTGTTACCCTTTCAAAGAAAGGTATTAGACTGGTTTGACATGATTTGTTCTTGACAAATCCATGTTGAATGTTATTTATCACCTTATTGTCTTCTAGTTGTAATTCCTCCATCATTTTTTTTTTCATAAACATTCCTACAAGTCTCAAAACAAGGTTTTCATTTCTGGAAGGGTCATGACTGGAACTCCTTTCCCACTTGCTTCACCAGTGCCATGGTTTGATGACTTTTGGAGGACATGTGAGATGAGCCTGTGTTCTCAGGCCTTTCCTGGAGGGTTTTGCTGGCGTTGAGTGATGAATGGGAGATGATTGTGATAGGCTGGTTGGAGGGGAGGCAATGAACAGGTATCTAATGGAAGCCATTTGGGGTGACACTGGTATAGTAGATAAGTTGGGGTTTCCAAGGATTCAAAGATTAGTTTTTTAAGATTCCTTTAGGAATCTGTTAAAATATGGATGTTTGTTTTAAGTATACAATGCGCATAGAGTCAGTAGGAGTGCAGTATATTTATTTAGATAAATAAATACAATTTAGACATAATTATTTAAATTATTCCGACTACTCAATAGCATTGTTTAGACCTAAAACGTAGTTTAGAAAAACAATATCCAAGAACTGCATCTTTAGAAGCAGTGGCAATACTTCCCCGCCTGCCACCCCTTTTGGCATCCTTCTCAGAAAATATCACAAAAGAAACAGTAGTCTATTGATTTGTGAATATACTTTTTAAAAAAATTGTATGTAATTTCACACCTGTACCTGTCACATACGTTAGTATATCTTGAATGCTTATAACTATTCATCATATTGCATATTTAACAGATACTTCCTTATATACTGTGTGAATTCAAAATAAGCATCCTTATGCATATATACTTTAGCTCAGTTCATAGCTGTGCAACCTGGCTAACATCCTATGGACAAAGTAGAGAATATACTTCTTGGAGTTAAAGGAAGCATCAAGTCTTTAATGTTGGTTTTATTATTACATTTATTTAAAATACAATTATTTTAATATCATAAAATCCCCAAATTATCAAAATTATTAGAAATTGTGTTCATAGACTCTGACCATTAATGTTCAAAGTATTATGTGTCCCCTTTTATCTGTTTACTTTTACATTTTGTATTACAACTATTGGAATGACCTCATTTGGAATGGAATCATGAAAAAACAATTCCTTCATGAGATTAGTAAATGCTTGAGAAGTTTTATTTCTCTGTAGTTCATATTATGTTAAATATTGAAATGTGTTTTGCTTTCTGTATGCTAGGAAGACATAATATTCCCTGATTAAACTCTTACAGTTTAGAACAGGGATAGGCAACCTATGGCATGCGTGCCGAAAGCGGCACACGAGCTGATTTTCAGTGGCACTCACATTGCCCGGGTTCTGGCCACCGGTCCGGGGGGCTCTGCATTTTAATTTAATTTTAAATGAAGCTTCTTAAACATTTTGAAACCTTATTTACTTACATACAACAATAGTTTAGTTATATTTTATAGACTTATAGAAAGAGACTTTCTAAAAACGTTAAAATGTATTACTGGCACGCGAAACCTCCAATTAAAGTGAATAAATGAAGACTCCGCACACCACTTCTGAAAGGTTGCCGACCCCTGGTTTAGAAAATAGTGTTTTTATGTATAGCTGGTTCTTCATGATTCCTCTGTGATGACACTTAAAATTGATTAGTGTAGGAAAATTTAAAGAACTTAGAATGGATTTTTAACTGAGGGTGTATCTATTTAAATAGATTAAGTAGATGTTTGTTTCATTTGATGGATGTATATGAATTCTCTTCCCAACAAGTTTCATTTTTGAACATGATCATTTCTTCTCTGAATCCATGATCATCTATATTGTCACTTATCCTAGATCAGTCCTTTTGGTTGATCTTGAAGTGCTAGTTCTTAAAATCAGAATGGCATGATAGTGAAGTCGGCATGCAATTAATTTAATTTGAGAACTCCTTTATTTATTTTCATGTTCATAAAACAGCAGAGTGGGTTAAGTTCCACAGGTTAACAGTCTCTATTTCAAGGTAGCCAAATATGTAACCAAGTAACATAATCAATAATACAGAAGACAATGCAATTCAGAGGCACTGAATCTCTGTGGTTGTGTTCAGGTAAGTCTAACTCACAGCTGCTTATGCCACAATCAGAATTAGAAGAGTTTACAATGTTCCATTAAAGTTGTTCACAACTAAACACAGGACATATTTGTTATGTGGCTATCAGTGATAATGTCTTTAGAAATTGGATTAAAATGATTAACTATTAATTAAAGATGAACCATTTTATTTGGATTACAGGGAGAAACTAGTTTCGTCAGATGATCTATTGGAGTGGTTGAGACCTTTCTGTGGTGATGACTCCTTGCCAGTGAAGCCCCGCATTAAGGTCCTGCAGATTATGGAGCAAGCATTTCATCTCAGTGATGAGGATAGCAGGCTACTTGTGTTCTTCAGAACTCAAGCTGTTCTCAAAGCCTGTTGGCCTGAGACAAAGGTATTATTATTTACCCTAACATTAAGTGATAGTGTATTACCGTGTTTCTCTTTTAAAAATTGTATGATGGAACTTTGTCAATTTTGTAGTATGACCCATATAGGCAGTTACATATGCATGCTATCAACAAATGAAGTGGCCCTTTTTCTATCCTCATACCAACCCAGGATTGTAACAAATTGTGACTTTAATTAAAAAAAAATTAACTAGGAGTAGTTAAATACTGCCTCACTTATGGGCTGAGCATCCTCAGCTCCCACTCCCTTTAGTGGGGACCAAGGACACTTGATACCAAACAGAAGCATGCCCCGGTGCCTTTTTTTCTTTCTTCTCTATCCCCCCTCCCACCCTCTATATACCCCTCTGGTATTTGCCATTTTTTCTTCCCCCTCCACAGTTTATCTTCTGCCACTTTCCCCTGTCCCCTCTGTGGTGTACTCTGGTGTGCATTCTAGTGGTTAGAGCAGGGATTGTAAATGTGACATTTAGATTCTCTTCCAGACCCTTTAACCTTAGATATGAAATTTATCTTGTCTGTGATTCATGTTAACTGTCTTTAAAATAGAGCTAGTAAGTGTAACCTCACAAAGGTGTAATGCAAGCGTTAATTAATATTGAGTTTATACATGACTTTGAGATCCTCAGATGGAAGGAGTTGTTAAAGTACTTTGTCATAATCACAGGGCTGCTTGAACCTATGTCCCCTTTCTGGTCTCCCTAAGTGCACAGCCTCAGCTATTGGCCCACATGCCCTTTACCTGACTTGGGGGTGGAATTTTGCAGTTCTGTTCTTAGACTAGAATGTGGGTGCAACATACCCCATGTATACCAGCCATTTATTGCTGTGCAGGTTTGATTGGGCACCTGTGTTTCGTCCCTTTGGAAGCCTGTGACTAGTGTTATACAGTGACAAACAGCCTTCTTAGAACTAGTAGGTTTATTTAGCAAATGGAAACAAAGCAATTGGGAAAATGATTTTCAAATAACAAGTACCCTATTTACATTTTTACTCATTTAATTCTACTCTTCCCTACAAGCTAACTTAGATAGTTTTCTGTCTTGAGTTAAAGGAACAGAACAGGCCCAACTTCCATCCTTTTAGCAAACCCAAGAGTTCTTGGGACCCAGCCTGGACTCAGTTTTCCTTCTAGGGAGAGTGTCACCTTGTATGTTTTCCCCCTCAGGAAAATTCCCTTTTCTCAAAGCCCCACCCTCACTGTGTGTGCTTGAGCCACATTATCATAATGCTCAATGCCTTTTTGTTACAGAGCTTAGGAGTGAAGTTATCCTTTTGCCTGTCTACACTAGAAAATTATGTTGGTTTAATTACACTGGTCAGGTGTGTGAAAAATTGTTAGGCCAACCTAAGTCCCTGTTTAGACAGTGCTAGGTTGATAGAAGAATTCTGTTGTCATAGCTACTGCCTTTCGGGGAAGTGAAGTAGCTAAGCTGACAGGGAGAATCCCTCCCATCAGCTTAAGTAGTGTCTACACTGAAGGACTACAGCGGTGCAGCTGCGTGTCTGTAGCATTTTATGTGTAGACAAGCCTTGGGTCTCTGCTGAAACTGTCTTCTCTCCCTAGCATTCCGACACACCATCTCAGACTATGTTTTCACTAAAAAAAGCTGCAGCAGTGCAGTGCGGCTGCAGCATTTCAGTGTAGACACTCATGACAGTGACAGGAGGGGTTCTCCCATCGCTGTAATTAATCCATCTCTCCAGCAGGCAGTAGCTAGGTCAACAGGAGGAGGTAGGTCAGCTTAACTATGTTGCTCAGTGGTGTGGATTTTTCACAACCCTGAGCAATGTAGCTGGGTCATCCTAACCTCCTTCTTCGAGTTATGGTCCCTATATGTGTATATATATTCCATGCACTGGAGCCAGAAGTTTTTCAGCAGCAGTATATGTTGACCCTCGTGTAGGGTGACCAGATGTCCTGATTTTATAGGGACAGTCCCAATATTTGGGGCTTTGTCTTATATAGGTGCCTATAAACCCCTCACCCCTTGTCCAAATTTTTCACACTTGCTGTCTGGTCACGCTACCCACATGGCCGCCTTACGTCACCACATGCTCCATGCGAGGTTATAAGAGGCTGTGCAGGGCAACGTGCCCTCAGTTCCCTCTTACCATGTGGTCGGAGTTGGAATCTTCTCTTCGCGCTCATATGCTTTACGAGAACAACAGTCCATTATGGATAGTTCGGTTTCCTTTCTCTTCATACTTCTGTAAATATGTTAGTTTAGTTAATTAGTGTTTGTAGTAGCCCTTTATGGGGGATTATGCTCCGCATTCCATGGTTCAAGAACTGTGCCTTGTGCCCTCTCTCTTCTCCATGAATGATGAGCACATGCGCTGCCTCTACTGCATGGATGAGGCACACCTTGTTGCCCACTGCAATATCTGCAAGTCCTTCATGTCAAGGAGTCGCGTTGCTCAACTTCTGCACCTCACGTGGAGCATGTGGTGACATAAGGCGACCATGCTGGTCAATGGACACTGCTGCTGAAAAACTTCCGGCTCCGGCACATGGCTCACATGTGCACCCGCGTTTGGAATACAAATAGGGGACCACACATCTTGGAGAGCCTCCAGTTACAGGTAAGTAACCTCCTCTTTTAGTGTAGACCTAGTCTCAGGAATCCTATACATGAAACACATTTTGGGGTACAGATCCATATTCATCACTAAGCACCCACACATTTTTAACATATTATATAAAGAAGACAGGAATTAATATAAGAATTGAAAGGTGGATAAGGAACTGGTTAAAGGGGAGACTACAACATGTCATGCTGTAAGATGAACTCTCAGGCTGGAGGGAGGTTACCAGTGGAGTTCCTCAGGGATCGGTCTTGGGACCAATCTTACTTAACACTTTTATTACTGACCTTGGCACAAAAAGTGAGAGTGTGCTAATAAAATTTGTGCATGACACAAAGTTGGGAGGTATTGCCAATACCGAGGCGGGCTAGACTATCATACAAGATGATCTGGATCATAGAATCATAGAATATCAGGGTTGGAAGGGACCTCAGGAGGTCATCTAGTCCAACCCCCTGCCCAAAGCAGGACCAATCCCCAACTAAATTTTCCCAGCCAGGGCTTTGTCAAGCCTGACCTTAAAAACCTCTAAGGAAGGAGATTCCATCACCTCCCTAGGTAAAGCATTCCAGTGCTTCACCACCCTCCTAGTGAAAAATTTTTTCCTAATATCCAACCTAAATCTCCCCCACTGCAACTTGAGACCATTACTCCTTGTTCTGTCATCTGCCACCACTGAGAACTGTCTAGATCCATCCTCTTTGGAACCCCCTTTCAGGTATTTGAAAGCAGCTATCAAATCCCCCCTCGTTCTTCTCTTCTGCAGACTAAAGAATCACAGTTCCCTCAGCCTCTCCTCATAAGTCATGTGCTCCAGCCTCCTAATTATTTTTGTTGTCCTCTGCTGGACTCAAAAATGGATGACCTTGTAAACTAGAGTAATAGAAATGGGATGAAATTTAATAGTGCAAGGTCATGCATTTGGGGACTAACAAGAATTTTTGACAGAGGAGGCGAAAGACAAGGATGTATTGATTAATCACAGGATGATTATGAGCTGCCAATGTGATGCGACTGTGAAAAAGGCTAATGTGGCCCTAAGATGCATCAGGCGAGGTATTTTCAGTAGAGACAGGGATCTGTTAGTACCATTATACAAGGCACTGGTGAGACCTCATCTGGAATACTGTGTGCAATTCTGAACTCCCATGTTTAAGAAAGATGAATTCAAACTGGAACAAGTGCAGAGAACGGCTACTAGGATGATCAGAGGAATGGAAAACCTACCTTATGTAAGGAGATTCAAAGAGCTTGGCTTGTTTAGCCTAACCAAAAGAAGGCTTAGGGCTGATATGATTGCGCTCTATAAATACATTAGAGGGATAAATATCAGGGAGGGAGAGGAGTTATTTAAGTTAAGCGCCAATGTGGACACAAAAACAAATTAATATAAACTGGCCATCAACAAATTTAGGCTTGAAATTAAACAAAGGTTTCTAACCATCAGAGGAGTGAAGTTCTGGAACAGCCTTCTAAGGGGAGCAGGGGAGCAAAAAACCTAACTGGCTTCAAGACTGCGCTTGATTCGCTTATGGAGGGGATGGTATGATGAGACTGCCTACAATGGCATATAGCCGATCTGCAACTGCTAGCAGCAAATATCTCCAGCAGCCGGTGATGAGATGCTAATAGGGTTCAAAAAAGAACACGATAAGTTCATGGAGGATAACTTGGATAAATCCATCAATGGCTATTAGCCGGGATGGGCAGGGATGCAAAACCGTGGTCTGAAGTGTCCCTAGCCTCTGTTGGCCAGAAACTGGGAATGGATGACACGGGATAGATCACTTGATGATTACCTGTTCTGTTCATTCCCTCTGAAGCACCGGGCATTGGCCATTGTTGAAAGACCAGGATACTGGGCTAGATGGACCACTGGTCTCACCCAGTATGGCCATTTTTATGGGAAGGGCTTTGAGTTACTACAGAGAATTCTTTCCCAGATGTCTGGCTGAGTATCTTGCCAGAATGCTCAGGGTCTTAAATGATTGCCATATATGGGGTTAGGAATTTTGTCTGGATCAGAGACCCTGGGGTATTTTTGCCTTCTTCTGCAGCATGGGGCATGGGTCACTTGCAGGTTTAAACAAGTGTAAATGGTGGATTCTCTGTAATTTGAAGTCTTTAAGTCATGACTTGAAGACTTCAGTAATTCAGCCAGAGGTTAAGGGTCTATTACAAAAGTGGGTGGGTGAGGTTCTGTGGCCTGCAATGTGCAGAAGGTCAGACTAGATGATCATGATGGTCCCTTCTGACCTGAAAGTCTTTGAGTCTATAAGAAAAAATGTTGGTTAAATGTGGTCAACATAAAACTTAATGCAATAAACATCCCGATAGAAAGATCTCTTTAAAAGGGAAGCATCAGAGTGGACCAACAGGAGTAGTTGTAAACAATTGAAGACCACCTACAGCACAGTACCTAAATGCCTGTATATCTGTGACACTTCTGAGGTTTTTATGACTGTGATATCGAAAAACATAGGGACAGCATAATCAACAGACACGGTGTTACTCCATTCTTGCTCCTTTGGTCTGACTTGTTTTGCTGCTCCATTTTGATGGTGTTGCCCTTTCACAATTGGCTACGATCCACTAACCTTTCATTTTGACTACTGTGTTTTTGCAATGGCAGGACATTGTCCAAATTAACCTATCTGAATTAAATTGTATAAATATAAATATTTACATTCCTTACCCTGACCCTTCATCTGTTGGTGTCTTCTTTTTTTATTTAATTAGGTTTTGTTCTGTCATTCTTTAAATGTAAGCTCCTTGGGGCAGTGACTGTTTCTTCATATCTGCTGGGAAAACATCTGTTGCATTTGGGCTCAATCTCAATTTAAATAGTAATTAATGTTTAGTTCATAGGTCTGTGTGAGCATGCAGATGTACATATATGTATGTGTGCATATATAGTATTTCCTCAACCATATGAAATCCTCTTAAAATCCTATTTCTCTACTTGTAGCAAACTGTTCTTTGTAAGTTAAAAATCTTTGCCTTAGTTGAAGCCTACTAATGTCAAATATTCTTTTTTATGAATTATTATTGGAAAGCATTCTGCTTTAATGGTGGCATTTCTCAGCACATGTATGTAAGCTTTCCCATCCCATCCTGGTGATGTCCGTCAGATGGATTCTCACCAATTCAAAATAATGAAGCGTGGAGTTCAGTCAATTTGAAGGTCTTTTGCATTTCAGTTATTTGTCCTATGCTGCCCTCTCCCCGTGTAAAATCCCAACTTTCTGCTGTTGAGTCAGTCCCAGTTGCATTGTTGTCCACTGAGCAGACTAGAGAGATTCATGGCCACCATCAAAGCAGCAATATCCTCTTATGGCTACCCACATACATGTTCTTGAAAACAATGCAGCATGCAGTCTTAGTTCTTGCAAGTATGATCTCTAAAATACTTCCATTCCCATCTGTCTCATGTTTTGCCTTGGATCCTGGTGTTCTAGGCAGTGGTAGCATTTTGCACTACTAGCCACATATGGATAGACTAGAGTAACTCCCAGGGACTGCATGGTGATTACAGATAGAGATGCTGGACTACAGTCATATGAAAGCTGTGTCTTTATTTCCCTGAAACTTTACAATACCTGCTATGTGGCACCAGTCTGTTCTAGTTTTTAGCCCATGAATAAGGTTTTAGTTGGTTATCTATGTTAAAAAACTAGACTTTAAAATAAGCTCATTTTATCAGTGACTATCCGTATTTGAAGTGTTTAGTACCAAGGCATTTCTCTTAGAGGTTCATGTTTTTAATCTGCAAGGTTTAGAGGGAAAATATCCTTAACAACAAGAAACTTCCTCCTTTTTACATCTCAGCTCTGTCTTTGGACATTCTCTTGTTTTGAAACCCGTAAGCATCATTTGCTACAAGACAGAATCATTCAGCAGCAAAAAGCTACTATTCACCCATCTTATGACTCTCACCTTTCCATTGTCCCCTCCTATGAATTACCATCAAGTCCTCATGTAAGCAGCATAGAACATGTTCACCTACTTGCTAGAAAATTTTAATTTATTAAAAATAATTGCTGATAATATAAAACAAATAGCAGTATCTTTAGTTCTGAACCAGTTAGCTAAAGATGGATGGGTTTTCTTTGTTTGTTTGTTTTAACTGCTTTGGGTTATCACTCAACTCCTTAAAATAGACCCGTCCACTGAATTTGCGGTACCTCTGGCACTTAACACTTCAATCATTCTTTAAACGTGTGCTATACATGAAGGTTCTTGACCCTCAGCTGTTTTTTTTTCTTTTTAGCACTAAATACCCCTTGGCACCATTTCTCTTCTTTTTACCTGTACAGTAACTCCTCACTTAATGTTGTAGTTCCTGAAAAATGTGACCATAAGCGAAACGATGTTAAATGAATCCAATTTCCCCATAAGAATTAATGTAAATAGAGGGGGCTAAGTTCCAGGGAAATTTTTTTTTGCCCAGACAAAAGGCATTATATACATTTTAAACAAGCAATTTAATACAAGTATAAGTTTTAAACAATTTTTAAAAAACAATTTAATACAGTAACTCCCCACTTAATGTCCTCTTGCTTAACCTCCACCCCTTCCCCCAAACCTCCACCCTTAACCTGCCTCTTCTCCCCCCCATTCCACCTCCTCCCAGTTTACTCCGCACACCTCGTCCTCGCTCCTCCCCCCAGCCTCCTGCCCGCAGCAATCAACTGGTTTGCGGCGTTCAGGAGGCTGGGGGGAGGAGTGAGGACGCAGCGCGCAGCCTCCCCTCTCCCTCCCCAGCCTACTGAACGCCACAAACCAGCTGATTGCCATGGGCAGGAGGCTGGGAAGGGAGGGCGGAGGCTGTGCGCCGCGTCCTCGCTCCTCCCCCCAGCCTCCTGAACGCCTGATTGCCGCGGGCAGGAGGCAGAGGTAGCAGGGGGAAGGCACTGATCCGTGGGGTCTGCCAGCGGGCGGGAAGCGCTGGGGGAGGATAGGGGAGCTGATAGGGGGGCTGCCAGCTGTGGACAAAGCAGGCAGCCAAACGACGTTCTTGGGGAGCATTGCACAACTTTAAACGAGCATGTTCTGCAATGGGGCAGGGACGTAACATCGAAACAACGTTAAGCGAGAGGACGTTAAGTGGGGAGTTACAGTATTTCTAATAGCGTGCTTTCCAGCCTCAAAGACGTTACAATTCTGATATGTCCAGCACGAGGTCTTTAAAAATATATGATGAATCACATGTAAATAATCCCTGGCAGTCATGGCTGTAGAAGAAAAACACACAGGAAACTGTATTTGACAGAAGCCTTCACAATTTTGATTTGGTGTTAGGAGAATTACTAGAAGGTATCTCCTATCAACCTAATAATCCTGACTGTATATAGTTTCACAGTTTAACCAAATTGTATCCATATTTTCATGATGTTTTGGGGAGGAATCTAATATAGTAACTCCTCGTTTAAAGTTGTAGTCATGTTCCTGAAAAATGCCAATTTAAGCGAAATGATGTTATGCGAATCCAATTTCCCCATATGAATGAATGTAAAGGGAGGAGGGGGAGTTAGATTCCAGGGAAGTTATTTTCGCCAGACAAAAGGCTCTGTGTGTGTGTGTGTGTGTGTGTGTGTGTTTGTTTGTTTGTTTGTTTGTTTATTTATTTATTTATTTATTATATACACACACACACACACAGTATAAGTTTTAAACAATTTAATACTGTACACAGCAATGATGATTGTGAAGCTTGGTTGAGGTGGTGAAGTCAGAGGGTGGAAGAGGGTGGGATATTTCCCAGGGAATGCCTTACTGCTAAATGATGAACTAGCACTCGGCTGAGCCCTCAAGGGTTAACACATTGTTGTTAATGTAGCCTCACATTCTACAAGGCAGCACGAATGGAGGGAGGGGAGGGGAGACAGCATGGCAGACAGATACAGAGACATGCACCGTGCATGTGAGAGAGAGACGTGCATTGCCCCTTTAAGTACGCTGACCTCACTCTAAGTACATTGCCTTTTTAAGTAAATCAGCAAGTTGAGACAGCAGCTGCTGCCAGCAAGCTCCCTCAGTCCTGAGCCTTGTAGTGTCTCACCCCTGTTCTTTGGAGATGGGGTAAAGGAGTGGGGGGCAGGAGAATGGGGGGGGGAGACACCTTGACTTTAGTTCCCCTCTTCTCCCCCTCCCCCTGCACAACAAGCAGGAGGCTCCCGGGAGCAGCTCCAAGGCAGAGGGCAGGAGCAGCACACAGCAGTGGGGGGAGGGACAGCTGAACTGCCCGGCAATTGATAGCCTGCTGGGCAGCTGCCTTACAGGGAATTTAGGGGAGTGGGCAGCTGATATTGGGGCTGCCAGCCCACCCTGGTTCCAAGCCCCCACCACTAGCTCCAATGGGCTGCTCTTTCTGCAAACAGTGGACAAAGCAGGCGGCTGCTAAACAACGTTACAAGGGAGCATTGTGCAACTTTAAACGAGCATGTTCCCTAATTAATCCGCAACATAACAATGAAACAACGTTAACCGGGACAACTTTAAGTGAGGAGTTACTGTATAATTCAATACTGGCTCTAAGGTAACGGGTGTCTTCAAGTAATAATAAGCTATGTTGTCTGAGCTTGAATAATAATAGCGTCCCCCCCATTCCAAATTATCTTAAAGAGATTTAGAAATGTAACAAGTTGATATACATGCTGTGGCTAGATTCAGTGCGGAATTATGCGGGGAGGGGCATTCACTAGTGTAAACCATGGCACGGGGCTTTAAATGACCAAGAAGCTGCTGTGGCAGGGAAGGATGTTCTGGTGCGAAGAAACCAAAACTTTCCCACTATTGGGAAAGGCTGTAAGAGGGCTACACTTCAGGGGGTGGGAGTGAAGTGAGGCCAGACTGGCTCATGATTGCTGCTGGCAGAAATTGTAGCTGCCACCTCTTGGGGAGGAGGGGTGGGAGGCTGTGCCTTATGGGGCCTCCCTGATACGGGAAGATCCAGTTTATGCATCCCTGCATCAGCTTTAGTGAGTGTTGCCCTAAATACTATATGTATGATTCACTCTCACACAGTACTGAAACTGATCAATATCTGTGGTGAAATACAGTAACACTATAACAACACATACTTATGCTACACGTCAGCCAAGGAAAGGCTGTGTAGAAAAAGTAAGTATCCCTATGATACTGCACGAGGAATTTTAGTACCCAGGAAAGATTTTAGTTGTGTGTCAGAGTTAACATTCCTGCTCCCACAGAAAGTGGTCATTTGTCTGTCTTGAGACTCTTGCTGGTGTTGCTCTTCTCAGATGAAAGAGACCACCTCTGGCAGTATATTGCCCTCTAACATCTTTGAGCAGGGGGTTGGACTAGATGACCTCCTGAGGTCTCCTAATCTTCTATGATTCTATGTTGTGTTTGGATATTGGTTAGCTACTTCCTTCCCGTACCTCTAATTGCATGTCTTAGCAGTCTCCCATCCAAATAGCGACCTATGCCAACCCTGCTGAGTTTGTGAGATCCAACAGGATGTTAGCTGTATGGCTGAAGACAACACCCCAGCTTTCATAAGAACTGTGTAACACAAGTATACAAGACCCAGGTAGGAGATGGAACTGCCTGTAGTTCCTTCCCTTTTACAAAACTGAATGTACTTTTTTTTTCTTGGAAGAGAGAGAAATGTGTGCCATTCTTGTTCTCATCACAGAAAGGTCAAATTCAGATAGCAGCAAGAAGAAATAGATAAATATAGTGTATGTTCTTTAAAATATTGTGCTTTGTAGAGGGAACTGTTCTAGCTATTATTAGTATGGGGAAGGGAAGGCATAGAAAATTATCTTGCAAAAATGCTGCTACAGGTCAGATACCCCTCATAGCACAAAGCAATTCATCTATCCCGTCAATGTTTTACTTTTCAGTTGCTGAGCAAACAAGGCATAAATAAGAAAGAGTCTAGTAATATCTTGTAACAAACAGACAAGTGTGAACTCTGTACCCAGTAAGGTCAAATCCTTCAGAACTAATAAGCTATGGGTTTTGTTTCTTAAAGTTTTAAAAACAGTTTGTATATTTGACATAAGCAATAGCTGTTCTTTAGGCTTTTCCTGATACAGAGTATGTCAAAGGACACCTCTTAGTATAATTTTTAACAAGTTTCAGTATTCATATCATTACAGTGTAGATGCAATAATGTACACATTTGGATCATCCAGCAGCCTCAAAGCTTTGGTTCTGGTGAATTTTGGGGTGCTTTACCCTGAACAACTAGTGAAATGATTCAGAAGTGACAGGCTGGTATGTCTAGCAGGTACCAGTTGAAGGTTTTGGGTTTTTTTTGTTTGTTTTTTTTTACCATTTCTAAAGAAAACAATTTAATGAACTTCCTTTTTGTGTGCATGTAATATCACGGGTTGGTGAGTAACCCAGAATATGGTACTGAGTGAGCTGTTGTATTTGAAAAAGGAAATGGAGACACCATGAGGATAAATAAAACTGGTTTTTAGTTCCTGAGCCTTCACAAATGAACACATCCACACTGATAGTGGGATATCTCTCGAGTCATCAAATTTTGCAGATTAGCAAGTTAGTGACCACATATAGTAAAAAGCAAAGATAGTTTATCACACACTGTACTGCATCTCTTTATATGGCAAATGTCCTATTAGTTACTTGTCACAGTGTTTCATGGTAAACTAGTAAAATACCATCTTAGAAATATAAAAGTCCAAACTACAGAGCTCAAGCAGTTACATCTTTTGCTGAAAACTGAGAGGAAAGCAGTTGGTTTGTACATGTGGAAGTAGTGTGCAGATAAGCAAAGCATCAATTAACAAGTTTCTATTGCACTGTGTTAATACTTCTCGCTTATATTTTATTCAAATATCCCAAAGTACTTTACAGAATTACTGTCCCAACTTTACAGATGGAGAAACTGAGGCACAGAGCTAAAGTGACTTATCCAAGGTCATATAATGAACTGGTTGCAGAGTTAGGAATAGAACTCAGGACTTCCGAGTTCCAGACTTATGCCCAAACTGCTAGACTATGCTGTTTTGTTACCTCCTTTAAACTATTCCTACTTCGTATTTAACAAGACTGCCCCTCTCATTTACAAGGTGACCCTTTCTCAGAATAGAGTGACCAAAATAGTGCCCTTTGAGATGTCAGTGAAAAATTACTATCCCAATTTCACCTTGGGACTTACAGATAGAAATGTATTTCTGAGACTTCTGTAATAGTTGACATTTAAATCATTGCAGACGTGGGGTGCCTGCTCTTTCAATAGTTACAAAATATCTTAATTTTATTTCGGTGTCACATTATTTCAAAAATTGTTTATCCTTCTTTGATAATTGTTTCATTCCTTTATAATGTCCCCTCTTTTCCCCAATCCCTCTCCAATACCTAAAGGGACGCCAGATATTGCAAAGGCTGGATGTGGATTCTTATTGAGTAAAGATAAGTTTAATGATATTGCAATGTTCAATTACCAGAAAATGTGTGAAAGCCACCCTCAGTATGTCTAGTAATCCTCTTAGTCGGGCTTTGCACACATCAAAGAAGGATTTGATATTTAATTATGCTCTAGGTGCTATAAGTAGTGGTCCTACAAATCAATATGCTGCTGGGAAACAGGCCAGCTCGTGCAAAATTAAAAATGTACTTTATGCAGGCAGCTACCTATCTAACAGTCAGAAACACAGCAATTTCCAGTTCTCTAATGATTAGTTAACAAAATTAAAAATTCAGAGGTCCTCATTTTTCAAAGGCTTCAGAGTCCTTAATTCACATTCCAGTAGCATCCCACAGCTACTGGCGGGAGGAGGCATGTGTTGTTTTAATCCCCTTGATACATTTTATCTGAGCTTTTCAGGTTCTGTAATTTTCTAGTTAACTGGTGCATGAAAAATATGGGTCAAAATACTGACATTTTCTTTAAATATATATATTTTTGTGGGGGTAAGAGAAAATGGGTACCTTAGAATTTTCATGTTTTAAATTTTAGCTTATCCATTAAGGATAGATAACTCATTCCCTGTCATTATAAATGAGAAATAATAGAGTTTATAAGGACTTCCAACAACATGACTAATGTATGTATTATGTCTACTTACAGCACGTGTGAACGTATTAGTCATTCAATTTGGTCTCCAATTCTACATAATTTACAGTAATAAAAAGTTAGAGCTTTACCCTGGCAAGCAGAAGCTACTGTAGGAATATAAGAGCTTTAGGAAAGGTTCTGTATATAAACCAATATTTATTGGTTAGCAAGTAGGATTGTTTAATTATTATAAGAATAACATTGTCATTTGTGTTTGTGTGTGACTCGAATCCAAATAGCATGCGTAGTTTTGAGAAGGTAATATTATATAGAGTTTCCTTTAATTTTGGTATATCATACATTGTCATGCTCTTGAGGCCATTTTGGAAAATCAGGAAATTAACTAAATATGAATTTGGAGCCTAACTTTAGGCTCCTGTTTTTTTAAATTATAGCCTTGAAAAGTGGCATGAAGTGTGTGTGTATAATAAAAAGAACTGAGGGATCTTTTAAATAACTGCATTAATGTACATGTTAATTTAATGCTTTTCCTGGAATTTCATTATGGAAGCTGTCCATCTTTTCCCCCAGCCATCCAGAAAAGGTATGTAGAGGACAAAGGCAGTGTATGTTGATCTCAACACCTAATTAGAAAGAACATAGTGAATTATTGTCCAGTCTCTCTTGAGTGATGGAGGTCTTTGATGTGAACACCATCAGACAGTAGTGGCCTTTGGCTGTTACTACCCTTGACTGAATCCGTACTGGCAAAATAGTAGCAAAGGTGCTATATCAGTTGTCCCTGAGTCGTCTTGTTCAGTGGCTGAGTGGTTAAGGCGCTCAACTACAGTTGTGAATGTCCTGGCTCAATCTCACACTGAAAGGCCAATTCACCCAGCTGCAGAGTGGCCTTATCCATCTGTTAGGGCAGTCAAAGACCATCAGACATCATTCTGGCTACATCACTCCCTTGTGTAACATTGGCTATGGAACTGATGTGCCTTAACCGCATCAGCCTGATGAGCCATTCACTCGGGAGAAACTTTTGACATCTTGTAACCTCTGAAACCTTACTTAATACATAAGTATTGACCATATCTATTTTTAGTGAATGAATTAATTAGAAATTGCTTATCATTGCTTTGAATCAGGTGTTTATAGTGTAGGTGGATTTACCGAAGGAAAAACTAATCAAATGAGAAACGTGCAGTTTTTTAATGTTAAACTGTAAAATAAATAAATAAATAAATAAATAAACTCAATTTGCTGATTATGCAGTTTCTCCGTGTGAAAAAGTGCAGCATGCATAGCTTCCGAGAACATCACATTCAACTATGTGATTCATTAAGCAGTTCCTATAACATGCAAATGGAAAAGTTATCAGTATGCACTCAAGCAAAACAAAGAAAACATCAGATGAAATGAGCAGAAAGATACAGGACAGTTTGAATACACAATATATGCATGTTAGTTTGAAATATGGATGTAGATATAGATAATTTACAAATGCTTTTCCCATTCTATTAGGGGATGGGAGTATCTTATCTAGTATTCTGTGGCCAGCACCAGATATGTCAAAGGAAGATGAAAGAACCCCCAGTAAGCAGATGTGGGATAATCTAGTCTCCACATTAGGTCACCTCCTTATCCTTTATTTCTGGAGATTGATTTAAAACCTGAAGCATGAGATTTCATATCAGTTTTATTTTTTTGTAAACAATAGCTGTTTTAACTGTGGATATTCTTGTAATCCATATATTATAAATCGCTTTTGGAATCTTGCTAAATTCTTGGCCTCAACAACACCCGGTGACAATAAGTTCCATAGTCTATTTATATGTGTGAAAAAGTATTTCCTGTTTTGCATTTTCCACCTGTTAATTTCAATGAATGTGCCCCTTTGTTCTTGTGTTATGGAACAGAGAGAATAGAAGCTCACTATCTACCTTCTCTGTAAGATTCATTACCGTTCTTTATATCATTTGTTAATTTATGTATTTTATCATGTTGTCATTATTGTCTTGTTCCTAAAGCGAACAATTCTAATATTTTCATCTCTTCATATGAGCGTTTTTCTATGCCCACAATCATTCTTATCGCCTATCGCTGAACCCACTCTGATTCTGCAATATATCTTTTGAGATGAGGTGACTAGTATTGCAGATGAGGCTGCTGTATTTATTTATATAATGACAAAATATGTTCTGTATTATTCACAATCTTATTCCTTATGCAACCTAACATCTTGTTTGCTTTTTTTTTGACTGCACCTGCACATTGAGTAGAGGTCTTCATTGAACTGTCCACAGTGACTCCCAGGTCACTTTCTTGAGTTGATACAATTAATTTAGAACCTTGTAAGATATGAGTTGTTTAATTTTTTCCTTCTAATATGCATTACTTTACATTTATCAGCATGGGATTTCATCTTCTGTCAAATAACCCATTCACTGCGCTTAGTTTAGGTCCCTTTGAAGTTCCTCATGGTCCTCTGTGATCTTTACCAACCTTAATGAGTTTGTGTTATCTCCAACTTGATACTTCACTGCTTACCCCATCTAGAAAATTAATGAATATATGAAATAACAATAAAATAAACTCAATTTGCTGATTATGCAGTTTCTCCGTGTGAAAAAGTGCAGCATGCATTGCTTCCGAGAACATCATATTCAACTATGTGATTCATTAAGCAGTTCCTATACCATGCAGATGGAAAAGTTATCAGTATGCACTTAAGCAAAACAAAGAAAACATCAGATGAAATGAGCAGAAAAAGATACAGTACAGAGATACAGTACAGACCTATAACAGAACCTTGAACCTATTAACCTTTTGCCATTTCAACTGACCATTCAATCCTAACTTTTTTGTCTCCTAGACCTTTTTGGTCCATGACAGTACTTTGCCTTCACGCCATAATCTAATTTCTTGAGAAGCTGCTTGTGAGGAATCTTGTGAAAGACCTTTTGAAAGTCAAAATTGTCAGATGGTTTTCCTTTATCCCCAACTTTACTAATGTGTTCAAAGAATTCTAATAGATTAATTGGACACCGTTTTCCCTTGCAGAAAGCATACTGGTTAGCCTCTATTATATCATGGTCTTCTATATTTTTGTCATTCTATTTTTGATAATCGTTTAAGCCAGTGTGCCAGCTACACATGTATGGCTTATTAGTCATAATGTCTCTGTAATTAGTCTGTAATTTCCTCTGTAACTCTAGAGCCTTTTCTAAATATAGGTACAATATTCACTATCCTCCAGTTCTGTGGAATTGTAGCAGGTGTTAATGAGATCACATATTTTTGTTAGCAACTCAGCTACTTCATAATTAAGTTCCGTCAAAACTCATATATGTATACCATCTGTGCCTGTTGACTTAGTGCTTTTTAAATTATCCATTTGTTCCATGCACTTGATGCAATGCAGATTTAGGTATCATTCTGGCATAACAGCGGTGTGCCTTTGTGAGCTGGTAAGTTCAAACAACATGCTGAAAGCCAACCCAACTTTCATTCGAAACCCTTGCGTATTCCTGATTGAAACAAACATATATGGAAGACAAATTTCCAAAATCTCTTAGTACACATCCCTTCAGTTCATTTAGACACCTCTATCTGCATGTGTTTAAAAAAAGAAAAATCCACAAACATGACCATATGGGATCAGACCAGTGGTCCATCAAGTCCAGTATCCTAGCTGTGACAGTGACCTGTAACAGCTGCATCAGTGGAAGGTGAAAGACACAACATTGCAGGCAAATATTGTACTCTCAGAGAGTCTCCTCCTACTTCCCATGAAGGATTGACTTATGATTGAGTCATGAGTATTTATTATCACTTCTGAAATCAGGGAGTAAACAGAGGTCAAAGCTCTTTGGCAATGGAAATAAAGCCCTGGATAGAGAAGAATATGCTGTCTTTAAGACAGTTCACATAAGGCAGGCCTGCACAACATGCAGCCCGCATGGGCTCACTGTGCGGCCCGCGGGGGTTGAGTAGATGGGCTCACTATGCAGCCCATGGGAGGGTGAGTAGGCAAGCGGCGGGTGAGGGAGGGGGGCTGAGTAGGCGAGCCGGGCGGGTGGAGGGCTGAAGGGGTGAGTAGGCAGGCAGTGGCAGTGGGGGCAGATGAGCCGGTGGCGGGGGAGGGGGGGCTGAGGAGGCGAGTTGGCGGGCAGTGGCAGGGGGTAAGTAGGCGAGCCGGCGGGGGTGGGGGGCTGAGAAGGCGAGCGAGCAGGCAGTGGCGGGGGGTGAGTAGGCGAGCTGGGGGGGGGGGGGGGCTGAGAAGGGGGGCGAGCAGGGGGGGGGGGGGGGGGAGTGGGCGAGCCGGGGGAGGGGGACTGAGGAGGCGAGTGGTGAGTTGGTGGTTGACCTGTTCTACTGATCTGGTCTGGCTCCCGTCCCCCCTCCCAAGGCCGGCTCCAGGCACCAGCAAAACAAGCAGGTGCTTGGGGCGGCACATTTCTAGGGGCGGCATTCTGGTGCCGGCCATCATAGGTGCTGACTCCGGGGCATGGGGAAAAAGTGCCCTCGCCGCCCCAGCTCGCCTCCGCCTGCTCCCCTGAGCGCGCTGCCGCTGCTCCGCTTCTCCCCCCTCCCTCCCAGACTTGCCACATGCGAAACCGCTATTTCGCGCAGCAAGGCTGGGAGGGAGGAGAAGCCTAGCGGCGGGCGCTCAGGGGAGGCGGTGGTGGTGGAGTGGAGGTGAGCTGGAGCGGGGAGTGGTTTCTCTACCCCCCCACCGTTACTTCCTGCGCCCCCCCCGCCCTAGCTCATCTCTGCTCCGCCTGCTCCCCTGAACGCGCCGCTGCTCCGCTTCTCCGCCCTCCCTCGCCTGAGAGGGAGGGGGGAGAAGCGGAGCGGCAGCACGCCCGGGGGAGCAGGCGGAGCGGAGGTGAGTTAGGGTGGGAGGTCACGGGGGGGCCCACAGGAAGCAATGGGGGGGGAGAAATGCGGCATGCGGGGGAGGAGGCAGTGCTGGGGATTTGGGGAAGGGGTTCGGAAGGGGGCCGGGGGCAGAGGGGCACGAAAAAGAAAGGGGAGGCGGCCAAAAATGTTTTTGCTTGGGGCGGCAAAAATCCTAGAGCTGGCCCTGCCCTCTCCGAGGGTTGCAGCTGTCTGGGGGTGCCTGCCTTCCATGCCTTCCTCATTCACACCTCATTCATTCAACAGGGCAGTTGATTACAAAGTGGGGGGAAGATCTTATTCTACTTCTAGCAAAAAGACATTTTTCTTTTACCTTAGTTATACTACCTTAAGGGCCCGCTATAACATATTACCGAGGTTCAATACTGCTGTTTCGGTGGGGCGGCGCTGGGGAAGGAGGGTTTTTTCCGGCGGGGCAGGCGGCGCGGGGGGGAGAGGTGTTTCGGCGGCGCTGGGGGGGGTTGTTTCCATGGGGCGGGCGGCGCTGGGGGGGTGTTGTGTTTTGGGGGGGCTGTGGGTGGCGCTGGGGGGGCGGGGTTGTCGGCGCTCGGAGGGTTTCGGCCCTCAGCTGTTTTCTTTGGAGTAATATGGCCCTCGCCGCTTTACGAGTTGTGCAGGCCTGACATAAGGGATACAGAAAAGAGGAAAAGGGAGGGTTGAGGTCCTCTTAGTCCTGGCCCAGAAGGCTCTTTCGGCTTGCCAGATAGCCAACAACCCCACATTCTGTCTGCAGAAAACACCAAACCTTTTGAAGCAGAGACTCCTTCATTCAGCTTGAGAACATCTATAGTTAAGAACTTGGGCATCAGAAGAGACGTGTAGTTCAAAATGGCTTCCCCATTAACCTCTGATACACTTTGATATTGAGACAGAACTCAACCAGGATATTTCGTTAATTGATGTGGTCAAATTTATGTTTCTAGTTTGAGGGGAAACAGAATGCTCTGTGGGGTAGGGACTGCCTTTGTGTTTATGCGCTGCTCAGCACGATGGTGTCTTGACCTCTAAATACTATTGTCATAGGAATATAATAATAATCCCAAAGTTCTGGTGATATCAGCTACACTAGAGTTTCTCCAAGAGGTTTGGTTAGAGTCCATTCTAGCATATTTCTCTACTATAGTAATCAAATTCTGCTTATCTTTTCCCTCCCCACTTCTGCAATTCATTGCCCATTATATCCCATGAATGATGAAAGAAGCTGTGCAACAGAATAAGAAATTATTTACCTGATCATTTTCTTTCTATTAACAGCTTCTCTCTGAATTCAACCCATCCCGGTATTCTGGTAAATGACCAGAATACATATTGAACGTTTTTTCTAAAGGGAGACTTAGACATGTGTGGTCTCAATGTTACTTTAATACATCATATCAAGTTGCTGTAGCTGATTGCTGGAGTGTTTCTATAGCTGTGGAACCTCCCTTCTGATGGCCTCAGCTGAAGCGTGGAAATTAGTCCTGGAGCCTCCAGCAACACCGTTCGGCCATCTTTGAATTCCACAGGTGGGGGGGCATTAGCCCATGAGTAACGAATTTAGAAAGATGCTGCTAACAGAAAAAAAAAGCAGGTAAGAAATGTCTCACTCCTCTCTTCCAGATTGCCTGCTGTAAATTATGCTTCTGTTTTTGTTGCCCTTCACTAGGGTCGGATTTCCAAATTTTGAAGAATTGATTTGGCTAAAATATAAAACATTACCATTTAGCCATATTGATGCATTCCTTGCCTTCCTGTTTCTCTTTTTGTTCGGCAGTGCATATTCCTTCTGAAACTATTATCATTCCCTTAAGTAGTATCTAAGCCACCTCTGAGGATTCTACTTACTGTCATTTGGACTTTAGGGTCTTTTTGACCCAAGTTCTCATTTTATTAAAATCTCCCTTTTAAAGTTTAATGTCTTTGTCCTGTTTTGGTATCTTACTTCTCCCTTGCATATTGAACCTAATTATACTGTGGTCATTATTACTTAGTGGCTCAGCTACTGTTACTTTTTGAGTTAACTCTACTTAAGACCAAGTCAGGCGTAACCCCGCATTTTGTGTGCTCCAGAACTAGCAGTTCCAAGAAGGAATCATGTACATTGTCCACACATTTTCTCACTAAACCATGTTCCATTATGTTATTTAACCAGGTTATACGTGGGTTGGAGGGTTGTGTGCCCTCTGACACCAGGGGTGCCCTCCCTTTTAATATTCTCCTTTCCATAGTGCATGTGAGGATCATGTGGGAGCTGGAGCTGAGGAACGTGGAACAGAGCTCCACATTGCCTAGTCACTCATTGACCAGTTAAGGGGCGGGATGAGGGAGATGATTGGCTGCAGTAAACTCCACTTCCTGTCCCTGTCTCCCTGTAGATGATATAGTTGTCAGAACGAGGTTTCAAGGCTCACTGTAGGTCTAACTCAAGCACCGTTTGGGGTCAAGAAGGAATTTTTCCTCTGGACAAATTGGGGAGATGTCCAATTTTCACCTTCCTCATAGCATTCTGGAGGCCAAATAGATGGAGATAATAAGGATAAAAGAGACAATTTTAAACAAACAAAACAAAAAGTGGAAGATATGGAGGGGGACTGTAGGAATATTGTCACAACTTATATCCAGTTCAGGGGGTAAGAGGCTTCAAGGGTCCAGCTACTAGAGTAAACTAGATCATGGGTCTCAGTAGGGAATTGGTGGGCCCTATTAATTTGAGGCAAAAGAAAGTCTTAAATCTAGGCAGACTGAGCTCTCCTTCACAGTACCCTATTTCATGCTTGCTGGAGGGGAGGAGGGATTCAGTACTGGGCTGAATTATGAATTGAGCAGTGGAGGTTTGCTAAGATAACCAGCCCTCATTCCTTGGTTATATGGTGTGAGGTCATTTATCTCTGAACTGAACCCAGTTAATGCCTCATGGATTGTGCGGGATGGAGTGGGATGATCATCTTCCCTTTAATTTTAAAGTTAAGAAAGTTGCAGCCTGTCATATCTCTGTCCTCATTTTCCTTTGTATCCTGATGTAATATATAAGTACGGAAGCTAAGTTTGTGTAGGGGTTAATTTTTACTTTCTGTTCATATGGATTTCATTCGATGAGTTACCATTTGCTTAAAACAAAAGTTAATTGGTTGCCATAGCTGTGCAATAACATATACTGTGTTATCTGAAAGAGTGCTGAGTAGCTTTTTTATCTATGAATATAATCAGAATTTTAAACTCACTATATTATTATAACTATCTTCCTTGGGTAGTTCTGTGTTTATCAGCTTGATACCAAAGTGCTCTTGTTAAGAATCACAAATGCATATAAAAATTGGAAGAGTGTTAAATTGAAATATACTTTCAAATTACTAATGTGATACTGGAATAAGAATCTGCATTTGGATCTGTAGCATGAAAAACGTTAAGATTATTCACAGAAAGTGTTTTTTTTTTAACACAGTATAAAAATGCATAAGCATTTTACCTTACCCAGGTTATCGTATTGGCACACTTGCAGGATGTCATTATGATAGAAAATTTAATTTTGACAAATATTCATTTGCACAAACACAATTTAAAAAAAATATTTTTAATCTGTTAGCAAAAATAGATTAGAAAAAATTGGACCTTATGTAATTATTGTGTTGATAGTCACAGGGTTGAATACTGGGATCGTGCACATACTAATGTTAGTATTACTCATAACCAAATGCCTAAAGAGCAAAAGTATGGACTTGAAGGGAGAAATGCATGACACTAATATAAGAGTTTAAAATTAAAGGGCATCTTTTTTAATCTTGGGTGCCAAAAAGTAGGTACATAGATCCATATTTAGGAACTTCAATACATGGGCTGATTTTCAAAGTTTGTGGTCACCCAGCGTTTCTGCTGACTTTAGTTGGAATTGTGGCTACTTAGCACCTCTGAAAATGAAGCCTAACTTTAGGTGCCTAACTTGAAAACTTTGACCTCAGTGCCTTCTCGAATATAACATCTGTCAAGGTTCCTTTCCCACTCTGAACTTTAGAGTACAGATATGGGGACCTGCATGTGAATCCCTAAACTGAATTACCAGCTTAGATCTGGTTTTGCTGCCACCACTCCCAAGTACTAACTCCCTTCCCTGGGTAGCCTTGAGAGACTTCTCCACCAATTTCCTGGTGAATACCGATCCAAACCCTTGGATCTTAAAACAAGGAGAAATTAACTATTCCCCCTCCTTTCCCTCCCACCAATTCCTGGTGAGTCCAGATCCAACCCCCTTGGATCTTAAAACAAGGAAAAATCAATCAGGTTCTTAAAAAGAAGGCTTTTAATTAAAGAAAGAAAGGTAAAAATCATCTCTGTAAAATCAGGATGGAAAATAACTTTACAGGGTAATCAGATTCAAAGAGCCCAGAGGAACCCCCTCTAGCCTTAAGTTCAAAGTTACAGCAAACAGAGGTAAATCCTCTAGCAAAAGGAACATTTACAAGTTGAGAAAACAAAGATAAACCTAACACGCCTTGCCTGGCTGTTACTTACAGGTTTGAAATATGAGAGACTTGTTTAGAAGATTTGGAGAGCATGGATTGATGTCTGGTCCCTCTTAGTCCCAAGAGCGAACAACCCCCAAAACAAAGAGCACAAACAAAAGCCTTCCCCTCACCAAGATTTGAAAGTATCTTGTCCCCTTATTGGTCTTTTGGGTCAGGTGTCAGCCAGGTTCCCTGAGCTTCTTAACCCTTTACAGGTAAAAGGATTTTGGAGTCTCTGGCCAGGAGGGATTTTATAGTATTGTACACAGGAGGGCTGTTACCCTTCCCTTTATAGTTATGACAACATCCTACTATGAAAGTGATCAAATAAATTATTTATTCTTTAGAACAGCACTGATAGAGCAGTTTATATTCTCTCTCACTCCCATTATTTTTCATTCTTCCTATGCAAAAAAGGAGTGGGGGGAGAGGCTTGAATCTCTGTACCTAGAACTTAGCGGTATGAGAGAAGTACTTTTTATATGGAAAAAGGTTGTGAGTCTATATAGGGTTTTCAGCCCCACTTAATGTTTTAAATAAGGATAGGGGGGAGGGATAGCTCAGTGGTTTGAGCATTGGCCTGCTAAACCCAGGGTTGTGAGTTCAATCCTTGAGGGGGCCACTTAGGTATCTGGGGCAAAATCAGTACTTGGTCCTGCTAGTCAGGGCAGGGGGCTGGACTCAATGACCTTTCGGGGTCCCTTCCAGTTCTATGATATAGGTATATCTCCATATATTATTATATTATATATACTTGTATAAATAGCTTATAAAGGGTTAATAAATGATTAACAGCTGTTAGATATGAGTAACATGTCCTTATAGATGTTTAAATCGCACATCAGTAGAAGGCATTGATGGTTGTAAGTGATGGCTTAAAGCAGCCTATTTACCTGTCAATTGACACTCAGTTGATATAGGTTTTTAAATTATTAATTAAATTATCTATTAATGATATTAAAGTCTTTTTAAACTACTTATAAATATACCCTTAATGTAAAGTCTTACATATATTAAATTACTTCTTTGCCAAGATTGCAGACTGGAAAACTTGGATGGCCTCTTACAGAATACAGATAAATATATTTTACATTCTGCCCACATTTAATCAGTTTTATGCATTAGACCATGCATGCACGTTTACTGAATCTATATAAATTCCCCAGTTAAGGTTTGGTTGTGTGCTGCATATCAAACAGATTATGTATTAAACTATACACAAATGAGTTCAGAGAAAACCGTTCTTGGCTAACTTCACAAAGAAAGGCACCTTATGATATGACTGCGGCTCTCTTTAACACCTCACTGTTAGGTTCTTTTTAGCACAAATAGTGCTAGATCTTGTTTGCCTTACTCACTGATTTTAGTGTCAGCAGGCTTTGGTCTGTGGTTTGTAAGATCATGGAAACCTTTGCAATATCTATATACAGTTGAATAAGGGCCTGATTTTCTGAAGTAGTGAGCACCTGTGACTATGGAGCTTCAGTAGGACCAGAAGAATTCCACCAGATCAGACCTGTGGTCTGTCTAGTGCACTATCCAGTGTCTGGTACCGGGTGCTTCAGAGGAAAGTGCAAGAAAACCCGCCCTTAAGGAACTTTTCTCCTTATTCCCAGTAGCTAGAATCTGATTTATGTCCTGGAGATTAAGTTTAGAGCCCTTCCAAACGTTTCTTTTTTTTTAAAAATATTTATATTTATAATTGAATATCTTTGTTATGCATTTTTGATAGTAGACACTTCCTGTTGGCCTGAAGGTCCTTTCAAAAATCCTGATTATGATAGCCTAAGTGCTTAGGGCATTTACATCTGTTCCTTCCTTTGCATGTTACTTCATGCCCCATCTTTCCAATAAGTGGAATATTCTACCCAAAGAACTCTAACCTGCATGCCTGCAGTTTCATTAGAAGTGAAGTTTAAAGAAGAAGAAAAAAAAAATCTCAAATTAGCAGCTCAAGTTGTCATTCATCTGATAGTGGACATGACCAATCTACGGGACAGAGTTTTCTGACTAGGGGCAAGTTTGGCTGAATTCAGTGATCTGTATCAGCGGTATCAATTGACTAATGTTCACATAATCAAGCTGCCTGCAGTTGTTGGTTCTCATGCCTATGGATAACCCCATGGGCACCTCTGTGTATACGATGTTTTGAGAAGTTTCCCCTTCAAATAGGACACTTAACTCACAAAAAATGATGAAGTTGTTCAAAGCTCCCAAGCAGATCATGTCATAGAATCATTGGGTTAGAAGGGACTGCAAGGGCCATCTAGTCTAATCCCCTGCCAAGATGCAGGATTTGTTCTGGCTAAATCATCCAAGACAGATGGCTATCTGGCCTCCTTTTGAAAATCTCCAATGAAGGAGTTTTCACAATCTCTGTTCGCAGTCTGTTCCATTGTCCTACTGTTCTCAGAGTTAGGAAGTTTTTTTCTGAGCTTTAATCTAAATCTGCTATGCTGTAGTTTGAACCCATTACCTCTTGTGCTGCCCTCTGTGGCAAGAGAGAACAACTTTTCTCTGCTTTTTCTATGGCAGCCTATCAAGAATTTGAAGACAGTTATCATGTCCCCGCCCTCAATCTCCTCTTTTCCAAACTAAACATACCCAGTTCCTTCAGACTTTGCTCATATGGTTTGCATTCCATCCCATTGATCATCATTGTCGCTCGCCTATAGATCCTTCCCAGTTTCTCTACAACCTTTCTATACATAGGTGACCAAAATTGGAATATTTAAATTGATCTACATTAGTTACACGTTTATCCAAAAACTAAAATTCCACATGATATCCTTGGCCTCAATAATTCCCTCATTAGAGGAAGTCATGTCATTCGCAGCTCTAGACCATGTTTTCATATAGATATCCATCCAGCCCGCAGGAGGTTCCTCAGGTTCCACTTCGACCAAGATAATTGCTAAGTCAGAGTCCTTCCTTTTGATGTGGCTACAGCACACGGTGTTTACAAAAGTTTCTTCAGAGGTGGCTGCTTGGATGAGAAGGGAAGGATTCACAGTCTTTCCATACCTTGATGTCTGGATTCTCACAGGCCCCTCCTACGAGGATGTCCACAGGTCAACCCGTGTTCTGCATCAGTCATAAAAAATCCACATTGACCCCCATAGAGTGCATAGACTTCATAGGGGAGACATTAGACTCAAATACAGCAAGAGGGCATTGAAGGGTTTCAGGTCTTGAGTGCTGTCATCCACCAGGTCACTATTAGACCCAGGAAGTCAGTCAGAACTTTTCTTTTCCCTCCTTGGCCACATGGCTTCATGCACACACGTGACCACCATTCATCAGGCTACATCTATGAGCCTACAAGCCTGGCTTCTCTTGGTGTTCTCACCAGAAAAGGGTACCATAAAGGCCAAGGTCACAATTCCACCCAAGGTATTAGCCTCTCTTGTCCAGCGGACAAAATCGGAGAAGTTTTGGTAGGAGTCCCTTTCCTCACACCAACACCTCAGGCAACCATCATTACCAATGCCTCCCTCCTGGGTTTGGGTGCACACATGGGTGATCATATGGCACAGGGCATCTGGACCTACCAGAAGCCCAAAATACACATCCGCTTATTAGAACTCATGGTGGTCCGTTGGGCCTGCAATGCCTTCCTGCCACTCATCCAATCCAAATATGTTTAGATAACATTAGACAACATCACAGTATTTTATATAAACAAGCAAGGGAGAATGAGAGCTTTCTCTTTGTGCATAGATGTAGTCATCCTGTGAAACTGGTGCATCAAACATCACATAACTCTATCAGCAGCATACTTACTGGGGTTTCCAAATTCCCTAGCAGACTGCCTGAGGAGACATGTTTCTGTGAATTACAAATGGGAGATTCATGATTCATTTTTCAGCAACATCTTTGTTCCATAAGGAAAGCCATCCTGGGACCTTTTTGCCTCAAAGGCGAACCGAACCGGAAGCTTCCTTGGTACTGCACCAAAGCAGCCCTGGGGAAGAACTCTTTGGGAGATGCCCTCCTGAGGTCATGGAAGGTTCACCTGAGATATTCTTTCCTTCCAGTTCCTTTGATGCCACAGGTTTTATGACAGCAGCCCATAGTGTGGCAACCTCAGCAATGGGTGCCCCCACCATGGTCCTCCCACCAGACTGGCCATATTGGGACCCATGGGCGTTATACAGAACCCAGAACATGCAGCCCTCCAACTCATCCAGGTCCAGAATACCAAGATCACAGGGATCACCTTCACCTTCTGCCCCAACCTCCTCAGAAGCTCTTGAGGAGGAAGCAGAAGCAATTGAAGAGCCACCAGAGGGTGACACCATCCCACCCACCCACATCTCCTCTCCGTCTCCTGACGAAACAGTAATGCCTCCTCCTCCCACATCAGGCGATGACTTTACATCCTTCCAGGAATTATTTAAACAAGTGGCTGACTCCCTCGACATTTCCTTGTCAGAGCTGCTGGAGACACAGCATAAGCTGACAGATATTCTCTATACATCTCCTACTGCCAAAATTGTACTACCCATGAATGCTCCCATGATGGACCCAGCAAAAACTGTCTGGCAGACGCCAGCTACAGCTCCACCTTCTTGTAAAAGAGCAGACAAGAAATACTACGTCCTAGCTAAGGGAGCCGAGTTTTTGTTCACCCACCGTACCCCTAATTCATTGGTGGTGGAGGCTGTTAATCAAAGGGGAAAGCAACATCTGGCTAGTACCACCCTTTATGATAAAGATTGGAAACACCTAGACTTCTTTGGCAGGAAGGCCTATTCCTCGGCGACCCTCCAGTTTCGCATAGCAAACTATTCTGCATTACTGGCTAAGTAAACACACAACATTTTTTGCACAAATGACAACTTTTATTGAACATCTTCCAACAGATAAAAAAGAACAATATAAAGCTAACATAACAGAAGGCTCCCTCATTGCCAGAATGGCCTTACAGGCTTCCTTGGACTCCGCTGACACGGCGGCCTGCTCCATCGCCACATCCATAGTCATGGGGAAGGTGTCCTGACTCCACCTTTCACGCTTCCGGAAGGAAGTTCGGGCAACAGTAGAGAACTTATCTTTCAAAGCTCAAAAACTGTTCGCGGAAGGCACAGATGCAACCTTACACACACTCAAAGATTCCCATGCCATATTGAAACCCTAGGAATATATGCCCCTGGGAACAAAAAGAAACAGGGCAGATTTTATACTCAACGCTTCCACACTGCTCCGTATGCCCAATCTCAAAGATATTATGACCAGTGCCTCAAACAATGTCAGACGACGCCGACAAGCCCCAGAGTAGTCAGCGAAGTCTCAACCATCCACTTCCAGACAAGCATTTTGAAGTGTTGGTCAAGGACACGAGAGCCCCACATACTCCACTGCCAAAGTCACTCATAACCTCCAGCCCTCTAACCTTTCTACTCGGTCTGGGCAACCATTACATCAGACAAGTGGGTTCTGGAAATCATACGCAAGGGCTATTCTGTTCCTTTTGCCTCTGTCCCGCCTACCCACCCCCCTTCCCTCTTCAGAGACCCATCTCACAAGCACCTGTTACAGCAGGAAGTAAACCACCTCCTGCAACTAGGTGCTGTAGAACCCGTACCTACCAAGCACAGGGGGAGCGGTTTTATTCACACTACTTTCTCACCCAGATGGAGACCCATCTTGGACTTGCGCAAGCTAAACAAGTTTATCAGAACACAGCGCTTCAAGATGATAACCCTAGCAACCATAATTCTGGCATTATGGGGAAAGGAGATTGGCTCTCAGCCCTCGACCTACAAGACGTCTCTTTCCACGTCACTATTAATCCAGTGCACAGAAGGTTCCTCCGATTTACACTCGGGAACCTCCACTACCAGTATAGACTGCTCCCATTTGGATTATCCACGGGTATGCGCCAAGGTCCTTACCGTCATCGCAGCACACCTTCGCAGACAGGGTGTGATAATATTTCCCTACCTAGACGATTGCCTCCTAGAAGCTTCAACATACCAGGCTGCAGTCGACGCCCTTCACGTCACTACAATCCTGTTTACAAAACTAGGGTTACAAATCAACTTTCAGAAATCCACCCTTATTCCAACCCAACAGTTGGCCTTTATAGGGTACACTTTGACTGCACCACAGCATCAGCACGACTGCCTCAACAATGCTGTATTGCCCTAACGAACCTCATTACAATGGTAAAAAACAGCCCACAAACATCTGCCAGAATGTGTCTACAACTCCTAGGGCACATGTCGGTCACCATGTTTGTTGTGAAGCACTCCAGGCTTCGTATGAGGTGTCTACAAACCTGGCTTCGTACTGTCTATACTCATCACAAGCACTCCATCCACAGACGACTGACAGTGCCCAGCAGGGTAATAGACTCACTCACGTAGTGGACAAAACAAATGAACGTTTGCATAGGTGTTCCATTCCAACGAGATACCCCATTGGTAACGATCACCACAGATGCCTCTCTAGTGGGATGGGGAGAACACTTGTCCGAGAATACCATCCACGGCCAGTGGTCCCTTGCGGAATCCACCCTCCACATAAATCTATTGGAACTCAGGGCAGTTCGAAATGCATGCCACCACTTTCTGCCCCGATATGCAACAAGACTGTCCAGATCCTCACTGACAACTTGGCCACTATGTTTTACATAAATCGCCAAGGAGGGGCCCAATCTTACCTGCTCTGCGCAGAAGCAGTTCACCTTTGGGAATGGTGCATCTCCAACAACATAGATCTTATCGCAGCCTACTTACAGGGAAGTCACAGAATGTCACAGCAGACTACCTAAGCTGAAACTTCTCGCAAATGCACAAATGGGAGCTGGACCCAGGAATCCTGAAAACTGTAGTCCAACAATGGGGTTTTCCCTCAATAGACCTTTTTGCAACGTCCCACAACACCAGATGCCCAACACTATTGCTCCTGGGCAGGACTTCGACAAAATTCCCTGGGGGACACCATCCTCATGAAATGGGAAGCCCCCTTGATGTATGCCTTCCCCCCGACTCCACTATTGAGCTGCGTACTTCTCAAGATCAAGAAGGACAAATCCATAGTAATCCTAATTGCACCAATATGGCCCAGACAAATGTGGTTCCCATACCTGAATCAGATGGCCACAAGACCGCCACAGACCCTTTCCCTTGTGCCTTACCTGCTGACACAGGACACTCTGCCACCCCAACATTCCGATTCTCCATCTCAAGGCGTGGCTAATCCATGGATGACGAACCTAGAGGCATGCTGTTCCAGGGAAGTACAGGATATCTTCCTGAACAGCCGACGACTTACTAGGAGAAAAACATACACGCACAAGAGGTTAATGCTTTTCCATATGGTGCAGAGACATATAAGTTACCCCACAATCGGCACCACTACCCACAATACTCGAATACATGCTGATGCTCAAGAAATTGGGCCTTTCCATTAGTTCACTCAGAGTGCACTTATCTGCCATTACCACTTACCACTCTAAGGTAGATGGACTCACTGTCTTCGCCCACCCTCTAACTAAATGCTTTCTCAAAGGCATACAGAATACTTATCCCACACTGAGAGACCCAACCCCTATGTGGGACCTCAGACTTGTTCTGCGTACTCTCATGGGCAAACCCTTCAAGCCACTAGCTACCTGCTCACTGTTACACTTTTCCATGAAAGTGGCGATCACATTGGCAACAAGGGTGGGAGAGCTGGGTGCCCTAATGGTAAACCCACCCTAAACCATATTCCTCAAGGACAAGATAATCCTGTGTCCACATCCCAAATTTATACCCAAGGTTGCCTTCTTCTTCCATCTCAACCAAACCATCTACTTACCTGTATTCTTCCCTAAGTCAACAGCAGGGAAGTGTCCCTTGACACACTGGATGTTTGTAGAATGCTTGCGTTCTATATAGAAAGAACAGACATTCAGAAAATCATTCCAATTATTCATATCCACAACAGAACATTCCCGAGGCCAACTCATTTCCAAACACCAACTCTCAAAATGGATCTCTAACTGTATCCATTTACCCTATCAAAAACACGATCTGGAACCTCCTTCCAGACTTCGCATGCACTCTACCAGAGCCATATCCACATCAATAGCTTTTCTCAAAGACGTACCTATCATTGACATTTCCATTGTTACCTTTACCAAACGTTATGCCTTAAAGCAACGTTCAGCTGTTGATGCTCACTTCGGACAATCGGTGCTATCCACCATGCATTAAGTAACTCCAAAGCCCCTTCCCTCCAAAGAGGGACACTGCTCTACAGTCACCTAAAGTGGAGCACCCACAGGGACACTCCTCGAAGAAGAAGAAGAAGAAGAAGAAGAAGAAGAGAAGCTTACTCTCCTTGTGCAGTAACTGAGGTTCTTCAAGATGGTTGTCTATGTGGGTGCTCCACTATTCCCCTCCTCCCCCCTGCTTTGGAGTTTCTCTTTGATCCTCTGGGGTGGAGAAGGAACTGGGGGGCGGTTGGCTGCGTGCGTTGGGTAGCTGCTCGGAACGGCGCAGCCAACCAGGGCACTGCTACTGCAAATCTCTGACTAGAAGCGCAGGGGCGCACAAACACCTAAAGTGGAGCACCCACAGGGACAACCGTCTCGAAGAATCTCAGTTACTGCACAAGGTGAATAAGCTTCTCATATACTTACCTGTAAGTCTTCAGGTCTTGCGTTCAGTTCCCTATGGCTGAATTTAGCAGCAATAAGCACTTTCCATCCTACAGTGGATAACCATACAGTCTTCATCTAGTCTTCAACTAGATTTTTGAAGGGGATTCTCAGATCCTTTTCAGTGGTGAAGTTTGCACCTCAGTGGGACCTCAATTTTGTTATATTGTCTCTCGCTAGGATTCCTTTTGAGCCTCTGGCCACATACTCTATGACCCGTCTGTCCATGAAGATGGCCTTTCTAATAGATGTAACATCGGCCAGAAGAGTCAGTGAACTGGGCGCGCTTATGGAGGGCCCACCATATACTGTTTTTAAATAGAGAAAATGTCTTGCTACACCCTCACCTCATATTTATACCCAAAGTAGTTTCCGAGTTCCATATGATTCAGGTCATCCACCTACCTGTATAGTTTCCTAAACCACATGCCTCGGAAAAGGAGAAAAGACTGCATTCGCTGGATGTCCAGAGGGCTTTGGCTTTTTCTCTGCAAAGGACAAAGGATGTTAGAAAGACACCTAAACTATTTGTTTACATAGCAGACCTATCAAGAGGTCAACCTATATCAGTGCAGAGACTTTCAAAATGGATCTTGGGTTATATTAACCTTTCTTACCAACTAGCTGACATTCTTCCCTCTCCCCCGTTCCCTGGAAGGGGTAAAGGCTCATTCTGCCGAGGGCAAGCTACTTCAGCTGCATCTCTGAGAGACATACCCAAAGAGATATGTAGGGCAACTACTTGGAGTTCTTTGCATATCTTCAGAAGACATTACACCCTGGTACAGATGTCAACTGTAGATATGGCTGTGAGGACGGCAGTACTACAGTCGGCTATTACTTCTGCATCCTCTCACCTGCCATCTATTTGACTGCTGCTTGTTAATTTCCCATGCATCACTTGTGTTCTCATATGGAGCTCAACTTCTCCCTTCTGCAAGTTCCCTCCGAATGGAGCTATCCTGCAGGACCTACGTTCCCCAGGGCTGGGCTCTTCCAGCCCCAGAATCAGATGAACACACACACATTAACAGAGCACATCTGTCCCTGGACTCAGTAGGGTGGGTCGAGCAGCACTTCCAAGCTGCCACCCTTATATGCCCCAGGTTCAGGACGTCCCTATCCGCACTTTCACGTTACAATTGTTCTAGTAGTAACCCACTTGATGAGCAAACCCCATAGAATTTTTGGGCGCTGCAGGGATCTTTAGCTTAGGTACGAGGAGCGTTGCTGCAGAGCGAATGGGGAAGCCAAAAAACACCCATGAGGGGTGGGTGGAAGGAGAGAGGGTTGGGTTCTCACCACTCCGTGAAGCTTGAATCGATTGGGGTTCACAGGTGGTGGTGGTAACTGAGGGTCCGGAGTGCTGGAGACAGGCAGCATGATCAGTCAGGAGAAGATGGAGTCCCAATGAAACTGATGCAGATGTTGGATACAAGCATCAGAACACTTACTTGAACGTGGGTAAGAGTTTTTGTAGAGAAAGAACTGTGGTTCAAGGGAAACACTAGATTTGTTTATGGGTAAACAGATGGCTTGATGGAGTATACCAAAGTTGTTTTGTTCAGGCTACACAATTGGAGCTGATCATTCCAGGCTATGGGTGGTGTTCTTTCGAGGGAGTTCACAATGCAGTTAGGCAGCTTCAGTATTTTGGATACCAATAAAGGATTTATTACTAGAATTGGTCTGATAACTACTGAGCTGGGTGTGTGCAGGCGTGGGTTCATTAACATCTGGAGCAGAGATTTCCCATCATGCAGTGCTTCCCTGCTTTTCTGGTCCCAGAGTTCAGCGCAGTTCTTGCCTTGGAATCTCTGTTCTCCATTCTGTATGCTAATGGAGATGCCTCCTTATCCCATCTTTGATGCAAATGAGACTAGGGGAGGTTCCTTAATCCTGGCAACCTTGTCCAGAGGGGTTTAGCTGTGTCTCCCACTGCCTTTTCATTGCTTTTTGTAAGTCTTTCTTCTGATCGGCTTTGGTTCAAGCAGAGACTGGGGGGAACGAGGGGAAGGTCTTTCGTGAGTCAGGCTAGGTACTGTGCCCTGGTTCCCCAAGAACACAGAGCTGATGGGTAACATCCATTACCCACCTTCCCTTCTTCTGCAAATCCGTTACACTGCAGTATGAATGGGAAACTAGAGACGCATTGGCCCACATTTCCCTTTATGTCCTCAGTTGGGAGCACAAGTCTAGGTATGGTGCATGTGCGGACCAACGGACACTGTTCACATGAAATTCCAGGCTCAGGGATATGTTGCGCATGCGTATCTCATATGTGGAATATAAATAGGCACCGCACATCTCTAAGAACCTCCAGTTACAGGGAAGTAACTTCCATTTCTGGCCTTAAAATCTGTGAATGGAGATGTGAAAGACATTTAGTATGGCAAGGAGCAAAAGGTCTTGGCTCTCCATCCCATCGTTTCGGTAGACTGGGTGCTCTCTAGCTCCATCTGATATTTTGGGAGATGGACAACAGATCCACTGTCTCTTCTGGCCCATTCTGTGAGAGGATATTTCTTAGCCAAGTATCTGTAAATGCCCAGGTTCAGGTTTGCAATCCCTATTCCCTATCTCACCCTGTCCTAAGGAATGTCCTACTCCTTTCAATTCCCTCATTCAGCCATCTTTGGCAGTCCCCTCTTTCTACCCTGAATGGATGGGTTATCCCTTGGTTTAGACTCCCCATTCTCCTTGACCTTTCTTGGTGTGGGTGTCCCCTCTATATTCTATCTTTCTATCTTAGGAAAGATAGAAAATGTGGCAAAAGACCACCTTGGCTTAACCACGAGATCTTGCATGATCTAAAAAATAAAAAGGAGTCATATAAAAAATGGAAACTAGGACAGATTACAAAGGATGAATATAGGCAAACAACACAGGAATGCAGGGGCAAGATTAGAAAGGCAAAGGCACAAAATGAGCTCAAACTAGCTACGGGAATAAAGGGAAACAAGAAGACTTTTTATCAATACATTAGAAGCAAGAGGAAGACCAAAGACAGGGTAGGCCCACTGCTTAGTGAAGAGGGAGAAACAGTAACAGGAAACTTGGAAATGGCAGAGATGCTTAATGACTTCTTTGTTTCGGTCTTCACCGAGAAGTCTGAAGGAATGCCTAACCTAGTGAATGCTAATGGGAAGGGGGTAGGTTTAGCAGATAAAATAAAAAAAGAACAAGTTAAAAATCACTTAGAAAAGTTAGATGCCTGCAAGTCACCAGGGCCTGATGAAATGCATCCTAGAATACTCAAGGAGCTAATAGAGGAGGTATCTGAGCCTCTAGCTATTATCTTTGGAAAATCATGGGAGCTGGGAGAGATTCCAGAAGACTGGAAAAGGGCAAATATAGTGCCCATCTATAAAAAGGGAAATAAAAACAACCCAGGAAACTACAGACCAGTTAGTTTAACTTCTGTGCCAGGGAAGATAATGGAGCAAGTAATTAAGGAAATCATCTGCAAACACTTGGAAGGTGGTAAGGTGATAGGGAATAGCCAGCATGGATTTGTAAAGAACAAATCATGTCAAACCAATCTGATAGCTTTCTTCGATAGGATAACGAGTCTTGTGGATAAGGGAGAAGCGGTGGATGTGGTATACCTAGACTTTAGTAAGGCATTTGATACGGTCTTGCATGATATTCTTATCGATAAACTAGGCAAATACAATTTAGATGGGGCTACTATAAGGTGGGTGCATAACTGGCAGGATAACCGGACTCAGAGAGTTGTTATTAATGGTTCCCAATCCTGCTGGAAAGGCGTAACGAGTGGGGTTCCGCAGGGGTCTGTTTTGGGACCGGCTCTGTTCAATATCTTCATTAACGACTTAGATATTGGCATAGAAAGTACGCTTATTAAGTTTGTGGATGATACCAAACTGGGAGTGGTTGCAACTGCTTTGGAGGACAGGGTCATAATTCTAAATGATCTGGACAAATTGGAGAAATGGTCTGAGTTAAACAGGATGAAGTTTAACAAAGACAAATGCAAAGTGCTCCACTTAGGAAGAAAAAATCAGTTGCACACATACAGAATGGGAAGAGACTGTCTAGGAAGGAGTACGGCAGAAAGGGATCTAGGGGTTATAGTGGACCACAAGCTAAATATGAGTCAACAGTGTGATGCTGTTGCAAAAAAAGCAAACATGATTCTGGGATGTATTAACAGGTGTGTTGTGAGCAAGACACGAGAAGTCATTCTTCCGCTCTACTCTGCTCTGGTTAGGCCTCAGCTGGAGTATTGTGTCCAGTTCTGGGCACCGCATTTCAAGAAAGATGTGGAGAAATTGGAAAGGGTCCAGAGAAGAGCAACAAGAATGATTTAAGGTCTTGAGAACATGACCTATGAAGGAAGGCTGAAAGAATTGGGTTTGTTTAGTTCGGAAAAGAGAAGACTGAGAGGGGACATGATAGCAGTTTTCAGGTATCTAAAAGGGTGTCATAAGGAGGAGGGAGAAAACTTGTTCACCTTAGCCTCTGAGGATAGAACAAGAAGCAATGGGCTTAAACTGCAGCAAGGGAGATCTAGGCTGGACATTAGGAAAAAGTTCCTAACTGTCAAGGTGGTTAAACACTGGAATAAATTGCCTAGGGAGGTTGTGGAATCTCCATCTCTGGAGATATTTAAGAGTAGGTTAGATAAATGTCTATCAGGGATGGTCTAGACAGTATTTGGTCCTGCCATGCGGGCAGGGGACTGGACTCGATGACCTCTCGAGGTCCCTTCCAGTCCTAGAATCTATGAATCTATCAACACAAGTACTTCAGTTTAACATTCCCAGTTTGGTGGAGTAGTTTCTTTATAGGGTCCTCGATTCTGTAACTTGCTCCCGGCCTGGGGCCAACAGAGTGAATTCATTTGCTTTTAGAGTGTGCTACAAATCTCTATTTTCTCTGGGTTTTGCTGAGGAAACAGGTTGCAGTATGTGACTTATATGTGGTAATTAATTATTATTTTGGGCATCTGAGTTGTTTTCTTCATGGGAAGTTACTTACGTAAGATTTGAATTTTTACATCCAGTGTCTTTCTGTATATTATAAATGTTTTCAGAAGCACCCAGTGTCTTAGGCTGATTTAAAGAAAAATAAATAACTGAAAAAAGAAAAGGTTTTACTTTTGTTAGTTCTGTAGGGTCAGTAATAGCTATATGTATTTCACTGGCCAAATGGCCAGCTAAATTCCAATTACAAAATCGTTATTGTTGATTTTCACACTGAGTTAGCAGTGTGAACAGTTACTTTGCAAAAGTTCTGTTTGACTTGCATACTTACAGATTTTGTATGGAAGTAATGGTGAATAAAGACGTAACAGTTGGATATTATTTTGACTTTTTGCTCACCAGTCCCATGTTTTAAAGCCTTCCTCTCCTCCCATAATTCACCCTGTTTTGTTCATGCATTTTAATGCCCATATAGGACATTAATTAATTGCAACAAGCTTTTTAACCATGTGGCTCTATGCAATAAGTGGCTTGCATAGTGACTTATCTTATGCATATAATCGAGAATGTACCCCAAGTGCGTAATGTAAGGAATGATGATCTAGTGGTTGAAGCATAGGACTGGGACTAAATTAAGTTAAATTTCTGGCTGTGCCAAAGACTTCCCGTGCAACCATATCTGTGACTCAGTTCCCCAATTGTAAAGTAAGGATACTACTTCCTTTGTCAGCTTGATCTATTTAAATTGTAAGTTCTTCACAGCAGGCATTGGCCGTTATTGTGTTTACATGGTATTTAGCAGGATGGAGTCTTTAAGTATTATCATAATACAAATAATTGTTTCCACTATAGCTCTTAGAACCCTGCAGTACCTAAGCACTGTGTTCCACTTCTTGAGTGGAAGCTTTAGCTTCTGAATTCTTCCTTTGCTTTTTCTAGGGCTAAAGAAAAATATTTTGTGTTATTTTAGCATAGTATTTTAAAATATAGCCCATATAACATCCACACTGTTTTGAAAGCCGAGCAGCTGAGAATAAATTTGAATGTAATGCATTTTAGCAGGGTTCAGGGTGATTTACAATGAATTGTAGCAATACTGCTCAAATTCTTGCTCAGCAATTCTGTTCTTAATGCCATATTAATTCAAATTTACATTGCAGCCAAGGATATGCGAATATTTTGAGATGTTTACATTTACAATCTGTTAAAAGTAATAAAATGGAACTTACAAACATGTAAATCAGTAAGTTGTTGGTTGAAACTCCAAGACAGTAAGAGCGGAAGCATTTGTGTTTTATCTATCAGGCATTGATTTTAAGCAAAAATATATCTTTTTGTAACATCCAGGCAATTATAATAAAAGAAAACATTTGTCTGAGTTCTGAATCTTCTTCCCCTGCCAACGCTCACCAATGTTTGTCTCAGAACATTAGTAGTATCCAAACAATGTCCACTAAAACCAAGAGTTTTCCTTTTCTTAGAAGAATAAAAATGTATTGAGCTGAACACATTTCAATACAAAAAAGCTCTACTTTACTTTGCTGCTCACTAACTCTGTTGATAAGTGTAGTGCAAAGTAGACTGCATTTTTTTTTTTTTTTGGCCTCTCTGAATCATCTCCTTTTCACTGTAACTTTTCAATCATTCTATTTTATAGCAAAAGATATCTCCAGGTTACCAGCTTCAGGTTCTTCAATTATATGACTTAGGCAATACAGCATTTACAACTCTAGCAGATGTTTCCATATTTTAGGAACAATGAAACTTTATATAATGGATTTCTGTGCCTCAAGGGCACATTTTAAAATAAGCACCATACAGTGTTGGCTAAAATTAAAAAAAAAAAGAAAGAAAGATGTAACAAACTAGAGGGAGTGACGCAGTACAATACCATGCCACAATCTTTGTCACCTCTGCCTTTGCCATCTTTGCCTCAGTCAAAAACTATTTGCTCATGATTTTTTTAAAAGTTTATAATCGTATAATTTATATAGCATAGTATTTCCTTTAAAAGCTACAGTGTCAACAGCTTTTTACAGATTCCATCTATAAGGAACTGTTCACATATTGACTCATCTTCAGGAGTGTCATAATATGATGAACACACATAAAGCAATAGCAACACTATGAGAAAAAGGAAAAAGATCAAACTTTTGAGTCATTGAAATTGGATAACAGATACCTTGGAGGATTTCAGTGCTTTGAAGTCTTATGGCTTCTAACACCTTTAATCTATAGGTGACAGAGAAAAATGTACACTTTTTTTTTAAAAGTGTGCTTTACATGAAGTGCTGAGCATTTAATGCATAAAGATCTTATTTTTATCCCTGTCCTGCAGCAAAGAACATGCACTCAGAGTATCCAGTAAGCGGTAGAATTTCAGAAAAATCTGTGCTCAGATACCATAAAGCTGAATGGATTAGAAAAGCCCGAGACACGTGCTAAATTGCTTTTATTATTTATAACATTACAAAAAAAAATCGGAAACTCCTATATTTCATGTTTTTGCACATGAAGCCAATATTTGTTGTTGCTGAAAATTTGAAGTAAACGCCCCTGAAAACTCATGTGATGCAATTGAGCATTAGTAGTAAAATTGGAGAACTGCAGTAGGTTGTTTGATAAAACATTGGACTCCAATGGTAGCTTTTTTATATTCAGGTAATTATTTCAGTTTTCAATAGATATGCAAGAAGCCAGCAAGGTCAAGATTATTTCTGTATATGAGTAGATGATTGAACGTGCTGTGTCAAATCCAATGAATCTGTTACTGATAAGCAGACTGTAAGTATTAAAGAAATATAGCTGTTGTGATGGCTAAAGTCACCTAATTCAATGAGGTGCTGTGTGGTTATGCTCCACGACAACAGACATGAAATATCAGAGATAAAAGGAAAATTAAATTCTGGCTTCTGAAATGGTGTAGCGGTTGCAGAATACAACTGAAATAATCGGTACACTTATGAATTCCCAAAACATGTTTGGGTAACTGGATTGATTAATGCTGGGAAAAAGTGGGTCAATTTATTCGCCAAAGTTAACTTTTTGGGATAGGGCCAGTATTATATTTGGGATAGGGCCAGGACATCATAAGCAGTCATGGCCACCAACTCATGAAACCTTGAGAATAGATAAAAGTGAAAGCAGTCAGAAGGAGAAGAAAATATTCTTCATTGTGCTGTTTCCTCAAGCCACCTTGATTCAAGCACCTGGTATGTAGTGTTTATTGCAAGTTGATCAACCATTGCACACACTTTTGTATATGTCTAGGTGTGTTCTTGTCTAGATGTGATGATCAAGTTATTTTTTGAAGATCACCAGTAATTTTCAAACACTTACACATGCTTTTAATTTTAAGTATGGGTGTAGTCCCTTGAAAGCAATGGAATTTACTCACATACTTACCATTTAGCAACTGGGTAAATGTTCTGCAAAATAAAGTGTAAAATACTTTCACATTAGAGTAGAGCTGGGTGGGAATCAGTTTTCTGATCTGGCAAAACTTTTTGAGACTGCAAAATGTTCCTGTTACGTATCAGGATGAACCCCTACCTTTTTGAAGGGTTTTTCCAGGGGTGAGAGGGGAGGGAAAAAATAGACAAATAGCTGGACGGTCAGGGTACTCACTTGGGATGCGGGAGACCAGGTTCAAATCCCTTCTCTGCCATTCTCCCACATTCATTCATAGAATCATAGAAGATTAGGGTTAGAAGGGACTTCAGGAGGTCATCTAGTCCAACCCCAACTAAATCATCCCAGCCAAGGCTTTGTCAAGCTGGGCCTTAAAAACCTCTAAGGAAGGAGATTCCACCACATCCCTAGGTAACCCATTCCAGTGCCTCACCACCCTCCTAGTGAAATAGTTTATTCCTATTGATCTTCCCATAAACTTTCATGAGTACCACTTTTTAATTCCTTTCACAAGCCATCTTGCACCCATTGTGTTTAATATTTGTATAGGTAGGAGTAAAACTTGAACACAAAATTGTTTTTTTGTTGCTTAAAAAAATGATCATGTTAATGAGGAATTTGGGCAAACTGAGCTGGATCTCTCATGTTTATCAAAAACTAAAATCTCACTTCTGAGGATAATAAAGCATCTACCATGAAACAAATGTTCATGGAAATGTTTGTCTGTTACTACATCTACAGCTTAAGTTTGTCTTGATAATGCTGCATTATTTTGTGGCATTGAGAGAAGGACACTTATCTCTATGGTAGACTACACTCAGAAATGCTGTGCGTACACTATCATTTGATACCTTGGCACACTACCTTTTTCTTATCTTGTAATATTAGATGTCACTGTGAATAGATTGTGGTTTGGTTTAGTTTGGCGGTGGTTGTGGTTTCAGAAGCCTCTTGAGCAAGGAGTTTTAAAGAGTGTGGCAGAAAAACTTGTCACTGTGTAACTGAGAAGGGATCTCAAGGTTTTACCTTCAACTTATTTGTCTTTATGTATCCTTTTTTGTGTGTATTAGTATTTATGTGTAGTAACTTCTTCCCTTAGTAGGTATGTTTTACCATTTATTTTTGTGCTGTGTAGTGTCAGGAAAACATTTTAAAAAATCAGTCTTTCCACACTTGTCTTTTTTTTTTTTTTTTTTTTTTTTTTTTTACAACGCCCACTTCTTTTGTAGGCTTTTTCTTTTTTCTGCTGCTAGGAAAGATTTATCTTCTTACAATACAGTGGGCTATATTATCTGCAGATTTTTCATGACTTCATGCCACAAACGTTATACACACATTAAACTGTCAGGTGCTCCACAGAATGTGAAAATTTACACTCTGAATAGTCTCACTAAAATCAGTGGGACTTCTCATAGTGTGTAATGTGAAGCATGTACTTAAATCTTTGCAGGATTGAGGCTTAATGCATTTTTAATATTGCAGTCATCCAGGAATACTTTTAAGAAATGTGCATAACATGGCATATATATGTGGCCATCCTGGGTGGATTATGGCATAAGCACTATAGGCCCTAAACCTCTAGAGTCATGTGATTACATGAGAACATCAGCTTTTATTTTTTTTTAAGTGAGTTTTTAGCCCTTACTGTTACACAGAAAACCTTAAAAACATGAACCGAGCATAATCAATGCAATGTGATGTCTAGTGGCATGTCTAGGTTCTGCCATTGAATATTGTGTACAGGAGAAAAGTTCATGTCAAGATCTCATCCCACCTTTGAAGACCTTACTTCAAATAAAAAAAGCAAGGAAGGTGAAAGTAGCCATAGTGGTGATTACAGCCATCGTAATGCAATTTTGCTTTTTCATTATACTTAGGATTGAGCTTTATTTCAAACTACCATCCTGTAACAATGCACTAGCAATAGGAGATGATTGGAAGAGGAAGAAGCATATGATAGATTGAAGAAGACAAAATTGTGTGTGGGGGGGGTTCTTTGATGTGGAAAAAATATTTTTTTATTCAGTGAGTCTAGACAAAACTAGTAATTCAACAGAGGCAAGCATGCCTTTCATCTGTCTCTTACCTTCACACTACACCACCTTTCTTTCACCATTCCTCTACCACGCTGTTCATTGCTTTTACCGTTAATCACTCTCTTCTGGCTCCTCAGACATCTACAAATATATCCTTTCATTTCCTCTTAGAGCTGTGTGAATAACTGATTTTGGTGTTGTTTACTGACAGTTTTAAAAAAATCATCTCGGGTCAAACCAAAACTACAATTTTTTTGGTGCATCGAACAAATCTGAAAAAATTCATTTCATTCTAACTGTTCAACCCAAAATGAAAGGTTTTGTTTTGATTTTGGCCACTGTTAACCTTTTGTTTTAGTAAAAATAAAGGAAATAAAGGGCTAGAGTCACAAAATAATGGAGTTTGTACTACTCTGCTCTGCTTCCTGATACCCAATAGCCCAGTGCTTAGGGCGCTTACCTGGGATGTTGGAGACTCTGTTTCAAATCCCCACTCTGGATTAGAGAACCCCCAGGTGAATGCCCTAATCCTGAGATTATTGGGTTTTTTTTGGTGGGGGTGAGGCTCTCTGTTTCTCCAGTTGAAGCTATTCCACTTTATATTAAATACTTGACTAGTTATTGGGCCAAAGGGAGAGAATGTGTGACTCTATAGACTAGTGGTTAGGGCATGCAGCAGGAGTCAGGGTCAAATCCCTGCTCCAGATGGGGAATTTGAACCTGAGTCTCCCACATCCGGAGTGGGTGCCCTAAACACTGGGCTATTCAATGTAAGTGAGGGGCACCACCGCTTCACTGGCACCCAAATCCCCTTGCAAATCTGGCCAAAAAAGTTGAAAACTTTTATGTTGACATTATCAAAATGAACCATTTTGATGTTTCCTAAATATTTTTCTATTTATCATTTCAACCAAAACAATTTGCCGAAATCGACATAAATTTGCAAAATGTCAAAATGTTTCTCACCCAAAATCGACTTTTTCAGGCAACAAAAAAAAGTTTTGGATGAAAAATTTCCCCATCTCTCTTTCTTTTCTTGAAAACCCACTTGTTTCTCTAATAAATGGCGGTGACATTCATATTATGGTACCATATAAGTAGTGAACTTGAAATCTTAGACTAACATTTCTAGGCAGATAGTAGGCATGTTTATATTATTTAATATGGCCGATTACCTGTACTAAATATTTTAAATATCCAGTATTTTAAAATAATACTTCTTCAGATATTATTTTTATTTATGAGACATTTTCAGATGCACCCTGGGGCTGGAAGCAAACTGTCAACATTGAATATATTAAAGCCACAAATTTGTGTAGGCATTTCAACAAATTAATAGGCAATCTGTATTTCCAACCTCATTTGAAAATATTGCCCTTGTTTGAGTCACTCAAACTATGGGAACATGAGTTTTAGTCTTTTAAAGTTGCTATAGAACTGAGGAAATCTTTTTGGTCCAATTGATGTTTTAGAACCACTTTTGCACTGAAAAAATATAACTTTTAATGTTGTGTATCGTAACTGAGCTGAGGGTAATATTTGATGATTTAGAACTTTTCCAGGTTTTTGGGAAAATATTTTTCAATACAAAAATGTTCTAATGTTAGAGAGGAAGAATTTGTATTTATATATTAAAGCTATCTCAGTGCTAGGGAACAAATTATTTTTTAAACTGGCAAAAATTTAACAGGTTGACAGTGATTAGATACATCATTTGAGAAGTCCTGTTTGTGTGATAGCCAAACTTTTAAAAAGAATCTTCTCATTTAATAGCAGCCTCCATTTAATAGCCAGACCTTTTTACCTTGCACTTTTACCATGAGAGCTGCAGAAAGTAATTATATTTAATAGAACCTGTCCTCAATTGAAAGCCTCAGGTGAAACTAAGTAAATTCTAGAAGAAGCCTTGTTTTCTGAGTAAAGATGCATGGTGTACAGAGATGGAGAGGATTTTTTTTTTTAATTTATAGTACATATGGAGAGAAATATGTGCTAGTCGACAGCTGTTCTGTGTGGCAAACGTGAGTTAAAAATCAGCATCCAAATTTCCTTCTCTAGCGAATGAAGATTAGATGCCAATTTAGATAGAACAATGGTAGTTTGTGTAGGGGGGAGAGTGTCATTTTTTAAATAAAGTAATTTTACACAGTAATATATGTTGGGAAAATATCAGAGGAACTTTTTTTTTAAAGGGCTAGGGAATTTTTAACTGATGATGTGAAAAGTTGGAGGTGGAGGGATCACTTGAACTAATCTATTGATCTACTTGTGTGGGTTTCATGTTAATTTAGGAACCTCATTCTAAGTAATTTCCCATCATCTATGTGCTTCCTAGTTTCAAATGCATATAACTGAAGATTAAGAGAAAATTGTTTGGGCTGTGTTTCTGCCTTGTTTTACAGTAGTGATGTCCTTTACGGATCAAACACATCATATTTATTGTTATATAGGTATGGCGGAGTTAGCTGATTTAGATCCTGTTCTTATATGGCTTTATTTTTCTTGCAGGTAGAGATCACTGATATTGAAAATGAAGAAAAAAGATATTCTCTCTTCCTGGAACTCCTGCACTCTAGTAACAGTCAGTCTGAGTTTCAGCACTTGGTTTTACTCCTGCAAGCTTGGTCACCTATGAAAAATGCAAGCATGTAAGTATTCCTTCAAAGAGAAACCTGGCAGAACAGTATGCTCTCTCCTACTTTGATTTTGAAATTACTGAACCTTTCATGCAGCCTCCGGTCAGTGAATTCAAACAAACTGTTACATAAAGAAGTATAACCATCTTAAATATGCCCTTTTGGAAGGCACACAGAAGACAATTGCATATGTAGGACAAGAAGTTTCTTCTGAAAAGCATCTTCGAGGAGGCACACATTTAATTTTGCTGATCTCCATGTTTCTTATTAAACTTCAAACTGCCTAGTCCAAATAAAGACTTTATAAACACTTGCTTGATTTGCAAATCAAAGCCTAGCTATCAGCACCCAGTGGAAAACCTGCAGAGAGGAGAGGAGGGAGTGTGTGATTGAAGATTTTCACTCCAGTTCTGGCTCCCTCAAAACTCTTTCTGAAGCTGCTCTTTTGGGCAACGACTGCAGAGACACATTCCAGGGAAGGGCCAAGAGTGGAGGGAACATTCCAGACTTTTGTAGGTGACCAGGCAATGGTACGTTTCTCTTCTACACCTGCTACCAAGTTGTCCCATCCCAGAGTAAACTACAGGGAAAGGAGGAATGTATTTTAGGGCCACTGATGTCCAGAAAATAAACACAAGATTATTTTTGCAGCATTGTGCACATTCTGAAGCCATTTATATGGCAGGCCATAATTTGCCAATATTTTTGTATCAGTCTTTTGTCTTCCTGTCTACCTGTAGTGCTTCTATACATTCCATTTGTTCAATACTTTGATCATGGCTTCTAAGATTTAAAGAGTCTCTTTGTCTCTACATTATGCTGTCAGCAGTCATCCATCCTTCTATTCATCCTTCCAGGAGAGCAATAAAATTAACTTTTTATGGGCTAGCCAGCACAGAGTACCATCTTTCATCTGTCAGCAGTTAGGTGAGAAAGGCTGGTTACTAACTTCCACTTAACTTTGAGTTCCAGGCCCCATTGATCACATTCTGTTTGAATATAGAGAAGACTTCCAAAAAGGCTTGTTTGAAAAATTAAGGTATATTTTTATTTTCCCGAAAACTAATACTTTTGTGTGCATTTAAGGTACTGGTATGTTAGGGACCAATCTGCAGTGATTATTCAGCTTGAAGCCTTTATCGGTGTGTTTGGGATTTGTGGACTAAGAACTGAACTCATACTTTACTGCCTTTTCATGAACAAAGAAAGCATTTCTCAGGCATTAAAACATTATAGGATGTTCGCTGTCTGACTTGTCCTATATTCACATTGTCATTTCCCTACATATTTTCGTTTTACAAACCTTTAATGCAGTTGAAATGGATCAAAATACAATGTAGAAAACACCACAACTTTGGAACAAAGATTAAAGTTATGGACTTTCACAACATGATTTTTTTTCCCCAAGGAGTAGAATTCTACTAAATTTTATGTTTATAGCCTTTGTGAACAATAAACCTGCCAACTAAATAGTGATTTTATTGTCATCATTTTCATATAATTGTATAACGTTGACAATCTAATTGAAATTTCAGTCCATTATAGTGAAACAGATGTTATTGTTACTATTAGCTATTCTTTCTTTATGAAGGAGGATTAGACTTAGACCTTGGGACTCTTCTCAAGCTCTTCTTTCTCCAGCAAAAGGGTGTATGTATTTATATCTCCTAAAATGACATCTCCAAATAATTGTTCATTGTTATAAGGCTTTTGAAAAACAAATCACTTTGGAGGTCAGTGGTTTGCAGAAAAGCCCTGCTGAAATACACACACTCCCCAAGCCAGTTTTGGGAAAGGACTCCCTATGCACCTCTTTGGTCTTCTGATCTCAGGATCAGTGGCAACACAACTAGCTCAGCAGCCATATTGAGACTGGTTCCAGGCCAGCACCTGGTCTCTGCATGACTCTTCCACAGGGAAACAGCATTATTGAATCTTTCATCTTTATTCATAATTTAGACCTTGCTATAGAGGGAAGTGACCCTCCCCTGATTTGACAGAGATGCTAAAGATGACTACAGGGACGGAGAAATATTCCACATTGCCATCCAGTGCTTTTTCCTGTTATTTTGCTTCACAATGCACAGCAGAGGCGAAAAGTGTCAGGACCCTTAGTTCATTCTTAGTGTGTGTTCTATTCATTTTATCCTCTATTCTTGACGAGCAACTTCCCAATCTTATTTCCCACCTGTTAATAACGTGATTCAGTACAGCAGCAAAATTTGCTCCATGTTTGTTATACTCATTCCTCTCTTTAATAATGCAGATTGGCCCAGAAAAAGAGAGGAGGAAAAACAAAATGCAGGTTAAATTGTATTCTCTTCCCAACTAGTGATCAACCAAACCCCAGTGGTTTGGAGGTTTGTCTTAGTCCCACTTAGGGCCTGAAGAATAGAGACCTGCATGAATTATGCAGATCTTTTAAGTCTAAATAAGTTAGGACTTGAAAACAACTGATAACTGGTATTTTGACAAAGAAATCAGCAGCATTGTGAAAGAATGGGGAAGGGGGCAGGCTGAATTAACTATCAGCCTCACATTTTTAATTTGAATGAATGGAAATGTCAGAATGATTGAAGTTTATGTATTCATGCTAGGAATGAGCCTGTCCAGGGTTTGTAATAGAAAATTGGAAACTTTTTCCAAAGGCCTACTTCAGCTCCCATTGAGGTCTTTTTTTGAATACCAGTTGATTCAGAGTCCTATAGCCTGATTTTCAGAGGTGCCAAACTCCTGCAGTTCCCATTGACTTCAAAGAGAGTTTGAGTTGACTTTATATATTATTAGGGATGGAATGTAACAGGAGAGAGCAAAAGCAGAAATTGCAATTGCACTGGCGACAGAAATCAATGGTCCGTGAATACCACACTATGAACAGAAATATACAGCTGTATGCAGTTTTCCAACAGTCACCTACAAGCATAGAAAGAGCTGCCAACAAGCACTGTGCAATCTTCTAAGATAGATAGTTACAAACCTTTCCAAAATTTCTGCAGGCTAGTTACCAGGAGACTTGTGACGTATGAGTGATCGTTAGCCAGCTGACCAGTAAATTAAAACCCCTCCTGTGCATCACAGATTTTCTGTTATGAACTTCATGGTTTAGCCTATGATTAGATTTTTTAAATGATTCCCCAGATATGGTCAAATATAAGTCCGAAATAACTATTTCTTTTATGAAACAAGTTCTTTTAAAGAAAAATAACAAAAATTGCTAGACTTGTTACCCTAAAGAGTTTTCGTCTCCTAAAAATCAAAAACAAATCATAATTATTATATCTCTACCCTTAGTCCATTAAACATGTGAAAAGAACTTACTCTCTTTATTTTTTTTCACAGGATGAATATGTTTGATACTTAAGGATGAACTCACTAGTCCTGGTTTTTGTCATTTTACACTCAGCAAATTGTCATTTTCTCATTAAATTTTATTTAAAATTAGATTTAAATAATACAGATTATTTTTTTAAAAATCAAAGTTCTTAACTATTAACATTAATAACTCTCCTGAATTAAAGCGCCTCCCATTAAGAATATAAGAACGGTCAGACCAAAGTTCCATCTAGCCCAGGATCCTCTTTTCCATCAGTGGCTAAAGCCAGGTGCCCCAGAGGGAATGAACAGAACAGGAATCATCAAGTGATCCATCCCGTCACCCAATCCCAGCTTCTGGCAAGCACATCATCCCTGCCCATCCTGGCTAATAGCCATTGATGGACATATCCTCCATGAATTTATCTAGTTCTTTTTTGAACCCTGTTATAGTCTTGGCATTCACAACATCCTCTGGCAAGGAGTTCCACAGGTTGACTGTGTATTGTCTGAAAAAATACTTCCTTTTGTTTTTGTTTTTAAACCTGCTGCCTATTAATTTCATTTGCTGGCCCCGAGTTCTTGTGTTATGAGAAGGAGTAAATAATACTTCCTTATTTACTTTCTCCACAACAGTCGTGATTTGTAGACCTCTATCATATCCCTCCTTAGTCATCTCTTTTTCCAAGCTGAAAAGTCCCCGTCTTATTAGACTCTCCTAATACGGTAGCCGTTCCATACCCCTAATCATTTTTGTTGCCCTTCTTTAAACCTTTTCCAAGTCTAATATATCTTGAATACTGCATGCAGATGTGGGCGAACCATGGATTTATATAGAGGCAATACGATATTTTCTGTCTTATTATCTATCCCTTTCTTAATGATTCCCAACATTCTGTTTGATTTTTTGATTGCCGCTGCACATTGAATGTTTTCAGAGAACTATCCACAATGACTCCAAGATCTCTTTCTTGAGTGGTAACAGCTAATTTAGATCCCATTGTTTTATATGTATAGTTGGGATTATGTTTTCCAATGTGCATTGCTTTGCATTTATCAACATTGAATTGCATCTGCCATTTTGTTGCCCATTCACCCAGTTTTGAGAGATCCTTTTGTAGTTCTTCGCAGTCTGCCTGGGACTTACCTATCTTGAGTAGTTTTGTTTCATCTGCAAATTTTGCCACCTCACTGTTTACCCCTTTTTCCAGATCATTTATGAATATCTTGAATAGGACTGGGCCCCGTACAGACCCCTGGGGGACACCACTATTTACTTCTTTCCATTCTGAAAACTAACCATTTATTCCTACCCTTTGTTTCCTATCTTTTAACCAATTACCAATCCATAAGAGAACCTTCCCTCTTATCCCATGACTGCTTACTTTGCGTAAGAGCCTTTGGTGAGGGACCTTGTCAAAGGCTTTCTGAAAATCTAAACACACTATACCCACTGGATCCCCCTTGTCCACATGCTTGTTAACCCCCTGAAATAATTCTAGTAGATTGGTGAAGCATGATTTCCCTTTACAAAAACCATGTTGACTATTCCCCAACAAATTATTTTCATCTATGTGTCTAACAATTTTGTTCTTAGTTCTATAGTTTCAACCAGTTTTCCCGGTACTTGAAGTCAATCTTACCAGCCTATCAGTTTGTTCCCAAACCTCCTCTAATAGCACCTCAATCTGGGACAGTTCCTCAGATTTGTCAACTAAAAAAGAATATGGCTCAGGTTTGGGAATCTCCCTCACATCCTCAGCCATGAAGACCGATGCAAAGAATTCATTTAGTTTCTCTGCAATGGCCTTATCATCCTTGAGTGCTCCTTTAGCATCTTGATCGTCCAGTGGCCCCACTGGTTTTTAAGCAGGCTTCCTGCTTCTGATATACTTAAAAAATGTTTTGCTATTACTTTTAGAGTCTTTGGCTAGCTGTTCTTCAAATTCAGTTTTGGCTTTCCTAATTATATTTTTACACTTCATTTGTTAGAGTTTATTCTCCTTTCTATTTTCCTCATTAGGATTTAACTTCCACTTTTTAAAGGATGCCTTTTTGCCTCTCACTGCTTCTTTTACTTTGTTGTTTAGCCATTGTGGATCTTTTTTGGTTCTCTTACTATGTTTTTTAATTTGGGGTATACATTTAAGTTGAGCCTCTATTATGGTGTCTTAAAAAAATTTCCATGCGGCTTGCAAGGATTTTGCTTTTGGTGCTGTACCTTTTAATTTCTGCTTAACTAACCTGCTCATTTTTGTGTAGTTCCCCTTTCTGAAATTAAATGCTACAGTGTTGGGACACTGTGGTGTTTTCTCCACCACAGGGATGTTAGATTTAATTATGTTATGGTCACTATTACCCAGCAGTCCAGCTATATCCATCTCTTGGACCTGATCCTGTGCTCCACTTAGGATTAAATCAAGAATTGCCTCTCCTCTGGTGGGTTCCAGGACTAGCTGCTCCAAGAAGCAGTCATTTAAGGTGTCAAGAAACTTTATCTCTGCATCCCTTCCTGAGGTGATATGTACCCAGTCAATATGGGGATAGTTGAAATCCCCCATTATTATTGAGTTTTTTATTTTAATAGACTCTCTAATCTCCCTGGGCATTTCACAGTCTCTCCCTGAGTATTTCACAGTCTTTCCCCAAATATCCAAACCAGTAGTAAATGTCCTTTTAAAAGCATTTAGCATTGACTTTCTGTTGAAAGCTGTAATGCAAGGCAGGATTCTCTTCAGAAAGTATTAATGATAAAGACTCTGAGGTTTTTTTACTCGTTTTTATGGCAATCTGTTGCAGAGCCTTAAATTTTCAAAGGAGTACATGAATTATTATTTTACTTTGTAAATCCTCTGAAATTCTTCATGTGGCAAATGAGCCAGCTGGCAAGTAGAATTCTTCTCGAGTGCTTGCTCATGTCGATTCCATTTCAGGTGTGTGCATGCCCATGTACACGGCTGAGAGAGATTTTTTCCCCTAGTGGTATCTGTAGAGCCAGCTCTGGTGCCCCCTAGAGCCCTGCACTCATTCACCAGGATATGAGACTCCACTGGCCCTGCGCCCTCTCCAAAGTGCTCTCAGTGGTTTCCCTTTCATAGTTTTTGTATATAGTTGTATATACTTATCTTAAGTAGAGTTAGTTAGATGAGTACTTAAGTTAGAATAGTCAGTGGTCCCCTTAGGGACTTCGTCCCTAGGACAGGGCATGCTCTGGTCCCCGGGATTCAAACTGTGTGCCGTTTGTCACAAACCCATGCCGGCCAGTGACCCCCACACAAGCTGTCTGAAGTGTCTGGAGGAATCGTGTGTTAAAGAAAAATGCAAAATTTGTAAGGGCTTTACAGCACACACTCAAAAAGACAGAGACATTTATCTCAAAGCCCTTCTGATGGAGGCGGCACTTAGACCAGACTCAGAACCTTCCCACTCCAACTCGCGCAGAGTACCTCAGCCTCGGCATGGAGCGCCCCACTAGCACTCAGTTCGCCTCGGTACCGCTCACCATCGCCGGTGCCGTGGAAGCAACACACGAAACAGCGCGCAAAACATGGGTACTCTCGGCCTCAAAGAAGGATGGGAAAGGGCAGCAGGCAAAGGGCCCAGGTCAGGTCATCTGCCTTCATCAGGATTGCAAGGTGCAGCCTCTCCATTCAGGGCTCCGAGCCCAGTATGGGAACTGCCTCCGACTCCAGGGAGCAGCAGGGGTCCCATAAACCTTATGGTGCCCTTAGTCCTTTCAAGCGGCTAGGGACCTGATGGCCCTAGTGGTGCCGCCTACACCACGAGACCTCCCTCCATCGATGGAGCCAGTGAAGGCCCCCCCACCCTCCTATAGGCCCCATTAGTGGTTGCTTGGTCATCACCATTTGCTGAAGAAGTCCTGACATCGATCCACAACTCCATGATACCGGTCTCCGGCACCATGTCCGTGGTCTCCTACCCCGCGTCCCCGGTCCCACATTCCCGGTACCTGGCTCCATGACCTGGATCACCCACCTCACAGTGTCGGTCCTGGTCTCCCCAGTACCAGCCGCCTTCCTCACCACCACCATGCTGCTGGTCACCGATGCGCCAGCCTATTCCTGGTCTCTGATGCCTCTGTCTCCACGTCTCTCACCTCCAACTAGACACTCTGATGTGGCACCAAACTCCAGATCCCCGCCACTGGTCACCTTCCACTCGGCCCCGCACCATAGCCATCAGTGAGAGGCATTGTCAGTGCCAGTGTTGTACCCGAGAGAGGAGTCGTCCTTGGAGTTGGAAGGGGATGTCAGTTCCCAATCCCAAAGGCACTGGTCAGCCCAGGTGTTGGACTGCAGCAGATGTCTGGCCGCAAGAGATTTGGCAACTACATTGGCCATACTGGAGCCCATGGGGGCTCCCTACAATGCCAGGACCATACTCCTAGCAGTCATCCACAGCCACATCGGTAAAGTGGACTGCGACGCCTCCTGCCTCGGCACAGGAACCGGATTGAAGTTCCAATGCAGGTACCAAGGTAGTTGTATTCCCACCCACCCCCCAGGTCTCTTGTGTTGAATTCTGCCAATGAGCAAGATAGGCAGGGCCAGGCAAAGGCCACACCTAAAAATAAGGACACAAGGAAACTCGACTTGTTTGGAAGAAAAATTTATTGCACGGCCAGTCTCCATGAGTGTTGCTGGGGGGAGATAATTATAACATCTGGGACCCCCTGCAACGGGAGTTCAGACAAGAGTTTCTGTCCATCTTTGAGGAGGGCAAGACAGTGGCCAGAGCCTCTCTCCAAACTGCATTGGTTGTGACTAATTTGGTGGCCAGGTCTATGGCCTCTGTTGTATCCACACTGCAGGATTCATGGCTGCAATCTTTGGGGCTGTCTCAAGAGGTGCAGCAGTCCATTCAGGACCTCCCCTTTGAGGGCACTGCTCCATTTTCGGAGCAGACAGATGCCAGGCTGCACAGCCTGCAAAATTCTTGTGCCACGCTTTGCTCCTTGGACCTGTACACGCCTGAGGCCTCGAGGAAACACTTCTGGCTGTCATCTCTGCCCAGATTCTCAGGTCCGCAATGGCAGAGCTCCTACAAGAAAAAAGACGGGCTTTAACCCCCAGCAATCCACTCTGTCCCCCTCAGCTGCCCAGTTGGGCCCTGCACGTCACTCAGATGGCCATCGGCAGGCATTTTGAGGGTGTGCCCGAGGACAGAGTTTCAGTCTTGCCCCAGAATCCATCCCCCCATTTTTATTTTTATTTTTGAACAATCTATTTCCCTTCCTTGCTGCATGGGCCAAGCTCACCTTGGACTCCTGGGTGCTCAATACCATAGCACTTGGCTACACCCTGCAGTTTTTATCCATCTCTCCCTACTATCCCCCTTCCCCGTCTCTCTTTAGGGACCCTTTTCACAAGCATCTTCTTGTCCAAGAGGTGGAATCCCTCCTATGTCTGGGGTCCATGGAGGAGATTCCTCAAGTTGTGAGGGGGAAAGGGTTTTACTTCTGGTAATCCCGAAGGCCAAGGGGGACCCCAGACACATGCTAGACCTATGTTGCCTCAACAAATATCTCAAGAAGTTGAAGTTCTGCATGGTCTCCCAGGCCTCAATCATCCCCTCTCTAGATCCAGGAGACTGGTATGCCACCCTTGACTTAAAGGACACCTAATTCCATATTTCTGTCTTAGAATTGTAGAAGATTAGAGTTGGAAGAGACCTCAGGAGATCATCTAGTCCAACCCCCTGCTCAAAGCAGGACCAACCCCAACTAAATCATCCCAACCAGGGCTTTGTCAAGCTGGGCCTTAAAAACCTCTAAGGATGGAGATTCCACCACCTCCCTAGGTAACCCATTCCAGTGCTTCACCACCCTCCTAGTGAAATAGTTTTTCCTAATATCCAACCTAGACCTCCCCCACTGCAACTTGAGACCGTTGTTCCTTGTTCTGTCATCTGCCACCACTGAGAACAGCCTAGCTCCATCCTCTTTGGAACCCCGCTTCAAGTAGCTGAAGGATGCCATCAAATACCCCCTCACTCTTCTCTTCTGCAGACTAAATAAGCCCAGTTCCCTCAGCCTCTTCTCATAAGTCATATGCCCCAACCCCCTAATCATTTTCATTGTCCTCTGCTGGACTCTGTCCAATTTGTCCACATCCTTTCTGAACTCCAGTTGTGGCCTCACCAGTGCCAAATAGAGGGGAACAATCACTTCCCTCGATCTGCTGGCAATGCTCCTACTAATGCAGCTCAATATGCCATTCACCTTCTTGGCAACAAGGTTATATTGTTGACTTATATCCATCTTCTCATCCACTGTAATCCCCAGGTCCTTTTCTGCAGATCTGCCACTTAGCCAGTCGATCCCCAGCCTGTAGCAGTGCATGGGATTCTTCCATCCTAAGTGCAGGACTCTGCACTTGTCCTTGTTGAACCTCATCAGATTTCTTTTGGCCCAATCCTCCAATTTGTCTAGGTCACTCTGGACCATATCCCTACCCTCCAGCATATCTACCTCTCCCCCCAGCTTAGAGTCATCTGTGAACATGCTGAGAGTGCAATCCATCCCATCATCCAGATCATTAATGAAGATGTTGAACAAAACCAGCCCCAGAACTGACCCCTGGGGCACTCCGCTTGATACTGGCTGCCAAGTAGATATCGAGTCGTTGATCACTACCCTTTGAACCCGATGATGTAGCCAGCTTTCTATCCTCCTTATAGTCCCTTCATCCAATTAATACTTTTTAAACTTGCTGACAAGAATACTGTGGGAGTCCGTATCAAAAGCTTTGCTAAAGTCAAGGTTTATAACGTCGACCACTTTCCCCATTTCCACAGAGCCAGTTATTTCATCATAGTAGGCAATCCGGTAAGTCAGGCATGACTTGCCCTTGGTGAATCCATGTTGACTGTTCCTGATCACCTTCCTCTCCTCCAAGCGGATTCTTTGAGGATCTGCTCCATGATTTTTCCGGGGACTGAGGTGAGGCTGACCAGTCTGTAGTTCCCTGGATTCTCCTTCTTCCCTTTTTTTAAAAATGGGCACTATATTTGCCTTTTTCCAATCGTCCGGGACCTCCCCCATCGCCACAAATTTTCAGAGATAATGGTCTTCCATGGCCACAGGAGATTCCTCCATTTTGTTGTGGGGCAGTGCCACTACCAATTCACATCACTGTCCTTCATCCTATCATCTGCTTTGAGGGTCTTCATGAAGTGCATGGCGGTGGTGACCGCTTACCTGAGATGCAGATGTGTTCAAATCTATTTCTGCCTTGATGACTGGCTTGTCAGAGGCAGGTCACAGGCCCAGCAGCACAGCCTTTCTTTGGTGGAAGACACGTCGGGATCTAGGCCTGCTTATCAATAAATGAAAATCAACTCTGACCACAGTTGAAAGAATAGAGTTTATAAGAGCAGTACTTGACTCCACCCACGCCAGAGCCTACATGCCAGAGCCCCGATTTCGGGCTATGTTGGATCTCATCAAGCAAGTTAGAGCCCACCCACGCATGACTGCCCAGGTATGCCTCAAGCTGCTGGGTCACATGGCAACGTGTACCTATGCAGTTTGACACACACAGCTACAGCTCAGACCTCTACAGACATGGCTGGCGTTGGTCTTCTCTCCCAGGAGACATGAGTTGGACTTAGTGATCGCAGTTCCATCAAACATCCTGTGATCTCTGGCTTGGTGGACAGAACCACAAGCTGTTTTGGAAGGGGTACCATTTGTAGCTCCGCTCCCATGAGTAACATTGGTCTCTGACGCATTGGAGCCTTTCACCCTCCGGTCCACGGCAGATTAGTCTTTGCTCACGACATGACAATCAAGTTCCTGAAAGGTCTGGAGAGGCTATACCCACAGGTTCATGATCCCGTTCCTCATTGGGACCTAAACCTGGTGCTATCGAGGCTCACAAGTCCTCCTTTCAAGCTGCTGGCTTAGTGTTCTCTGCTGCTCTTCTTGTGGAAGGTTTCCTTCCCGGCTATCACTTTGACCCATAGGTCTCCAAGATTAGAGCACTGACATCTGAACCCCCTTATATGGTGTTCTGCAAAGACAAAGTCCAGCTGCGCCCCACTCAGCCTTCTCACCTAAGGTGGTGTCACAGTTCCACAATAATAATGACATCTTCCTGCCAGTTTTCTTTCCGAAGCCTCACAAGATGAACAAGGAGTGTTGGTTACACTCTTTGGATGTTAGGCGGGCCTTAGCCTTCTACATCGAGAGAACCAGACTCTTCCATAAGTCAAAGCAGCTCTTTGTCACAGTGGCGGACAGGATGAAAGGTCTGCCTGTGTCCGCTCGGAGAATCTCCTCGTGGATAACTGCCTGTATCGGATTCTGCTATGAACAAGCAGGGGTGTTGCTTCCAGCCATCATGACTGCCCATTCCACCAGAGCGCAAGTATTGTCAGCAGCCTTCCTCACGCAGGTACCAATCCAGGATATCTGTAGAGCCACCACCTGGTCTGTGGTTCATACCTTTGCGTCCCACTGCGCCATCACCCAGCAGGCCTGGGATGATGCCAGCTTCAGCAGAGCAGTGTTGCAAGCAGCATGATGGTGAACTCTGAACCCACCTTCAGGGATACCGCTTGTGAATCACCTAACATGAAATTGACATGAGCAAGCATTCGAAGAATTAAAAATGGTTACCTATCTTTCGTAACAGTTGTTCTTCGAGATGTGTTGCTCATGTCCATTCCATGATCCACACTCCTTCCCCACTGTCAGAATCATCAGCAAGCAGGAACTGAGAGGGTGCAGGGCCGGCGGCGGCTCATATACCGGCACATGAGCACGAGGCTCCAGGGGGCGCCAGAGCCAGCCCTACGGATACCACTAAAGGAAAAATCTCTGGCAGCCATGCACATGGGCGCGCACACACCTAACATGGAATGGACATGAGCAACACATCTCGAAGAACAACAGTTACGAAAGATAGGTAACTGGTTTTTGTGTGCTCTAGGTTCACAGATGATCAGAAAATATATCATCATCTCCGCTTCCTTCAGATCTGTCAGTCTGCACTTTCTCTCATCTCTCCCCAAGTGGTCACTAACAGCAGTGCTCAGAGTTCCTCTCAAAGCATCTCTGGAAAGGCTGCAGGCATTTCCTGCTTTATTCTGGTCTGTCCTCTTTTCCTTACAACCATTGGGACTTCATTTCTCTGCCTCTTTTCATACTCACATACCAATTAATCCTGCAATCCAGCTTTGTATCACATTTGTTCCTGAAATGTTACTTCTAGAAAACTTAAGCTACGCTGGTAATTCAACAGGCAGTGAGTATCCGCTTCACTCCTTTTGGACGGACCTGTTAATAGTTTCTTTCGAGTGGTGAAACTAGTAAAAACAAAATTTTGACTGGGTCAAAAAGGAAAACTGATCACTCAAATCTAGCAAACACTCCTTGTCGCGCAGTTTGCCTATTCCGGAACTCCCAAACATTTGGTTCAGGCTGCCTACATGTAGCTCCTGTCTCTTGCATACTGTGTCACATTCAGATCTCCCAGTTACAGTTCACTGTTCAGCAAATTTTTCTTTGCAATTGCTTAGCGCTTTCCAGCAGGATTTTGTCACTGTGTTTTATTTTATTTCTTGTTCAGTTTTACCCCTACTCTTTTATTACAGGGACAATACAGTGTTACCAAATCTCGGGATTTTATCACAAACTTTGTGATACGTGGTGTTTTTCCTCTAAGCCCCAGCTGTTGGAATCATCTGAATACATGAAAATCACAGTTTTCATTTTAAAAGCAGTATCTTTCTAGCCCTTCTAATTCAGTAGGAAACCTTGAAAATGTGACCCGAGTATGCCCTAAAGACTCCGAAACCAGTAGACAAATAAAAGAAACTCACCACTTATTTATTTTTTTAAATATCATAATTAAGCCAATTTCATGTTTTGTGAGGACCTGACTCATGTTTGTACACTTATGTTTGGAAAGATTACAATGGCAGCTTTTTGTTCCTCATTTTCTTAAACAGGCAAATTAAATGTTTCCTTTCTCTTTACATCCTTATGTGACATGTTAAATAATTATTTAGAAGATGTGATTGTATATGACATGTTAAATATTTATTTAGTAGATTTGACTGTACATGCATATTGCTGCTACCGGCTGCATTGCAAAACAAAACATTTTTTTTTTAAATTTATCCAGCCATCTTGCTCTCTGGAGAAAATTTTAAGAAGCTTCATGAGTTTTTTTGCAGGATTGGCTATATCATAGGAGTTATTTTTTTGTGATATTTTGGCACTTCTTTCTGAATTCAAGGCATTCAGTCTTTTTTTAATCAATACCAAAGTGAACAAAACTTTTTGGAATTTGCAAAAAGATATGGTTTGAGGGATCAGAAGATTAGATCACGTTTTATTTTTTAACAAAGTAGGTCATCCATCCCCAATTACAATCCATCACTTGAAAATCAAACACCTGGGAAGGTATATCTGATTAACACCGTCATCATAGAAAAAACTGATGATGCTGTGCAAAGAAGTGTCACATTCAGGGCCCAAGCAATGAAATGTTAACCTCTTTCACGTTAAAAAAAAAAAAAAAGAGAGAGACACACATATTTTTCCCTATTTGAATTTGAAACTGATTATACTTATCCATCATGCAACAGAGGGAAGATGAAAGTCAAATGATAAATTCTGTTTAGTAATGTCAAATTCTTGCTAACTGAATAATGCCTTTGTGATCCTCCAACGCCGAACAGGCTTTTAATACAAAACTGGACAAAGTATTTGAGAATATGCTAGAGAGAACAATGGGTCTATATGTCCTTATAGGTCTATTACATCTGTAACCTAATGAGTTCTATAATATTGGGAAGAGTTTAGCACAGAACTAGACATGTATCTTAGCAGCAAGGCTTTACAAAGACATGGGGAAATTTACAGTCCTAGTTCTGGTTTCTGTTCATTTCTTGTTTTAAATTCTTCCACACATTGAAGGGTGACTTTTTTTTCCCCATTAGAAGAAGGAAACAAGATTGAGTTTTTCTTCATTTACTAAAGAGACCACACCTATAAAAAAAACCATTAGGGACAGAGAGAATCATAAGCAGGAGACGGATCAGGCAGCAGAAGCTGGTTGTTGCTGATCCCTCTATTCGAGGGTGATCTCTACCACAGATTTACATATGGGTCCTGAGATGACCCAGGAGTCTGATCCTGGAACCACAGCATAAGCTATTAATTTAGCCAGTGACAATGATGGAGCTGCAGCATTCTTCCTCTGTCTCTCTTGTGGGTTATGCAGCAGCTGCACCACACATTCTGGCATTGTGGTTTTCTATATTAACTACTATGCCTAGGTTTGACCCAGGAGGTTGGAAGAAGAGGAAGGGAGGGACTGTACTGATAGCAGCAAGGCTTGCAGCAGTGAGTGCTCATAGACTATGACTGATTAAAATACTTTAATTAAGTTGTCAAGAAAGAATAAAGAATAATGGCTTTTAGTCATTTCTCACTCAAATGTAACTACTACTAGTATCTCTCTATCTATTACACAGATCAGGATAGAATAGCCTCTTCACCTGAAGCCAGTATTGCTCATCTTTCACTAGACATTGTGAGTAGATAAGGGGAAGCATAGGTTAATGGGCATTGACAGTTGTCCTCTGTCGTGGAAAGAATCACCCACGCAGTGATTTTAGTTCACAGACTCAGAGCCTGAGGCCTTTATTGCAATACATACCAAACGCGTTGGGGTGCAGTTTTGGAAACTGGCACACCGAGCAGCAGCTCGCAGACTGCTTTTATTTCATCAAACCACAAGCAAGCTACAAACAATACGTCATGAGTTAAGAAACTGGGGACAAATCACAAGCTGGACATGGGGTAAGCACGAGCTTTGGGGACAAATCACAAGCTGGGCATGTGGTGAGCACGAGTTGATCACAAGCTAAGAAGCTGGGGTTGGGGTCAGTCCTCCCTCCCCCCTCCCCTTGCCTTCTTTCTTAATTTCCGAGAAGTGGGTGTTTATTTGGGTAGAGGGGCGCTCGGTGGTTTCCGCAGGGGTGGTGCTCGGCCCTAGCTTGGGTACATTTCTTAAGACTTGGTACATGTCATTTTCCGGGGGATTTCGGCGAAAGGCTAAGGGGGGCTTTCCAGGAGATGTTTAAAGGGGAACTATTATTGGTTAATTTGCATATAGCTGAAATTTGGAGAATTTGCAGATAGTTGTAGCAGCAAGGATGATTAACTCTTTGCAAAAACAATTTCTTAATATTGAGCAACTTACATTATATTTCTAAAGCCTTGCCGTTATTGTATTTCTAAAGCAGTTTTTTTAGCCTCCAACAGACTTTGTAATTCTTTTCCCCCTTCCCTCCTTTGTTACTACTTTTGCCTGGGTTTTGGCAGAGAATTGATTTGAGCAGTATTGTTCAGGCTTTTAGGCCTTCTCTACTCTGCACAAAGGTTACCATCATGACAGACTTCTGTTGGAGGTGTTTTGGGGCCTGTAGGCCCAGAACTTTGGCTATCGGAAAGAAGGCTCCCCTGTTCTGTTTCCCCACACCTCCCCAGGTCTATTGCTCGGGCTGTGTTTCTGCCCGATTCTTTTGATATGAGCTGTTTGGTTCTTTCAGTAGTAACTGGAGCTGTACAATATTCACTGCTTATGGTCCATGATTGTATTTTTTACCAATTGCCACTCAGTAGCAACATTAACAATGCAAGGTTTCCGAGGTACCTCACAGTTGCTGTTTTAAACAGCATGTATGTCAGTAGGTGCCCGATGAGTGACATGATTTATAATTAATCCAATTTCAGTGGGTATGAGTCGATCATACGGTGGTTTTCCATTTTAGATTGAATTAATTTTGAAACCTTCCTTTGTAGTTGGAAGGTAGGTTCAAAGACATATAAACCCTTTTTCCTGCTTTCCACTGCTAATATGAGGAGGTCATATTTTTCTCCAACACAGGTAAGTCTGTCTCTTGACTGTGGTAAATATACCTGTTGGCAAATGTTGATTCTTCAAGATCAAGGCTGAGATATTGCTCTGTGCCTTGAAGAGGTGTAGCACAGAACTTACAGTCTAGGGGGAGAGGGGCCTGTGGTGGTTTTAAGCCACCTTTGTGCCCCCGGCGGCCTGTCTAAGTTATGACAGCCTGTCGCCAGCTGCATGTGAGTTGCAGCACTGCCCAGAATCTCTGTAGTACTACGTGCTACTGCTCTGTCCCCAACACATTCTTCCCACCCCCAGCACACCTCCTAAGGCTGGGCCAGTAAGGGGGTCTTTGGAAGACAACATTACAGCTGCCTTCCCCAGTTCCTAGATCAAAGGAATCCTCCCCCCATGCAGAACTGGTTTTAGAGCCCCTTTACACTCCTCCATTCCTTTCTCCCAACATAAAGGGGCCAGAGTGGGGGTGAGGATCTCACACCAAAGGAGATCTGTGGGGGAGACTCTTATCATCACTTTTATGGGTCCAATGTGTGCTAGATACTTTACAGGCACAGTTATTTCCTTCAAAGAGTTTACAATCTAAATGTAATTTTTGCTCCTCAGAAGTGCTGAGTGCTGGCAGTTCCCATTGACCTCAGTGTGGTACTTAACATCTCTGAAACTTAGGCCATTTATCTAGGTGCCTAAAAATAGATAGATTAGAGCTTGAAGTCTTTGGCATAATCTGACTGAGACATTGACCTGATTGTCATAAATTGTGATATTTCGCTATTCCTGTTATCAAAAATCACAGTTACACGACATTAACACTCTAAAGTGAATGTGAGCTTTTTAGTAACCTCCTCCTTAATTGCATTGTCATTCATTAGTACTTCATGTCAGTAGCTGCCATTTAAAAAGTCAGCATTTTTCAACACTTCCCACACAGTGGTATCTTTATCCATATTTTTGCCTTAGACTGAGAACAGGTAATAGCTCTGGTAGATATATCTCATGGCACATGTTGACTTTGGAACAATAACCATGGTGCATAATTCTGTGCAGAAAAAAAGGATAATTGGAGGCCAATTTTAAATGTGTAACAGGTGTATCTGATTGTGAAGTGCTTTCAGATCTACCAATGAAAACCAATATATGAGAGCTAGATGGTGGGTATTAATTAATAGCCAGTTGCATGTGTACATGGTTCACCTCTTTATCCAATTTACATGTACAATTAATTGGGTTTGCAACCACAAAGGGTGTATCTTTGTTTTTAACTATGTATTTGTTCCTCTTGTGTTTAAATATTTGGATCTTGGTGTTGATTTTTGTCAGTGATTTTGAGGTGAAGGTTTTTCATTGAGAAACCAGGAGCTGGATTCTCTGATCACCTGAGAGGGACTAAGAGGTCAGAATCTTGCTGAAGCTACCGAGTTAAGAATCCCACTTCCAATGAAAGGAAATTTTCAGCTGCTATAAAGCCAGAAGTACCCACTCCTGTGCCAAGCATTCTTCATGTTGGGTTTGGGAGAGAGAGCTCCCTTATGCTAATTCACAGCTGCAACATGGTGCCTTAGGGACCATAACAGTTGTAATATAGAGTAGTCCAAAGGCTGCTCTAAGTTACATGGGGCAGTTTTAGAATCAGAGGTCCCTACTTGGCCCCAGGTCTTTTCACTTTTTCATACTATTATACCATGCTTTTATTCGCAATTTTTTAAAATACAGTTTTCTGAATTTTGTTTTCTTGTTTGTTTGTTTGTTTGTTTTTTAGCACATACACGAGTAATAATCCATGGGTGAAACTAGGGACAGTCATGCTATCGAGATGCCCAACTGGACAAAAAGAGAATATGGGAAATGAAATTTTGAAGATCTGTCGTTCTTTGTATGAGACTAAGCACATGCTGCCCGTAGAGGTGAGTTGTAACTTCAAGTACCTTGCAGATATACCTGCACCTTGTACAGTGGATGCAGTATCACTATTAAAGCTCCTAGCTTTACTGGCCACACTTGAATACTATTTAGCAAAAACTATTCAAGATAAGCACCAGTAACTTTCCACTTACTAAACATAGAAAGTTGTCTTTAAGGAAGTGCTGAAATATTTGGGCTTTAATTAGCTTTTATTTTACAAGCAGTTCTTCTTTACAAGTACTCTAGTATTCCCTCTTCCTAAATTAATTATGTATACTCTCTTCCATACAAGCATCTCTTATGTCCCAAAGTGCCACAGCATCCCATACTCATACGTCATAGCCTAACCATATCAGATTTAAAAAATGATTAAAAATCTTTGCACTTCTCTGGAATTATTCCCAGGCATCTTCTTTTATTATCCTGATTCATCCTTTACAGTGAGATTCACATATCCACAGTCTTTGTTCCTGAAAATAGCCAACACGAAGATTATGGGCAGTGTAATGGAAACTGATCAAATGATTCTTTTCACTTTAATACAAAACCAGGAAATCTCTTGTAGAAATTGAAGGGCAATACATTTTAAAACAAATGGGACACTTGTATTTTTGCCACTTAAAGCCCACTTCTGGGACTTGCTGCCAAAAGAAGTCAGTAAGGCAGAGTGCCAGATATATTTTGTGGAGAGAGCCAAATTTAATTTTTAATTATAGTGCATGGGATAGACCTACAAAGGGCCTGATGCTTTCTCCTCACTCGTCATGAGTAATACTTTACACCACAAGTAGTTCTGATCAAAACCAGTGGGACTACTTCTACAGGAAGGTTCTATTCAACCTGATTAAGGGTGGCCAAACCAAAGTTAAGGTCCGAGGGTGGAATTTTCTAAAACATCTAAGTGACTTACGAACACAAATGTAATTGAAAATCAGTGTTCTACCACAGCAGATCTCCTCCTGATAGGAGGGTTACACCAAGGTCAAACATCGATCATCTCTTTTTAATTAATAAAGTTACTGTTGAATTCAGCATCAGTAAGGCCTGGTCTGTGCACAGTTTTTATACTGGTATGACTGTTTCAGTTAGAGGTGCAATTTTTTACCAATATAATTTTACCAGTACAACCCTTAGTATGAGCATGTTATACCTTGTATAAAGGTGCCTTTATATTAATGTAGGTTATTCTCCTCATATGGAAATAAAGTGCCTTTACACTGATATAATACACTAGGAGGCTGTACTGCTTTAACTGTACCAGCATAGTTAAAAACAGTATAACTTTTGTGCATAGCAGCTAAAGCAGTACAACTTTTGTGTAGACAAACCTTTACTGAGGAAAAAGTAATGTAGGGTAATTTAAGAATCATTGCTAAAACTATTTGATCAAAACTTGCATTTTGCAGAATCTGTCATTGGAGCCTATTAAATACTTTGAGTGGGGAGAGAAGCATAGATCAGCTGCTTTTTTTAAAAAAAAAGACTGGATAACTTTCTGACCACCAGTAGCATTTGTGGTTCTGAAGTCTAAAGGCAATAACTGAAAAGGCGTTTAAACTTTATGATACAGGATGTTCACTGAGGTCAGGAAGAAATCTTTCTCTAAAGACACCATCATTACAGGAAGAACCAACTAGGGGCCGTGCTCCTCTTGACCTTATTGAGGGTGCAGGAATAGACTATCCTGAGGTGCAGAAAGAATAGCAAATATGGCAGGTAACCAGCTTGGCTTAACAGAGAAATCTTCGGTGAGCTTAAACACAAAAAGGAAGCTTTCAAGAAATGGAAACTTGGACAGATGACTAGGGAGGAGTATAAAATCATTGCTCGAGCATGCGGAGGTGTACTCAGGAAGGCCAAAGCACAATTGGAGTTGAAGCTAGCAAGGGATGTGAAGGGTAACAAGAAGGGTTTCTATAGGTATGTTAGCAACAAGAAGTTGGTCAGGGAAAGTGTGGGACCCTTACTGAGTGGGGGAGGCAACCTAATGACTGATGATGTGGAAAAAGCTGAAGTACTCCATGTTTTTTTTGCCTCGGTCTTCACAGACCGGGTCAGCTCCCAGACTGCTGCACTGGGCAGCACAGTATGGGGAGGAGGTGAGCAGCCCTCCGTGGTGAAAGAATAGGTTAAGGACTGTTTAGAAAAGCTGGACATGCACAATTCCATGGGGCCGGATCTAATGCATCCGAGGGTGCTGAGGGAGTTGGCTGATGTGATTGCAGAGCCATTGGCCATTATCTTTGAAAACTCGTGGCGATGGGGGGAAGGGTCCTGGACGATTGGAAAAAGGCAATTATAGTGTCTATCTTTTAAAAAGGGAAGAAGGAGAATCCGGGGAACTTACCTCAGTCCCTGGAAAAATCATGGAGCAGGTCCTCAACGAATCCGTTTTGAAGCACTTGGAGGGGAGGAAGGTGATCAGGAACAGTCAACATTGATTCACCAAGGGCAAGTCATGCCTGACTTACCCGATTGCCTACTATGATGAGATAACTGGCTCTGTGGATATGGGGAAAGTGGTGGATGTGATATATTTTGAATTTAGCAAAGCTTTTGACATGGTCTCCCAAGTATTCTTGCCAGCAAGTTAAAAAAGTATGAATTGGATGAATGGACTATAACTGATCGGCAACCTGCGGCACACGTGCCAAACACGGCATGCGAGCCGATTTTGAATGGCACGCGGCTGCCTGCCGCGGTTCCAACCCCCAGCCGCACTCAGCCCCCGCGCCCACCGCTCTCCCTTGCTGGGGCAGGAGGCAGAAGCTTCTTCCTGCAGCAGCCAAGCTCCCCCCTCCCCCGCTTCTTCCCCCAGCCGTGGTGCAGCCTGCTTTCTTGCCCCTCCTCCTCTCCTTCCCTGCGCCGGCCCTTGCAAAGGGAGGGGGGAGGAGTGGCAGCGTGCTTGCTGCTCCTCAAAAGCCCCGCGGCCCCGCTGTCCCGGCCAGAGCTCCAGCCAGTGCGCAGCAGTCCCGCGGCCCCTTGCTAAAGCCGGCCCTGGGTAAAGGAGGCAGAGAAGAGGTAGGGATGGGGCCTTGGGGAAGGGGGTGGAACAGGACATATCCCTTCCAGCCCCCTGTCATGAGCCGCTCAGGGCAGAG
>NW_020664393.1:60720382-60726983 GCF_002925995.2 Terrapene triunguis | reverse complement strand
TCTGCCCTGACCTCTGAAGCCCCCCACACCGCCAGCCTTCTGCCCTGCACCTCCACACACCCTCTGCCCTGACCTCTGAAGCCCCCCACACCGCCAGCCTTCTGCCCTGAACCTCCACACACCCCCAGCCCTCTGCCCTGACCTCTGAAGCCCACCACACCCACCCTTCTGGGGATGTGGGGGGCTTCAGAGGTCAGACCCCACTCAGCCCGTTGCCGGCCTAGGTGAACAGAATGCCAGGCTGGCAGCGAGCTGAGCAGGCTGGTGGCGTAAGATCAGCATTTTAATTTAATTTTAAATGAAGCTTCTTAAATATTTTGAAAACCTTGTTTACTTTACATACAACAATAGTTTAGTTATATCATATATAGACTTATGGAGAGAGACCTTCTAAAAAACGTTAAAATGTATTACCGGCATGCGAAACCTTAAATTAAAGTAAATAAATGAAGACTCGGCACACCGCTTCTGAAAGGTTGCCTACCCCTGGACTATAAGGTGGATAGAAAGCTGGCTAGATCGTCGGGCTCAATGGGTAGTGATCAATGGCTCGATGTCTACTTGGCAGCCTGTATCAAGCGGAGTGCCTCAGCGGTCTTTCCTGGGGCCGGTTTTGTTCATCATCTTCATTAATGATCTGGATGATGGGATGGATTGCACCCTCAGTAAGTTCACGGATGACACTAAGCTGGGGGGAGAGGTAGATACGCTGGAGGGTAGGGATATGGTCCAGAGTGACCTAGACAAATTGGAGGATTGGGCCAAAAGAAATCTGATGAGGTTCAACAAGGACAAGTGCAGAGACCTGCACTTAGGATGGAAGAATCCCATGCACTGCTACAGGCTGGGACCAACTGGCTAAGCAGCAGTTCTACAGAAAAGGACCCTGGGGATTACAGTGGATGAGAAGATGCATATAAGTCAACAGTGTGCCCTGGTTGCCAAAAAGGCTAACCAGCAGATCGAGGGAAGTGATTATTTCCCTCTATTCGGCACTGGTGAGGCCATATCTGGAGGGCAACCAAAATGATTAGGGGGCTAGGGCACATGACTTATGAGGAGAGGCAGAGGGGACTGGGCTTATTTAGTCTGCAGAAGAGAAGAGTGAGGGGAGATTTGATAACAGCCTTCAACTACTTGAAGTGGGGTTCCAAAGAGGATGGAGCTAGGCTGTTCTCAAGTGGTGGCAGATGACAGAACAATGGTCCCAAGTTGCAGTGGGGGAGGTCTAGGTTGGATATTAGGAAAAACTATTTCACTAGGAGGGTGGTGAAGCACTGGAATGGGTTACCTAGGGAGCTGGTGGAATCTCCATCCTTAGAGGTTTTTAAAACCCAGCTTGACAAAGCCTTGGCTGGGATGATTTAGTTGGGGTTCGTCCTGCTTTGAGCAGGAGGTTGGCCTAGATGACCTCCTGAGGTCTCTTCCAACCCTAATCTCCTATGATTCTATGATGGACACTTCTGAGTCTTATGCCTCCAGGAGTGAAGATCTTAAGACAGGGATGGACAAACTATGGCCCACGGGCCGGATCCGGCCCCTCAGGGCTTTGGATCCGGCCTGCAGGATTGCCGCTCCGGGAAGTGGACGGCACCACGTCCCTGCGGCCCCTGAGGGAGGAGGGGCAGAGGGTTGCCCTTGCTTGTGGGTGCCTCCCCCGAAGCTCCCATTGGCTGGGAACAGGGAACCGCAGCCAATGGGAGCTGTGGGAGACAGTACCTGCTCACGAGGACAGCGCCCGGAGCTGTCTGCTCCCCCACCATGGGCCGCAGGGACGTGGTGCCGGCTGCTTCCCAGAGCAGCGCGGGGCCACACCCTGCACACCTCCTGCCACACCCTGCACACCTGCACCCCAATCCCCTGCCCTGAGTCCCCTCCCGCACTCTGCACCCCTCCTCTGCCCCAACCCCTTTCCATGAGCCCCTTCCTGCACACCGCACCCCAACCCCCTGCCCCAGCCCTACATTCATTGCCCTGCATGCTATTTCCCCACCCAGATGTGGCCCTTGGGCCAAAAGGTTTGCCCACCCATATCTTAAGAGCTAGTGGACTTTCTTGCATGGCTCATGCTGAATGCAGAAGATCAGGGAGTGAGAATTCTATGTGAAATCACAGTAGCCAAATTTACAAAGTGATTTTCCCTTCCCTCTGCACCAGTGCATATACAGTACAGCATTGATCAAATTGGCCAAGTGGATTAAAAAAAGTGCTGCCTTTCACTGATGGCAACAACTAGTGCCAGAAGCATATACTAAATTTAGAAGGCCTAGTAATGGCAATTTATAGATTTTAATCAAATATGGCACTAGCATTACATTCAGAAATCCAGCTAAGTTGTGTCTGTGTTTTCCTTTTGTATTTCAACTATAAGTGTTTGCCCTGGGCTAAACCTCAGAATGCAAGGTCAGTAGTTCAAGAGCAATCTTCTTATATAAATTATCATAAAATGTGTGTGGATGTTCTTGAATTATGTTTACAAAAACTCAAACATGTGTCTTTAAACATAAAATGTTCCAGGTTATGGAATGGCTGTATCTAATGTAGCATAAACTTCTTTAGAACCCACTTCAGCCAACCACGGAACCACGTACTTAACTTAAAGCATTTGAGTATTCCCATTGGGATATAAACATGGTCTTAACATTAAGCATTTGCTTTAGTACTTTGCTGAATTGGGACCTTAATTTTTAAGAAGGGTGTATTATTATTCCTGTCTAAAATACATAAATAGTATCATTTTAAAAATTAGTTTAATATGTATATTTGACTTACCAATATTAATACTCCCAATGATTAAGGTACTAAATATGGCTTTACATTAAAGACTAGCTATAAGGAATTATTGGAGCCTATATGTAATTCTTATCAGCACTATGTGGTGTTCTTAGTAAAATTTTGCAAAGGATGCAAGTTGATAATAAACATTTTTGTAGAAGGGCTAAAATACCTGTTTGACCTGAAATTTATTTGTTGCAAAAATAGTAATGTTAATATCTACATTAACTACATTTGCAAATTGACATAATCTAATTACATTTTTCTGTAATATTTTAAATCACTTCAGTGAGAAAGCAAATTGTAATTCAGCAGTTCAGCAGTGTTTTAAAAACACCTTTTCATTTTCCTAGTCATTGGCTTTAGAAATGCTCACTGTACCTAATTATGTTTAGCAGTGTGCTTAAATCATCTGCCTTTCCTTTTCTTCTCCCACCACCTTAAGGTAAAAAAATGTGATTTTGTGGGGGATTCTTTTGAAAGCTTTTTTTATAGTTATATGTTGTTCCCTATGGCACTGCTGCTTCTCTTACGGTTTTGATGGGTTTTCAGATATAAAATGTTACCAGCACTATAAACTTGCTGTTACACTCAGGTTGTGCATCCTACAACCCTCAAAATTTATTTTTCCTAACATAAAGGTGTATCCATGGTGATAAATTGTGCTTTTCAGACACAAAGGGACTTGTAGAATCATAAATTGCTAAGTTTGCATTCTGTAACCTCCTTAGTATGTTGCTGTTTGGCAGAAATGAAGGCGAAAATCAAAATATCCAAGGCTTAATGGGTGTAATATTTTTAATTTGCCCCACCCTTTATAGTCTTCAATAAGGCTCTTCACCTGTTCCTGTAATGTTAGTTCTCAATGAAAGCAAAGCCTGTCAACTGCAGACTTATCCGTTGCTTAATTTTATAAAAACTTATGACACACTTCTGTCTATTCTTTGGCAACAAAAGACAAAATCTCCTCAGTGTATTACAAACCTTTTGTTTTCTCCTTAGGCTCACCAACCTCTGCCGAGCTGCAATAATAAAAAAATGTGTTACTTGATATCCTAGGGAGAAGTTTAGATGATAGCAAAGTGTACCAGGTTCTCAATTTTTGTCTGCTGAACTGCAATGCAGGCAACTGGTGAATGCATTTGGAAGATGTTTTGCTAGTAGTCCTGTGTGTGCTGTTTTTGTGTGTAAACTCTTTCCTGATTGGAGCTTTGCTAGTGATGTGCTAGTGTAGACAAGACAAAGACATTTTTACTACTGTGTCGTTTAGACTGGCTCTGAGCAATGGAAGTTTGAAAGATTTTTTTGTAACTACCGTGAACTGTTACCAAGCACAATGTAATTTGTAGTTATGTTGCATTCTGAGGTATACATCACAATTAAATTAATATTTTGCTGTCGGAAATGCAGTTGGGGGGGTAACTGAAGAGTGGCTGCATTATCTGAAAGTAAATTGGTTGTGAAAAAAGATGTCAGTAGATACCCTACTTTAAGATCTCAATCCGTAACACCAATCTCATGTATGTAATACACCAATTTATCATTTTCCATTTTTTTAAGTTAAAGGAGACATAACTACCCCAAGGGTGTGACTACATTTAGCATCACCTTTGGGCACCAGATTAATCAAATTTAACCCTAAGTGGTAAAAATTAAACATTTGAGTTCCCTTTTCAGATTGTAAACTCTTTGGGGCAGGTGCAGTGTCTTTCAGTGTTTTTCTGAAGCATAGAGCTTGTCTTTGGATGTCTAAAATGATATTGTAATAATATCTATGTTATATAATACACAGGCTGACCAGATGGAGTACTATTGTTGTGTGATTTCCCTCATTGGTCTCACTAGAAACAAGGTATTGTGGGGAGGAATCAGAGTATATCTTTGAACCTGGTCACTCTGGACAAGTTAGGTTGTTATTCATAAAGGAAAAGTTATAATTTGATTTTTGAGGTAAAGTAATCCTTTTTTTAAAATTGGTCAGTATTTCATTTATACACGATAGTAGATGAAATAAAATAATTCTACATGTATAAGATAAAGACTAATAAATGTTCACTTTGTTACTAACCACAGTAGACCTAAATAAGGGTTTGGAAGTAATCCTACTCAGCGTTTTATTTTTTTAAGCTTCACTTTCTGTTGCCAGCCTTTGTATGAGGACACACTGTACCAAAATTGTAATGCCAAATAGTTCATGCTGGATAATAAAACATGGAAACTCATGTTAAAATGGAGACACTAGTATACTGCATCAGAGCTCTGTAAAAGTCATTTGACAAGATTTTTGGGACAGCTTTATGATGCTGGACTCGCTGTTATATTCCTTCTTTATTTTATTCCACCTTTATGACTATATAACTGTGTTAAAGAAATGTCACAGATGTCTTACCTTAAGTCTTACAGTTTGCAGTGTTTCAGTGACCACAGCAAAAGTATTAGTCCCACAGAAATCAGTGATTGCTCCATTCTTCTTTCAGTAAAACTCTGTGTGGATTGTAATAAGTATTCAGTGCTTGCCTTGTTTCTCGTATAGCAAACATTCTACTTACAACCTTATACCACGCCCTTTTTTAATTTGTGCTTTCAAGTTTCCAAACAGGCTTATTTCCACTGGGAAATTCATTTGTTTTAAAAGTTTGATTTCCATTTTGCATTTGATACAAGGTTTTCATAAAATTTTGTGTGGATAATGTTACCAAGTGTCTCCTGAGTTCTGACAGTCTGGGGTTACTTTTTGTTTTCAGTGTACAAAGGAATTATGTTTGCTGCTGCTTAACCAGTCCCTTCTGCTGCCATCCCTGAAACTGCTAGTAGAAAGCAAAGACCAAGATCTTCATACATTGGCACTGGAGCAGATAACAGCTGTTGCTAAGGTATGAGCAGTTGAATTAACCATCCTTCATACTTTCAGGTAATAAAGTAGCTCTTTTATCTTCACGTAGGAAGTAGAGTCTCTTGAGTACATTGTTATTATTAAGATTTTCTAAAGTTATTTTGTCTTCAGCCATAGGGCTGATAAATATCCTTTATATATTCAAAAGAACCCACAAATGCTGTTAGTTTTAATTATCTGGCTACCCAGCTGTAAGTTAATGTGGTGGAACAGAAACTACTATGTTATACAAAGTAGATTTTTTGTAGGTCTTCATGTTTTAGTTCTTTTAAAATAACTTAATCCATAATATTGCATAAAACTTGGCAATAGCCCACTGCTGTAGACTCTTCCATACACATGGTGGGATTGTTTATTCCTGTGCAGGTTTTTTTTGCAAATAGTCGAATTTATATTAACAGATTCACTTCTTACTTTCTGGAAAATTCAATCTTGTTGATGCTGATGTGCATTTTTCACACACAACACAGGGATTTAATTTCACTCTAAGTGCAAATTTCAGTGCAACATAAACTATAGCATTGACAAACACATCAATAATGCCTCTAAACCACCAAATTTTGTTTCCGTTTAATTCCTATTTGGGATGGTGACATATCTTACGTATCTTAATGTTTAACTCTTTTTCCTATCCCCAAAGTAAGTGTATGTCTGTCAATCATATGTATATATCTGAAAGGGTAAGCAACTGTGTGATACAAAGCAGAAATTTAATCGAGGAGTTCTTGTAAACTCGGAGGCCTGCTCCACACTAACCCCCCACTTCGAACTAAGGTACGCAAATTCAGCTACGTTAATAACGTAGCTGAATTCGAAGTACCTTAGTTCGAACGTACCGCAGGTCCAGACGCAGCAGGCAGGCTCCCCCGTCAATGCTGTGTACTCCTCTCGCCGAGCTGGAGTACCAGCGTCGACGGCGAGCACTTCCGGGAT
>NW_020664393.1:60688875-60719982 GCF_002925995.2 Terrapene triunguis | reverse complement strand
GTCCTGGTTTCAAACTGCCTTGTTGAATTTACTAAGCACAGAACCACCACACATCACATCACAGGCATATTGAAAACTGCATTTCAGCAGATGCTGCTTCAGAAGGAATTCAAAGTAGGACTGTCTTCCCACTTTCAGTCTAATATTTTCTTGACATCACTTTAGGGAAGGAACATCCTGTCTGATTCCAAACATTTGGAATATTATGGGCACGTCTACACAATGGGGATCTTTATTTCTCTGCTTTGGCGGAATCAGAAAATCAAAGTCACACACTTAAGCAAAATAAATGGTTTCACTATTCTTTCTGGTCTTGTTTCTTTTAAGATTACTTACCCATTTCCTCCTGTGCTTCTAATATTTATGGATTTAGGATTTGCCATAACAGGTGAAACCACATCCCCTATAGAGTATTCCACTGTTGGCAGTGTCCAACTCCTGATGCTGTAAATTGTTATGGAGTTATTAATATAGCCCCATCTCTTCCCCAACTTCCTTCCTTTCAGACTTTGACTCATAATTGTACCTTTTCCTCCCCTCACAAACTCCCAGCCTCATCTTCAGCAACTTCAACTTTCAAATGAATGTGTGATCTGTCTGATTGGCTGCCCATCTCCTTGCCCTCAACTCCTAGTTTGATCACTGCAATCAACTCTCCCACTCATCAAAATGATAACTTGCTTCACTCTCTTGTCCTCGCTAACACCACTCCTTTTCTAACTTCTCAGTTTCTATGGAGGAAGTGAGTCTGAGTTCAGTGGGAGGTGGGGTGGAGGGAATCAATAAATCAGTTAACAGTGGAGAGGGGATGGAGGGGAATGGAAACAGGGACAGGACACTCACCCTGATGGACAGGAGGTAATCAAAGATCCAATGGAAGACCCTTACTAGCAGTAAGTCCCGTGATTGATATGTTTATTTTTACCATTAATTCCTAAAGCCTTCAGACTCTTTCAGTATCTTAAACACTTTGATATAAATTTTGACAGGATGCTTCCACCCCACTGTATTCAGAGGTCTATATGAAATAAGTGTAGTGGTCTCAGTTGGACAGATGTCCACATGGCAAACATCTCCCCCAGCACTAATTACTGCTTAATCTTTGCAAAAGTCATAGTTGGATGAGCCTGAAAATAGCACTACTCTCTCACACCTAAAAGTTGGCTCCTTCTAGTCAGTATTAAGGCACATTGGTGGGGGCAGCATGGGTACCAACAGAACTCCACTGGCCATCACCTACAGCCCTCAGCTTAAACCTCTCCAACGCATCATCAGTGATCTACAACCCATCCTGGACAATGATCCCTCACTTTCACAGACCTTGGGAGGCAGGCCAGTCCTCGCCCACAGACAACCCGCCAACCTTAAGCATATTCTCACCAGCAACCACGCACCGCACCATAACAACTCTAACTCAGGAACCAACCCATGCAACAAACCTCGATGCCAACTCTGCCCACATATCTACACCAGCAACACCATCACAGGACCTAACCAGATCAGCTACAACATCACCGGCTCATTCACCTGCAGGTCCACCAATGTTATATATGCCATCATGTGCCAACAATGCCCCTCTGCTATGTACATTGGCCAAACTGGACAGTCACTACGCAAGAGGATAAATGGACACAAGTCAGATATCAGGAATGGCAATATACAAAAACCTGTAGGAGAACACTTTAACCTCCCTGGCCACACAATAGCAGATGTTAAGGTAGCCATCCTACAGCAAAAAAACTTCAGGACCAGACTCCAAAGAGAAACTGCTGAGCTTCAGTTCATCTGCAAATTTGACACCATCAGATCAGGATTAAACAAAGACTGTGAATGGCTATCCAACTACAGAAGCAGTTTCTCCTCCCTTGGTGTTCACACCTCTACTGCTAGCAGAGCACCTCACCCTCCCTGATTGAACTAACCTCGTTATCTCCACACTGATTTATACCTGCCTCTGGAGATTTCCATTACTTGCATCTGAAGAAGTGAGGTTCTTACCCACGAAAGCTTATGCTCCCAATACTTCTGTTAGTCTTAAAGGTGCCACAGGACCCTCTGTTGCTTTTTACAGATTCAGACTAACACGGCTACCCCTCTGATACTTGATTTTCAGCTCAGTCTCTTCTTGCTTTCAATCCATTTTTTGGTTAAATCCATTTTTGAGTTCTTGTTTAAAGGTAGCTAAAGTTTCCAAGGTCAGTTAATAAGATTTCAGCAACAAAATCCTTGTAAGATTTCCACGCAAAATCCTACCAAAAACCTAATCTGACTGTAAACACCACCTCCTCAGCCCTTTACTACATAGAAAGTTTCTTTGTGACATGTTTGTAGTCTATGAACCCATACGTAGACAATGACTGACTTGCTTTTGTTAAAATCACTAATATATGTTTTTAAAAAAACCCTGTAATCTTCATTTCAAAGATGCAAAACCCATTGATGTACTTGAGAAAATACTTCTTTAGTTGCTGTGTATGTCCATCAGGTTATTAGTGAGAGTATAACAGAATGATGTAGAATCCAGTACTCACAATACCTCCTTGTAACGGGATAGAAATTGCCGGGGCATGTGCTGGTACATGATGAGAAGCTGCAGTTAGAAAATTTAGCCTTTTTTACTTCTATGCCACATGTGACAAAAATCTGCCTGCCACGGAAAATATAATAAAGAATAACAATTTGTTCACAATTTCCATTGTCACCATCACCAGCAGAAACCAGGACTTACTGTTAAGTAGACCCGATAGGTCTTATGGAAAACTGGCTATTGGAACTTTCAAAATACATCATACAATAAGGTTCTCGTGGAATGAACTTTCTGTATGCTTTTAAGGAAAGCTAACCATAGCTTCTCTGCATTTACTTATTAATCTACAAAATTTTCAATAGAGAGTCAGAATTATACAGTCTACAAAGAATTTTTTAAAAGTTCCATTAGGAATCAACAATTGATCAATCATTGGATGAACACAGTCAAGATTCAGCATATGAAGTTAACACAACACATGATTAATTCTTTCAAATACTAGTCCTGGAATGTGAATGGGAGTATAGTTTATTTCTCAGCCCTTTGAAGTTTCTCCTTCAAGATTTTCATTTACTGAGTGAATTATACATTTGGCTTTCCTTCTGCCTACCTTATCCACCTTGATACAGCAAGTCTTAACTTCCTTTGTTAGAAGAGAGTGGTTTGCATAGATAGAGCCATGTAAATCCGCAGATATCCGCATCTGCGGACCATTTTTGCAGATCGTGGATTGGATGCGGATACAAATTTTGTATCCATGCAGTGCTCTGTGAATAGACACACTTTTAGAAGAGAGAGTTCACAAAGTTATTTGAGATAGGACTCATGCTGAATTTGGATATGAACACACTATTACTTACCAAACACATGTGTACACTCATTCACACATTAAGAAGTGTTAGAGAATAATCAAGAATACAGTGGACATCACCAGTATAAAAAGAGATAACAATTACTTAGAAAGAAAAAGGCTTAACTCTTTAGCTTGTGTTGGTCTTCAGAGCATCAGAGTCAAGACTGCAATTCGTGTGACCAATAGATGTTGTCTCTGGTCAGTACCTCACGTTGGTTGGCAGGCTTCCTTTGACACTCAGCTGGTCAAAAACTGGGATGGCCTATGGAATCCTGGTCTTCCCTTCAGTTTAGTCTAGGGAGAGCAGGGGCACTGACCTTCCTTAGTGTTATGGCGGCCTGAGAGGATCACATCTGCTTCTGTGTTTTCTTTGACCTTTAGGGTTGCAATTCTAGCTTGTTCCACCCCATGGCACTCCCCAGAGATCTTCTGAGCAAATCAGGGAATCACAGTGTGACGGGTGCCCCCCCCCCGGGTGGCCACCTGATGTACTGGGGTACAACTGAGCCCGCCTGTTCCACCAGCCTGGGCTCCCTTACACTATCTTGCTGAGCCAGGCCCTCAAGCCTCCTCCAGCACACACACAGGTAGGGACACACCCAGCTGCAGAAAGACACAGGCACTGAAATCAGCACTGCAGGTGTAGGCTTCAGCTAGAGAATTGCCAAGCACTCAAATGCTCACCTCCTCTGGAGTGTAATCCCAAAATTGTATTGTCTTGCGCTGAGCAGAGAACTATGCAGCATAAGCTCATTGAAATTCGCCTCCTCCTTCGATGAAGGAAGATATGCACAGCTTCTTCCCCCCCGCCCCGCTCCCCACACACACACAGTTATGAATTTCACAAACTGGTTTTAGAGAAAACAAAAACAAGTTTATTAACTACAAAATATAGATTTTAAGTGATTATAAGGGATAGCAAACAGATCAAAGAAGATTACCCAGCAAATAAAACAAAAAATGCAATGTAAGCCTAAAATACTAAAGGAACTGGTTACAAGTAGTAATTTCTCACCTAAATGTTGTTTTAGGCAGATTGTAGAGGTTCTTGAAGGCAAGCTGCTCTTGCTTGCAGCTTAAATCTCCAGGTATTTCTTTCACAGACCAGGCAGCTTCCCAGCTTGGGCTCAGTCCTTCTCCCCCACTTTGACTTTGTTTCTTAGATGTTCACAGCAGTCATCCTGGGCGGGGATTTAGTGAGGAACGAACGCTGATTATGTCACTCTCCTGCCTTAAGTAGGTTTTACATATGGCAGGAATCCTGTGTTTTCCAGTGTGGTTTCCCCCTCAAAGTGGAAAAATACTGTTATTCTATCATGGAGTCCAGTACCAGATAACTTGATCACATGATCCTGCAGTGTCAAAGCAGCCATGAGTCAGAGGTTGTTCGTAGCATCCCAGGAAAGCTTTTCAGGAAGGTAGGAGATTAGCATCTTCAAAGACCTATTGTTCTCCCTAATGGTTCAGACTGATTGCAGTCTGTCTGGTGGGCGTTCCCCAGGTACAAACACTTTTGTAGTACAGATGTATAGTCAATATTCCTAATTTTAGATACAAAAATGATACATACATACAAATAGGATAATCATATTCAGCAAATCATAACCTTTCCAATGATATCTCACATGCCTTATCTTGAACAAAACATATCATAGTTATGCTATAATCATATTATAACAATATTTCTATGAAGAATATGGGGTGTAGTGTCACACACAGGTCTTGTACCCCAATAATGTGGTCCAATCTGGGTCGAGGGTGGGCAACCTTGATCTTTGGAAAGCTTCCCACCCGCCACTTTTAAGAGTGGTTCTTTGACCATATCGGTCACTAAACCACAAGCCAGATATACTTCCAAAATATAAAAAGCATGGGATTAATGGGAGATTACTCATGGATGCAGCTTCAACCCCCACTCCTTTGAGCTGAATTGGAGGGAGCAGAAAGTGCCAGATTCCTCAAAATCTCCACACATTCTGGATGTGATTTGTGACATAATTTGCTCTCAGCAACAAGGCGAGGAGACAGAGTTGCCTTAGATCTTGTTAATATAAGTCCCACTTAAGATAAAAAAGTATTAAAATTTATATTCACAAAAAAAACGGAAGTTTATATACTAGGCCAGAGGTTCTCAAAGTGTGGTCCTGGACCACTAGTGGTCCGCGAGTTCCATTCAGGTGGTCCGCGGATAGTTCCCTCTAAGGTGCGCGCCTGGGCGACTGCACATAAGAGAATGAAGGGCCACCCACCTAATTAGTGGAGCCGTGCAGGTGTGGCTCCACTATTTAGGTGCCTGGACCCTGGAGAAGGTGAGGTGGTGGCCTTGGGCGGAATAGAGGGTAGGTTGGAGGGGGCAGTGGGGTGAGAAGAGGGGGTGGGAGGAATTTGGGATGTGCAGTGCTGCAGCAGCCAGAGAAAGAGGCGACTTTCCCCAGCTCTGGCTGCTGTGGCGGGAGAGAGACCCCCCCTCCTTCCCAGCCCCAGTTCAGGGGCTGCCACGGTGGGGGAGAGAGGGCACCTCCATCGCATTAGAAAGGTAAGACTACTGATATTAAAATGTGGGTTGTGTGGTTTATTTGTAGAACAAAAAAATGTTAATTATTAAGTTTTTTTACATATAGCGTTTTTATCCAGATTGCTTTACAGTAGTTAGCTAATGGTACAAACAACATTTGCAAAGCTCATTAAGTGGTCCGCCGAGACCCTCAGCAATTTTCAAGTGGTCCGCAAAAAAAAAAGTTTGAGAACCACTGCACTAGGCCTCTCATATAGGCTCATTTCTTTCACACATTGAAGTCAATGGGTGTTTTACTATTGACTTCACTTCAACTGGAGTAGAGTTTGGTCAGTGACTGAAAGGTTGAATTTATAAGAGCTTTTAGGCAATATTTGAAAAGCAGGCAATACAGAAGAGGTTACCATTATTCTCTGTAAATCTTGTAGTGTTTGGAAGTGTTTTTGTTGCATTCCAGAAAGCATGCCTCTTGCTAGTTATTTTTTACTCTCATAATTACTTCAGGTGGAATTTTAGTAAAAGATTGTGTCAGCCAACGTATATGCTGTGTATTAGAATCATTACATTAATATCGTAGACAGTATAATAAGTGATACAGTTGCAAATTGTATTGTGCTTTTCCCAAAATGCTTTTCACTCATGCTAAGGAATATCCTGTAACACTTTTCAATAGCTAACCTTTGCTCTTGGCAAGAGCAAATACAGCACCTGTCATAGTACAAACACTATGCCCTGGTACAGTTAGAGGATGCCTGCACTGACACCTGGAATGTGATGGTCAAAACAAAGATAAGAGACAGGTACAGGATAGCACAGAGAAACAAGATAAGAAGCTGGTATTGACTGGTCTCTTAAAGCTTGGGTGATGTACAGAATGCTCACTACCTTGTAAAAAGGGCTACTATTAATATAGATAATCTCAAATGCATATATTTGAAGCTGCAAGATTGCTTTTTGTTATGCCGTTTTGTCTTTGACTAATAACCTGGCTAAACTTAGGCTACTTGGTTTCTTGAATATTTTTAATAATGAACCACAAGTGTAGTCAAACAATTGGCTTTGGCTATACTTAGTTTTCATATTTGTTGTAGAAGGCCAATTCCCATTTATATTAAACAGGGAAAGGAAATATGCCATCTGGCAAAGTGAAATAGTCAGAATCCCTGACATACTGCTAGCACAGCTCACAAACATGGCTGTGAAAAAAATACAGCAGTTGCTTGCTGGTACGATGTATTATTTAGCCATTTGTTGTATAATGCTGACAGCTTTATGGATGTTTACAGTTAAAAGGATGATGCTGAAGTGATGATACTAGGATTGTACAGCCTTTGCTGACAATAAAACAGCCAGTTTTTTTTAAGCTTTTCTGAAACTGCAGACCTCTATTATTATGTAACCTTTTGCAAACTGCCAGTTCCATCTTTCACATACCAGAAATAACTACACTACCCCCTCGCAGTGAATATGGTGTATGAATAATTTAAAAAACTTTATCTTAGTATAGCCAGTTAAGTTGTTTATGAATGTCAATAGGATTCAGAGCTTCTCTTTAAGAGTTGCTTATTTCTGAGAACACTTTCAGTGTTGTCTTCTTTCTTATGTCAGCATGCAAAGGTTAAGACTGATTGTTTATAATACAATAATTCTATAGACTGTTTGCAGTTATACTGTTAAAGCAGCCATAGATTGAGAGCCTATGTAGTCAGCAAAAAATGCTGCCTGTACCCAACGGACTTGAGTTGAAAGTGGGACTTGAACATAACTTTTTTTCTAGTTAGTCTAAAATAATTGTTGATATTTAGCCTACTTACATATTTTATATTCATTTTTGATGTACTGGGATACATCCTTATACTTCAAAACAATTTATTCCTTTTGTAACATAAAAATTTACAAAAAATGAAGCTTGGAAAATGAAATTAAATTTACAGTTATTTGTTTTTGACTAATTCTGGGTGATTGTGCCAAAATAATCAGCTCCATATTCCTTGAGATCCTCTTCAACTGTGTAACTAACCTCTTTCTTCATTAATGACTGTTGACTTGCAACCTAGTTTATCAGTTTCTTCTTTGTTGGAATCTTTTTAAACAGATTCCAGTGCACACAGTGTGTGTCTGGCCAGAAAAGTGACTGCAAAAATATCACCAACTTACTCCAGAGATCTAATCCCTGTGTGTCCTTGAGCCATGCCTGTTCAGTTCAGGAACAAAACCAACTTTTAACCTCTGCTAACAGTGCAAAACTAATACTTACATGGAAGAACAAACTCAATTCTGTTCTGTCTGATGCATCATTGGCAATAGTACGTTGCCACTAGCATGGTTAGATGTTATTAATCAACAGGCGATATGGTGTTTTTCTCTCTTACTATTTTCCTTTGTGAGCTCATTCAAGAGCGTAATGATTGTCTGGTTTCACCCACATATTTGCTATTGGGACATTTAGTGCACTGGATAAGGTACATCGCATGTTGTGATAGTTATGTGCAAGATCCAGGGATCCTGTAAGGTATGTTTGGGGGGGGTGTATTTATCATGTAGCAGTGGAGATATCATCTGTTGTTCTGGCAGGGTCTGGCGTCACTTTGAGTTGGTGTTTCCTGGTCTGTGGGGAACTTGCTTCTGATGATGAGCTTGGAGAGGTTGGGGGGTTGTTTGAAGGCCAGAAGAGGGGGTTCAGGAAAATTTCTTTCAGGATGGAGTCCCCATCGAGTATGGGTTATAGTTGTTAGATGATAATCCGTATGGGTTCCAATGTGGGCTGGTAGATGTATTTTAGCAGTTGCCTTGAAGGTGTTTACAAGACTATGTGATTGCTGTGAGTTTTGTGGGTATTTTTCATGTGTATATGTGTTCCATAAAATGTTGACAATATAAATGTATTTGAGGTGTCTGTGTGTATTGCATATGGAGTATTTGTCTCATATTTAAATTGTAAGCTTTTTGGGGCAGGGACAGTCTTTTTGTTTTGTGTTTGTACAGTGCCTAGCACAATATAGTCCTGGTCCGTGACTAGGGCTACTATACGCTACAATAATACAAATTATAATTAATAATTCATGCTTTACATGTCTATAATGTATCTGTGCACTATCAGCCAAAATGTCTTTAAAACCTGAAAACTAGTCACTTTACCACATCCACAAGCTGACATGTTGTGAGCCACACAGCACAAAACTAAAATCCAGCTATAACCCATGATGGTAACTCCATATGATTTTTTCAGTGTTCTTAGAATTGTTCCTCCAGAGAGTAAGGCAAGAACTACTGTTCACTGAAATAATTAGCTTTGCATCCCTGGAGATAATTTCATGCAACAGATTGATAATGTGCCAAGGATTTTTAAAAAGTTCTTAATCAAGAAATGTATTTTAAAGATGCCAGTGTGAAGAAGATTGTCAGTGAGAAGTACAACATGTATCTAAATGAAATAAAAGGGAAATGCAGGGTCGGGGATTTGTACCACATAGACTTGATCTCCAGAAGGGACCATCATGATGATCTAGTCTGACCTCTTGCATATTGTAGGCCACAGAACCTTGCCCACACACTCCTGTAGTAGACCCATAACCTCTGAAGTCCCCTATCTTGACGTAAAGACTTCAAGTTACAGAGAATCCACCATTTTAGTTCAAACTAATGCTGTCAAGCCATTAAAAAAATTAATCGTGATTAATCGCAGTTTTAATCACACTGTTTATAATAGAATACCATTTATTTAAATATTTTGGATGTTTTCTACACTTTCAAATATATTGATTTAAATTACAACACAGTACAAAGTGTACAATGCTCACTTTATATAATTTTTATTACAAATATTTAAACTGTAAAAAAGATAAAATGAATAGTATTTCAGTTCAACTCATACAAGTACTGTAGTGCAATCTCTTTTATCATGAAAGTTAAACTTATAAATGTGGAATTATTATTTTTTTACATAACTGCACTCTAAAATAAAACAAGATACAACTTTAGAGCCTACCAATGCACTTAGTCCTACTTTTTCTTCTCCTTTATAGGAGTCTCAGCTTACTGAGGGGTAAGAGTTTTTTATCTCAGAAAGTCAGTATTCTGGAGATGGGAGGGGTGTGAGTTGTGCAGGAGAAGGGTGAATTCTTCGTGCTGCTCCTGTTTGGTTGGGTTTTTGAGCTCACCAGGCTCACCTCCTATCCAAAGAGGAAGAAAGTTTCATCTTAGAAATCTGCATTCAGTGTTTGGGGAGGCTGGGGTAGGGAGCAAGCAATGACTTGTGCAGGAGGAGGGTGAGAGAGAGATGCCTTGCTGCTGCTTCTGGAATGGTAGTTACTGGGGCTTGTTTCCTTTTACTGAGCTAGGTGGGCTCCCTTTAACTGGGCAAACCCTTGTTTGCAAGGGAGGATATGGATTTTACTTCAGGAATTCGGCATGTGGCGGGGAGGAGAGGTTGGTGGCGAGAGGCTGCGCTTGCCATGCACCTGTTCTCTATGGGGTACCCCCCAGAGCGAGGGGCTGGCCAGGGGCAATGAGGCACAGCATGGGAGGTGTTGGTCCTTGGAGCAAGATGCCGGCTGGGGACAAGGGGGCACAGCATGGGGCGGGGGTTGGGGGGGATGTCAGTTCCTGTAGCAAAGGGCCAGCTGGGCGCAATGGGGCACGGTGTGGGGGAGGTTGGTCCCCGGAATAAGAGGCCAGCTGGAGGCATGGTGGGGAGGTGGGGGCTGGGCAAGGGCCCTGCCAGGGGGGCACGGTGCATGAGGAGGCAGGGGGGAGTCGGTTCCTGGAGCAAGAGGCCGGCCGGGGGCAGTGGGACACAGATTGTGGGGGGGGCAGTCCCAGGAGCAAGGGGCAGGCCGGGGGCATTGGGGCATGGCAGGTCAGGATCTCTACCTCTCAGCCAGAGCTGGGATAGGAACCACTTCTTTTCTCCTCTCCTCTTCTTTTCCCACCCTCTGGAAGGGGTTGGGTTACTGCACCTGACGACACTGTCAGATCCCTCCACAGCCGATGCCTGTCTCCACCCCTGCCCAAAGATATGGGATTAACACCATTAAAAAAATTAATGTGTTAATTTTGTTTTCAGTTAATTATAGGTGTTAACTGCAATAAATTGACAGCCCTAGTTTAAACTAATGAGTGACCCATGCTGAACAGGAAAATCACCAGGGTCTCTGCCAATCTGACTTGGGGGGAAGTTCCTTCCCAACTAGATATGGTGATCAGTTAGATCCTGAGCTAATAGTAGTCACAGATGGGCCATATGCATTGTTTGTGATCTGATCATACAATCCCCTCAATAAATTTATCAAGTTCAGTCTTAAAAAGAAGTTAGGGCTTTTGCTCCCCTGCTTCCCTTGGAAAGCTATTCCAGATCTTCGCTCCTCTGCTGGTTAGAAATCTTTGTCTGTCAGGGCTCCTGTCTTTCATTTTACCTTGAAAAATCCATCATTTCCCCTACAGGAGTCTCTAAAGTCCCTAAGGGAGGGAAGTTAATTAATAAACCAATAATAATAAAGGGTAATGTTTAAGGCAAATTCAAAGAAAGAAGGTAGTTGTAGCTAGAGCCTATTATCTAAGGAGTATGGTTCATTAAATGAACATTCTTGGCATGCTGACATGTTTCCATATTTTGTCTCTCTTCCTGTGTTTTAAAAAAAGAAAGAGAGGTTGGGAAAAGTGTTCTACTTTTAAAAAAGGAGCAACAAATTATTCTTGCACGTTTTTCTGTATCATACATAAAGATAAAGCATCATGCTGACTTCTCCCATCATCTCTTTAACAAGAGAGAGATGCTTACATTCATAAGGGTGAAAGGATCTAAAGATAATAAAGTTCTTCATTCTAAAATAACTTGTGTGGTTTCTTCAGTTAGGGCTCAGTCTCATCCCTGTTGAGTCAATGGCAGCTGTCCCACTGACTTCAAGAGCAGCAGGATCCAGCATAGGCTTCTTTTGAATTCTTCATGTTCCTCTTCATATGGAGTGAACATCTCAATGTAGTCTCTGTGGTTTGAGAAACAGCGATGTCTAAAGGCAGGTCTACACTAGAAGCGCTACTTGCAGCTGCACCACTTTTGTGCATTTGGTGAAGATGCTCTATGCCAGAGGTCCCCAAACTGGCAGGGAGGAATGTTTGGGTGAGGGCAGCTGGGGCCCGGGCAGGGCTACCAGCCTGTCCTTGTCCTCCCCTTCCCCTCCCAGAGCCGCGGCTCCACTCCCAGCTCCAGGGGGGGCATGGAGAGGGGCAAGGTGAGGCCCGAAGTAAAAAGTTTTGGCACCACTGCTCTATGCAGACAGGAAAACGCTCTCCCATCAGCATAATTACTCCACCTCCACGAGAGTCGGAAGCTGTGTTGGTGGGAGAGCGTCTCCTGCTAGCATAGTGCCAGTGTGGACAGGACTTAGGTCACTGTAACTTGCATCGCTCAGGAGGATGTCTTTTTCATACCCCTGAGCAATGCAAGTTAGATTGACTTAAGTGGTAGTATAGACCTGTCCTTAGTCACTAAGTTTGGTTTGCTGGCTCACTGGACCTGAGGCATATTTAATCTCCCAGACAAAGGCACAGAGCTGGTAATTCCCCCTATTGTCTGAGAAATGGAAGTGAAATGATGAAATAGGAAATTGGGATCTAACCAAGAAATGTCCATCCTGATGCTTTAGAGGGGCGAGCGGGAATTCAACCTGCCAGTTTAACAAAAACACTGAGAAGCTAAGCCCTACACTGCTTTAGCTGTATAGCTAGAGACGACAAAGACAATCAGAAATGATAGGCAAGAAAATGTTGGATGTTGTCCTGAAAAATCAGGATGAAATGATTTATGATTCTGGTTGAGTCAAAAATTGCCTAGGAATAAGTTGTCAAATGTCTCCAAGATGCCATAGTCACTTCACCGTTGAGATGTCATAGATTCAGCTACGTATGCTAGAAGTGGGAGAGCTGTGCTGCTGTACCAAATCACTTCAGATAACAATATGAGTGCCATTAACACTGCCTGCTCTACCAGCCATCAAAATGTAGTGGGCAGTTATTCTGGAAAATGGGACCAATATTGAGTAGAAGGGACATGGAATTTAAATTTAAAAAAAATATCTGGTCAGGAAATCACTCATTATTTATTAAACAGTTTAATTGGTTTGTTCATATTTTATCTGATGGGTTGCATTGAAAGAAAGGCGGTTTCTACATACTTCTTACAACGTTCTTTTCTGTTGCTTGTTAGTTTTTTTTTCTGGACATTGGAGACGTAAGATGCTTTATGCCATTAAAGCAGTGTTGTCTTTCTAGGAACTTAGATCTGATTTATCTGCTAAATTCACTAAAATTGAATTTAAAAACTTAATCCTGTAGCATTGTCCATACAGATATAGACCCAATTTTCAAAAGAACTCCGTACCCATTGTATACCACAATGGGAGCTGCTGGGTGCTTTGGACTTTGAAAATCTGAGCCTGGTTATGGGTTCTGGTCCTGAGCTCTGTTCAAACACTTGCCTGTATAGTGCACAGAATTCAGTGTGTCAGAAAATATAGTTTTACCTTACGATCTCCCATATGAATCTCCGTTAATCCTTCTATTAACGTAAAGATAGAAAGGGAATTTTCTAGTCTATAGAGAAGATACTGGGAATCTATTCCAAACTCTGCACTACCTTCTATTTAGTTTCTTTGTTCCTTAGTTTGAAATGGGTATATCTGTAAGACTCATGTGAGGTTTTATTAATAAAATAAATGATGACTGTTAAAGGTTTGCCTTGGACATGTAAAGTATATATCACTATTGCTATTACGCTATGCAGGACATCCTACCATTGCTGCTTCACAAGTAAAAAGCATATTGGAGGAGGTCATAGTTGATGATTAGAATGGCAAGGGAAATTCCATGTCCCTTTAAAAAAAAAAATCTATGGATGTAACCAATAACTCAGTCTTTATTTTTGTGTATTTTTCTTTCTTTGCAGATTGATGATTCCAGCTGCGATTCTGAAATTCTTTCCTTGCTCCTGAATGCGAAATTAGTGGTGAAGTGCATATCAACTGTGTTCTACCCTCACCTTATCAACCACTTACTGGCCAACCAGGAAGAGGGGCATTGGGATATAGAGGAAATAGCAAAACAACTGCAGGAAGCAGGCTTCAGTGCAGAGGCAGGGTCTCTTATGATGTGTTACAAAGGGACTCATCCTGCCCTCAGAACCTACAGTACTGCCCTCAGTGCTATTCAGCATTGGATCTGAGTGGCAAAACAAACTGAATTTTTTTTGACAAAACAGCTGCCTGAATAATGTGTTTGTTTCAATTGTCTGCTTTTCAGATGGAGATCTTCTACATGAGAGACAAATTGTTCTTCTAATGAAGTGATATATTTAGAGTTGATCATCACTACTTATGATTTGTGGAAAATGCTAACAATATACATACATTTACATACTTTCAGTTATTTTGAAACTTTTTACCAGTTCTAAAAGTATCTCTCTCAATATAGATATAGTAAATCTCTCAAACTGGTAAAAACTTTCAAATTGGCAAAAACATTTGAAATACAACCACATTAATATGTAAATTATAAATTAGGAAAGTAACTTGTAATGCTGCAGGGTTATACAAATGTGTCACACAATTCTTGTAAGTCATTTACATCCTGGTCACAATGTAAAACAATAGTTATCAATAAAGGTGTTTAGAACAATGTGTCATCACCATGAAGAGAAATAACTAATGAGAAGTTCTGAAATCTTAAAATTTGATATTTTTCAATGTTGTTTTGGACATCTTATTACAATAGTTTTATTTGCAATAAGTGAAGTACATTTCATTTATTAAACCTTTTCTTTTTTCCCCCTCCTTTTGACTGAACTGAGTATTCTTCAGGGGGAAGCAAGCTGATAATTTTTTTCACGTGTACTATAGTTTGGTCTTTTTTACTCTCCATCCAATTTCAGAAAACTTGGCTCAGATCTCCAGAAGATTTTGTTCACCGTTTTGTCTTTCCTTCCCGATGTCTTCTCCTATTTGCTATGGACATGAATAGCAGATCCATTTCAGTTTTGTTCAGTAAGGGAAATGGTGCACATGGATTTATTCTATGTAGCCTGTTTTACCAGAAGCATTTGGTGTTCATATGTGTTTATATGATTATGGCTTTGTGTTAAAATTACCTTCTCAATTTCACTCTTGCCTAGTTCTATATTAAGACAATAGTTTCTAATCTTTATTTAGGGCGGATGTCCAGTGCAGGTACTCCATAGGAAAGGTATACAACCGGATAAATGGCTTAGAAAATAACTTAAAAAGAGGTGTCTGGTAAAGGAGCAAATAGGGGGCGGTTGAGGACTCTTATGATTGGTGTGGCAGGGAGCCAACCCCCATTATTATAGCCCACCTTAATCCTCCTACGATGAGGGGGAGTGGATAAGGTAAGGTAAGGTCCTGGCAATGGATTTGCTGGAGGGACGTGGATGGAAAAAAAGGGGGAGCTGGTAAAAATCCCCATGGTAATTGTGGAATAAACATGGGGTTACCTCCACTGTACACTTTTATCTGTCGGGTAGTCCCAGACATCTAATAATAGTGTTGCGACTTGATTAAATCCATGTCAAATGTCTTCTGTCCTTCTTTGGTATTGCCAGACAACCATTGTTGGGTTAATTTCCTATAAGTATCATCTGTGGCTTTGAATCAATATATTATTTTATTTTACTTACACTTTGTCCTAAAAAAAGTTGCTTGGAATTCTTTAAGAAGACTGTAACAATGTATTGAATCCTTCAGGTGGTTTGGTCCTTTTTGGTTCACACCTTTTCAACAATGTTTGAGGAAGGGACTTCCAGCTTCCTTCATTCATGACCATCATTTTCATTCATCAACCTCAGGGATTAGAATTGAGGTCTTTTTCATTTAAGTTCCCCAAATTAATCTTTGCCGCAGGTTCCAAATACTGTATCTTAAATAAAATCAAAGCTCATTGGCATAGCACAGGAAAAATCACAAACCCAAAGATAAATGGAAATAAATAAATGCATTGGAACACTGAACAATGCTATTAGCCAAACACACAGGTTGTTTTATAAAGCATTGAAATAGCACCTACAGCATGGCATAAAAATGCACATCACGTTTCTCAGCCTGTTAGCTCAGGATCATGTTTCCAGGGAGTCCATGTGTTTGTGTCACTTCAGAGCTAGTGCAGTAGATAAAACCCAGCAGTGTTAGCAGTTCAGAGAGCCACTGACATCCTGGCATTACATCACACCAAACCTAACCCAGGATAGATAACAGTGGTTGGTATCAGTTGGTATGGTTCCTGTGTGGTTCTAGCCCAAAAACTTGCAGAGATTAAACAATTTTCAACATCTCCATCCAAAATCACATGCTTAGTCTTAATTGTTCTCCAGTAACACTTTCCAAATGACATTATCAACCACTTCTTTCTGGATGAAATAGAAGAGTTCGTTTCCCCTACCCTCATCAATAAACAGCTTATGCTGACCGGAACTCGAAGATGATTAACTTTATTTAAACATTTTCTAAAAGACACAGTGATGGGTTATATTGGACAACTGGACATAATTTCTCACTAGGACCAATATGCAATGAACTATCATAATCTTCCTAATGCAAAGTAGGCTGTGAAGCAGTGTAAGTGGTACTTGTTTAAGAAAGACAATTCGTGGTAGCTGCTTGTCTTTTGGGGCTGTATTTCCCCCTCTTGACTCTCAGTGAATTGTGTTTGTGACCTTATCTGTCCTGCCATATGGACGTGGTCAGTCAGTTGGCTGTCATACAGCAATGACATTAGATAGAGGTATTACATTGTTGTAGGTGTCTCACCAGCCTGCAGCAATGTAGCTTCCACCACATGCAGGCATCTGTTCATGAAAAGAGAAGGCACATTCTGAGTATACATGTATCAAAATATGTGTTTGTGAATTTCTTCTATGAGATTGATTTCAGATTTGGAGTTCTGACAATTGTTATTAAGATATGTTAGCAAATGGGATAACAATGAGAGTTGTCCCATAAGACTCTCTCATCATCTGTTACTTATTAAGACAATAAAAAGGTACTGAAAAGCTGAATTGACACTTGTGCCTACTTGGATTTTGTCAATTTAATTGAATTACAATTGGAAACTGTTCATAATATTACTTTCAGTGAATAGAGCATGAGCTGGATCTCTCCTTTGGAGATAACTCATCTTAGTAGTTTGTTCATTTCCTTATAAAGAAACAGGCCAGAATTTAGGCTCTTACATTCAGATTCAATCACCTAAATAGAAATGGGCTGATTTTTCAAAGGTGCTGAGCACCCTAGCTCCTAATGATGATCGTGGCAGCTGCAGGTGCTCGACACCTTTGATAATCAAGCTCTTCCAGGTATTGTCTATGGCTGAGATCTGGAGCCTAATTCCTAGGGCTACATGGGTTGAAAATGTTAGCAAGTTCATAGTTTATTAGCTGTCTGTAGTCGTGAACAGGGTAGTATTTGGTAGTTAAAGTTGTCGAGACCAAAACACACGATGGCCTGATTCATTTGTTATTTACATTGGTTTGAAATCAAGAGCAACTCAGATAAAGTCAGGAGAGTTTTCATATGAACCATCATTAATAGACCACCTGGATTAAGCTCATGTTACCCAGGATGAGGAACAGGCACATCCCTGAAGCTATCCAGCAATTGTATGGTGAAGAGAAGGAGAATTTCACAAGGTTGGCTTCATGAAGCTATGTCCTGTCTATTGGATTCAAGGTCGGCATTTTTTTGCTCCTTGACAGGGTGGATAAAATGAATGATTTAAAAAACAGATTTTTTTTTATTTAAATTAAATTCTGGTTTATTTTTTAAAATAAACCTATTAAAATTACATTTGAAACTATGACAATCTATGTTAAGGCCCAAACTTACTATAATCTATTAAAATCATGTAAATTAAATGAAAAATGATATTAAGCAGTACATGTTTGCTGTTGACATTTTGAAGAAAGTCAAACCACTGAACTGGAGGAAGTCACTGGCTAAAGACGTAGAACCAGAGTTTGTTGAAGTGTTAAATGAGTTTTTGACAGTGGTAACCTCTTTGGCAAGTGCAGAGAGAATATTTTCTTCATTTCAGTTTATTCAACTAGTTCAGTTCAATGAGTTCAAAGTTTAAAGAGACCAACTGAGAGTTGAAAATGCAGGAAAGCTTGTTTTTCCTTTCCAATCTATGAATTAAAAATTAGATGCGAGAGGATGAGATCCACTATTCTAAAATATTGAAGGGCAGTGGTGACCATAAACAATTAGTTCAATTCACTAATTACATATGATACATTGTTTAATAAATCATTTTAAAATGCAGAACGTGTTTTGATCAACTTTTTATACACTTATTCTTAGGTATCCAGCATATTCATTTTATTTAACCAATGAAACAAATTTAAAATGTTTTTGTGCATGGTTAATTAAATTCAAATTTCCACCCAAGCAGAGCTTGACATAAATCACAAATTAAAAAAAATCATCATCTAGTAAGTAAGAAATGCATCATTCGCCATTTTCTAACATCATAAAAATCATAAAAAAATAGGAATCTGAATAAGTATAAGTAAAGCTATATAAGTACTTATATGTGTATACATATAATGTATCCTACTGGTTAGCAAAAAGAAGCACCAAATTTAGGGTAAAGGGCTATATTTAATTACAAATCAACCTATTTTAATGGTTACCAATCAATACGAATCAAACTTTTTTTAGGAAAATATCAGAAGTACGAATGGAAACAAGATTAAAATTATTTAAATCAAAAATTTGCTCATTCAAAAGCTTGTCTCTCTCACCAACAGAAGTTGGTCCAATGAAAGATATTACTTCACCCACCTTGCCTCTCTAATATCCTGGGACTGACTCAGCTACAACAACACTGCATACAATGATGAAGAATAGAGGCAAAACAGCCAAAATGGTCATTGGTACATAGCTTTAATACCGTCTAATAGAAAATATCATTCACAGGAGGATGGTTAGCAATAATAAAGGGATCATAGTATTAGTTTTCTTAAGACTTGCTAGAATTATATTTACTATTTCAGAAAACATATTGTTAACTGAGTAATCATGAAATAAGATGTATAAAATACTAAACTTCATCTGGTCTAACCAATATGAATTTAGCAAAGGAAAATTGAGTCTCAGTAGTGTCTTAGAATTGTTTAATGTGTCAATATACTAATAGAGAAGGCCTTTGACAAGAAATAAGAGGCAAAGTATTGCCTTGGATCAAAAATTGACTGGGAAAGAGAAACCAGATTAGGATTCAATGGTCAATTTTCATGATGGCAAAAGTTTAACACAGGTTCTGTATCAGATCCTGTGTTATTTAATATATTATTTATCTGGAAAGTGAAGGGATACATAGCAAGATATCTGCACATTTTGCAACAAAGTTATTTAGGTTAGTCACAACCAGAGAGGACTGAGGAACTTCAGAGAGAAGTAAACAAGGTAGACGAATGGGAAACACAATGGCAAATGAAATTTAATTAAATGTTGACAAATACAAAAGTAATGCATATTGAAGGGGAAAAAATCAAACTATTGTACATCTGATAGGTTTCTAAATTAAATGTAGCAACCCCAGAATGGGACCCGAGCATCATTGTAGAGCGCTCAGCGGAGACTTGCGCACTGTGCAGCTGCAGTCCAAAAAGCAAGACATTAGGATGAATAAAGAAATAGCTGGAGAATAATATTGAAAATATGATAATGACTATATATAAATCAATGGTGTGACCTCACCTGGAATAACAGTAGTCACCCCATCTCAAAAAGAATATTTCAGAACTAGAGAAGGTTCATAGAAGAGTGATGAGATTGATCAAAGCCTGGAAAACTCTCATGAAGAGAGATTGAAAAGACTGGGATTGTTTAGCTTAGAAAGGAGACAAATAAAACATAACAAACGTATTTAGAAAAAGTAATAGTCTAGAGAAGGTAGATTGGGAGCTTCTGTTCTCCCTATGTCTTAATACAAAAACAAGGGGACATTCAATTAAATTAAAAGGTAAAATTGATAAGAGGAAATACTTTTTCACACACTATGTAGTTGAACCATGAAACTCATTGACACAGGAAGTCATTGAGGTCAAGACTTAACATTAAGAGAGTGGATATTAATATGGATATAAGGAACATCCAGCATTGTTATAATTAATGACAACACAAATTTTGGAAGGAGTATTAAATCTTGAGCTTCAGTCTTAAGCCAATCTGTGATTAGTAGAGATCAGGATGAGGCCTATTTGGGCCCACACCAATTGAAATAAATGGGATCGTTAGTATGTTCAGTGTTCACACTGCAGTATTGAAGTTGTGTTTTTAGTATAAACTACAGAATATGTTAGCAGGTGCTTCAGGGCTAAGAATTAGATAACTTTGCCTCTTCAATCTGTAAACATGGAGGATGGGATTTTTAGTGGGAATTTTACCATTGTCTTTAATAGGACCATAGTTAAAATGACATTTAGGCCTGGACCATTGCAACACCTAACTTGTAGGTATCTAGAAAATCACTGGAACAGCAATAGGATCCACAAAGCTGGGTTAAGCACCTAGGCTCCCTATACGATGCATAAGGAGAGAGAGATCACCTAAAAATGGGATCCACAGACTCCAGCTTGGTAGACGGGGAACCACCTAAGCTAGCCAATGGGAGATGCTCACAAGAGGGGTGTGTCTCAAACCCCAGCACCTCATGAAGTTAGATGTTGTCACCAAGCTATTGCCTGATGAGCCAGGAAGACCTTTTCCCCAAGGAGTTTTCCTCTCCTCTTGCCTCCTCTGTCCTTGCAGTCTTCTTGGGTGCTGCCTCTTCCTCCTCTTGCCCCTGGAATGAGCTGGGTCTGGCTTAGGAAGGCCCAGGCCATTCCAGCTCCTAGCAGCCTTTGAGTGGACTATCTAATTGGAGACAGCTACTTGGGTTTTTTTCTTCCCTCAACATTTTCTCCCCCCTCCCCTTTAGGGTTAGGTTTAGGGGTTGATCCAGTTAAGTAGTCTGACACTAAATTGGTATGCCCGGTTTTTTGTCAAATGGTGAAGTCAGATGGCTGCAGTGCTTGGTGCCGCCTTCTTATACTGGAATTATTATTATGATCTTTCATACTCTGCAGCCATTGTAGATCTTTTTGGTTGATTTCAAGAACAAAGGATCTTCTATACAGATAGTACTTCAGACTCTCCTGCCATGTTATGACCCACCATTCCTTTTCTACAGTAGGCATATTTAGTCTCTTGTAACATAACTGCGCTCACATATGCCACTGGATGTTGTATCCCTTCTTTTTCTTGCAATAAAACTGCTTTTAGGCTGACTCCTGAAGCATCAAGTTGGACGATAAATTCAGGAGAAAAATCAGGGTTCTGAAGTACTGGTTGTTCATCGATTGTTTTCTTCAGTGCCTGGAAGGCCTGTTCAGATTCATTTGTCCAGGTCATCTTATTTTGTTCTGTTTGGTTAGCTCGGTAAGATGCACAGCAAATGTGGAAAAGTGAGGAATAAACCACCTATATCCTCCTATGATCCCTAAAAAGGATCTTGCATGCACCTTGGTTCTTGGCTTTGGACACTCAAGAATAATCTGCACTTTCTTTATCTGAGCTTTCACAAGCCCTGACCCTAATAAATTACCCAGATATTTGACCTCTTACTGGGCCCATTCAGATTTGCCAGAGGTTCCTGTTAATCCAGTTTCTTCATCTGTTGGAGCACTTCCTCTACATGTTCTAGATGCTCCCTTTAAGTGGTACTATAGATAATCACATCATCCAAATATGCGGAGGTGTGTATCTCACATTCCTTTAAAAGAATGGTCACAGTTGCTGAAATGTAGCTGGAGCCCTATGTAGTCCATATGGAAGCACAGTTAATTGATACAGGTCTGCAGGGGGGTTAAATGTAGTGTACTTCCTTGATCCTTCTGACAAAGAAACTTGCCAATCACCCCTTCTCAAATCCAGGGTTCAGATAAATTCTGCTTTCCCAATCTGTTCAATTAACTCAACTATATGCAGCATTGGGTAAAAGTTGAATTTCAATACCATGTGAAGTTTTCTAAAACGCTATTGTGACCTGTCTCTTTTTGGAACCAAAACTATCAGGCTTGCCCGTTCACTTATAGACGGCTCAATCACCCCCGTCTCCAATATTGTTTCCACTTCTTCTTACAGAGTTGTGATCAATTTCTCTAGTACTCCATTATGTCGTTGGTGGATTGGGAAGGAATTCTTCTAAGTGATGGTAAATTAGGTGGCAGCTAGGAGGGGTTTTGTGGATCAAAGTAACACCAAAATATGGGATTAAGGTGCCTAAATACCTTCGTGGATCTGGGTCTGAGTGCTTGTGAAAATCCCCAGACAATAGCTTTCTTCCTTATTGCCTCTGTAGAAATGTGGAAGAAGTGTTTGTTGCATTTACCTGTCTATCGTCTTATATTTAGATTGTAAGCAGTTAAAGGAAGGGACCATCTCTTTGTGAAATGTTTGTATTGGTAGAATTCCTAGCACAATGTGGCTCTGGCCTTTGAGCTGTACCATAATAAGTTTTGGAGGGAAAAAGAAGAGGGAAGGCAGGTGGGCAAGATATTGGGAGGAATTTGGCAGGGTATTAATGTTAGTCCTGTCTTAGTTGACAGCTGGAAAACATTACATTTTAAAGACCTTCTTCACAGGTCTGGAGGAGACCATAAATGTGTAGACTCTATATTATGAGGAGTAGTGAATACCAATCAGGACAATGAAGCAAAACAGAGAACTGGAGACATTAAAGACAGGGATAAAAAGAGAGAGATTTGACTTGGGAAAAAGCAGTCTATTTAGGGGGAAAGGATGAAGCACAGACTATGCCATGGCATGGAGAAACCTGGGAAAAAGCAATGCTGAATGAGACTTCCTCACACAGGAAACTAGACAAGATTTTGCAATGCAATATATCAGAAGAAACCAAGCCACTTTTGTTTTTCCTTTCCAATTTAAGGGTAAAGTTAATTAAGTGTCTGCAGCTTACCTCAGGGTAAATGCACCTCAGATAAAGTTGGGAAGAGAGACTCCCAGTTGACAGAAGAAAGCCCAAATTTACTTTTTCACTCATTAGTGTAAAGGCTCTTACCAAGTTTTTAAATGGCCTCCTTTACTCCAAAATAATCTAGAAATTGAATCTGCCAGCTCCAGGCAACTGACTACCATCAGGCACTAGTCAGCTCATCTTCACTATGATAGGATGTAGGTAAGAACCAAGGCAAGTCGGGTGAGTAAACCTGCTAGAAAATCCCAGAAGCAGGACCCTGCTTCTCGTTTCAATCTACTTATATTGCCTCTGAGATCTTAGTATCTGAGCAATTCACAATCTTTAATGTATTTATCCTCTCAACAACCCTATGAATTAGTGAAGTGCTAGTATCCCCATTTTACAGGTGGGGAACTGAGGCACAGAAAGACTAAGTAACTTGCTCAGGGTCACTTAGGTCTGTGGCAGAGCTGGAATTGAACTCAGGTCTCCTGTTAGTGGCTTAACCACTTGACCATCTCTTTCTTCAGGTAGGAGCTTCCAGTAGGCACAATGGTGACAACAAAGTTCTATTAAAACCTTATGAAGCAGAAATCTCCTGGATGTGCTCTGAAATTTGGGAAACTGAAACCCAGCTCAATTCTGCTTGCTCTGAGCCATCTCTTTGCAAGATGCCCTCGCCACTTGGCCAGTGACTACACGATTTGAACAGAATAAAAGATTATTATTTTTTTCTGTCTGAGCCTTCACATTGTACTCAGCATTGGGCAATAGCAGATACACTTAAAGATCTTATAGTGGAGCCATGGCTAGCCCTGATATCCTGGCCAGCATTCCCTAGCTCAAAATAGGAGTTGTATTTTCCAAAGCTGAGTAGTCGTGGAGCATCTAAGAGTATCTCTATTTGCCCACACAGTCACCTTGCTACCCACACCCAACTCATTACATTGTAAAGCATTTTGCGATACCTTAGGGGTGAAAATCACTCTGTAAAACCAATTTTTACTTGGTGGATATTGAAGGAGCCCTGGAAACTGAAGCCTCCTATTTGTTCTCTGACCTAGATACTGTGGTTCAGTATATTAAATTGAGCTGCATCTGTGACAGAATGTACCCCGTGTCCACACCCTACAGCATATGCACTTTGTGCAAAGTATACCTTGTGAGGGATCATTTGAAAACTCCTAATTTGCTGGTCATTATTGCCCTGGTAAAATATGTGTGGCAACATTGTATGTGAAGTTATAAGATTCCCCCGCATGGTGTTGATAACGCATGTTCCAAACCACAGCCCTCCCAGCAGAAGTTGGCAAACAGGTCTATTCTAAACAAAGGAATGTGTGCTCGGCTTGATTTGCATTTAAGCAGTAAACAGAGTCATCAAGCAGGAAAGGGAGACAAAGGAAGCTCAAACAGGTGAGAAAAAAGCATCAGGGAACATCCTTGCACATAGACCTTTTGTCTCCTGGTACTAAGCTGGAAATGTCTTTCAAGAGGGGGACTGACACTATAAAAAGGAGGGACAAATGCCCTCAAGGCACCCCTTTCTCTCTCCCTGCACATCGCATTCATGGCACCTGCGGTGACAAAGGAAGCATTCATTGGATTCTGGGAAGAGAGGTCCTGACCTAAGAAGTTTGGTCTGTGAGACTGCTGAAAGCACGTGGTGAGAAAACTTTGCTTTGAATTTAATATAGCTGGTTAAGTTAGGTACCAGTTGCCTTTTATCTTTATTTTTCTTGTAATCATCTCTGACCTTTATGCCTCATTACTTGTACTCATTTAAAATCTATCTTTGTAGGTAATAGACTTGTTTTATTGTTTTCTCTAATCCAGTGTGTTTAAAGTGAAGTGTAAACGCTCCATTTGGGGTGGCAAGTTGTGTGCATATTGATTCTATTAAAGATATAACTGACTTTATAAAAACTTGTATTGTCCAGGAGTGGACTTGGCAATACAGGACACACATTTCTGAGGGAAAATATAAAGCTGGGAGCGTGTCTGGGTCACCCTTCCGTATAACCAAGGCTTGTAAGAGCCAAGCTGTGGCTGGCTGGCTGTAGCACACACACGGGTATCAATGGGGATGACTTGAATGCTGGAGGCTGTTTGTGAACAGTCCAGGCTGGAGGCTACAGCAGCAAAGCATTGTAAAGGGCATCATAGGTTAGAGGGCGCAGATGACACAGCTGTTCCTTAGTCCGGATTGTATGCTGGTATGTCATAGCATCTTTCTGGAGATGTGATGTGCTGAGCAGCTTCTTTAGGGTGCTCAGTAGATCTGTTGGTGAATAGTTTTTTAAAATGTGAGAAATTATAAGAAGAAAATGCACCAAGCCTAATATTCATAAAGAAAATAGGAAAACCCTTTGTGCTGATTTCCGAGGACTCAGGAAATAGGACTTTTGAGGGTGATCAATATAGTTTTTTATATTATGCATAGTACAGTCTCTGTTGCAATTGGTTTGTTCTACAGAACTTCCCTCTCTGGATTAGTTTCCTCCTCAATTTCACTCCCTATCATCCCCATCTCTCTTGGTTTGGTCCTACAGATGTCCGTTGTCACAAGATAAAACAAGTTTCATTTAGTCTAACTCCACATACTGATTTAGTGGCCAAAGCCTTTTGCAATGTATAGATAGACAGAAAATTGTATGATAGTCCTTTTCTGCAATGTGTGAATCCTTTATCTACCTAATGTGCATATAAAATATTTAATGTAACGAGTAAAGCAGATGTATACTGTTTAAAAATAAAAAAGTAACACTGAAAACAAATAAGCAGAAGGAGTTTAGTCTAAATGGGAGAACAATGCAGAACACAAACTGCAAATGAAACCTGGGGGTGATTTTAATTAATCTGGTTGTACCATCTGTGCCGTGTTTGGCAGTACAGGAAAAAAGGCATAGTAATGTCTGTATGCATCTTTCAAGAGGATATAATTGATAGATAGGCACTATGCTGATTCATGTGCCAACTAAAAAGGCAATAATGGTGCAATTTAAAGCCCTGATCCTGCAAATGCTTACACATGCATTTCAATTTTTGCAGTCAGTCGGGGGAAAAGGAAGAAAATGCCAAGCAGCTGTTGGACATAATAACTAGGTCAAAAACGAAAGGTTATCTGGAGTTGAGGCTTCTGATGTGAAATAATGTAACATTAAGATGCCGGAGGAAATGGCTCCATGATTTAAGCAACAGGCTTCCCTGAAAGTCCACATTTGATTCTTAGTTACCGGTTCATAGTGATGAAAAGACCACCATGATATAACTTTAAGAATAATCCTGAGCTCTTCTATAGCACTTGGCACGTTCAGAGCATGAAACATCAAGCTTACAAATGCACCTGAAGGAAAGTAGCATCCTCACTTAGAGATCAGGAAGCTGAGGCAGAGAAAGACGAAGTGACTTGCCCAGGCCACACAGCAAGCCAGTGGAAGGCTAGCATTGGAACTCTGGACTTGACTCCAAGGCCTTCTGCTGAAGCATGCTGCCTCCTGTTACCCAGTGTTCTTTCAACACAAAGCTCTTGGTAACTTTACTCTGTGCGAGGAGGTGTCAGGAAATAAATCAGGGGAGACACGGCCGTCTGACCGATAGATGGCTGGCACAAACAGGACAACACAAGAGTGCTTGCACTTAAAGCTAAACTTTACTAGTCTCAAGCACTTACACACGTCCGCAACAAGATTAGTAAAACACCCCCAGCCCTTGATAATTACCAAAGCTGAGTGTGGCTTTCGAGTGACACAGCGGCAGGCTTCCGGTGGCCAAATCTTCCATCTGCCGGTGGGGACCGCAAGATGTATCCAGAGGGAGAGTCCAAAAGAGTCCCCAAATGAGTCCCCTTATTTATACATTAGTAATAGAATGACATGTCCCTTAAAGAAACCTTGTTAAGTAAGCAGTTTCAAGCAAGAGGTTCCTTCTGATTATTGATTAACCAGGTGTGGGTTTTTCCAGAACTTGCAGCCTTGAGACCTCAATAGACATTCCTGGGGCATATCCTACTCTTTTAAAATGCATGTATCAGCAACTTCAACACAATTCTTATCAGGAAGGACGCGGGGTCAAGCTGCCCTTTCTGTGGCACCCTAAACTCCTCTCCCCTCCTGCCTTGGTCAAGCTGCATGGCCACTTTACAGCCTGCTGACTAGGTTGCTTTTTAACAATAAGCCATAGCGGTTTTAAGCACTTTACTGGTTTGCCAAAGTCTCCCCGTACACCTCCCAATGCATTCTGTATTATTGTTACTACTGAGGTATAATCATAGTACCTAGAGGACCAGATAAGGGATTCTCATCTCATTGTGGTAGGTATATAGTTAAAAAGTCAGTCCCTGGACCCAAAGACAAAACATGCAGGTGAAGGGTTGGTGTCAGTGAGGACAAGGTAACAATAAAACAAGCATGTATTCATGTAGACCAGCGGGGCACCCAGTCCAGCTCAGCACCCACTGACAATACATGTTGACTTAAATTTACATTCCTCTATCACTTGGTTTCCCCTGCTTTGGGATCATTCCTCTTCACCACCTTTATTGAGTGATCTGCAATTTAAATGACAGTGGGATCCGAGTCTGATAATCAGCAGGGAAAGAGATTGCAAGCCAAGGAAGCCAAGCTGCAGCTGATTAAATAAATGCAAAGTGCTCCCTACCATGCACTGGACTGTAGCAGGTCTGCTGAGAAGAGCCCAACTTGATTCCAATTCATGCTTCTTCAGGACTAATCAAAGCACACCAAATACATCTCCTTGGAAATGGACAGAAAGCTCTTTCAAGAGCTTTGTCCAAAGACATGGAAGACCTTTGTGCCAGAGAAGACGCTTGTAGAGTGTCCCCTTCTGAGATTTCTACGTGTGTCAAGTAGCATTCTGTCATGCACTGATTTTTTTGATATTTTACTGTATTACTCATTGGTCTTGAGTAGAAAAGCTACTGAACTGGCGTAAATAAGATGGAGGAAAAAAGAGTACATTTAGAACTCAGGCAAATACAGTCCATGGAAGTTGAGTTAAAATCATTCAGTTCCTGCCTACTGCCAGAAGGAATTTATTTATTTATCACTCTCTACATCCATATTTATGTATGAACTTGGCCATGTTAAATACAGGATTTGGAAAGAAAAAAATATCATCATTGTATTCAGAACTTAGCACATTGTTAGTTGTGAGAATTGTTTAACGAGACATTTTCTGCCTAATTCAATGAAATGTCGAAAAAAATACTTTTTAGTTGCTCAGATGATGCATTTAAGAATAATTTCATGTTATTATAGGTGAATTATATTTACTGCAGAGCTCTGCCTTGGATGTACTGTGCTGTAATTTACTTTGAAACCATCAAAGAAATCAAGTAGAAAATACGTTTGTTTTCAAAATCTGGTTTGAAAGTCAAAGTATTCCTTAGGCAGAGAGGATAGCTATGGCTGTTCTGCTTGTGCCAATGTCTTGGCTACAACTTTAATGTAAATCAACAGCCCTGAAGCCTGAAATCCTCCTTTTTATGTACAGGCAGCAGTGATTCAGTCTTTCCCACACTGTCCCATTGTGCTTCAGTTCTGACTTGGAGGGGTCAGATGGCAGTTCAGACTCCATGTCCATTCAGAGTCTCATTGACTTCAACTGGTGCTGGAGGAGGCTTACAACTGTTGGCTACCCTCTTGAGATTGCTAACAGGGTTCCTATGGAGGTGGATATGAAATGCACAGAACCACCCAAGAGGATATAGATTCAGACCATCAATTTATTAGGGAGGAAAGGGTGGTCTTGTGGTTAAAGGCACCTGACTGGGAGATCTGGGTTCTTTGCAGGCACTGCCACAGGTGCCATATGTGAACTTGGACATGTCTTTGTGCCTCAGTTTCCCAGTCTATAATACTTCATGTAAACTGGTGAAAAGATTTGTCAGAAAACAAACAGTTGAAGCTGGCAAGCTCTCCTTCCCTTATGTTAGTATTTATAACAAGAAGGGAGAATAATTTAACTACAGTAATAAGAGACACTCTCCAACATAGAACCCCTGCAATCTCTGCGTGTGAAGCCTGACCAGCTCTGAGACATTCTCCCATCTCGGCTCCCAAGAAGTCACTGTTATCCCTTCTACTGTGCATATTGGAAGCCCTTTGGTAACTCCTAACAGGGAAAGCGGGCATTGTGAGATAGAATTCATCAATATTTGTGGGATGCTCTGAACACCATACATATCCCTATAAATAAATAAAACGTCACCGAGGCCACCAAGTGGCTGACAGATGTCAGTGAGTTCTGATCACTATGGACCCTTTAATTGGATTGGAAGTGGCAACCCTACAGTGAAAAGCTTCATAGCCAATTACTAATCTCATAGACATTCAGTCCCTGTTGCCCCTCCTACTCCGTGTATAATTGTTCAGGATGGTCTTTGTCAACCTTCTCTTCCACCTGGGACAGACATGGTAGCCTTTGTGAAGACAATGATTTGTCATGATTGTAAACCCTCATTACTTTTCTTTGTAGTTCAGATAGCTCTAATGGATAAAGCTTTCTGCTGAAATCATCTGCATTCAGGGCAATTGTTGACTTTATACTGTTGCTGCTCAGCTCAATGTTTTATAATGGTTGGATTGCTCCCCTCTCCTGACAATTTGACCTTCCCCAGATTGGTCTGTTCACAGCTGTCACGTTAGAAGTTTAAACTGCCAGGACCTTCCTGAAAGGCTGCAGAATTTCTTCTATTTTACCACTCCTCCACCACAGCCCCTTCCAAAGGATCCTGACAGGTCTGTACAAGTATCTGTATGTCTCCTGTAGGGACACTATAAGCCTCTGGAATGATCTCTGGTTTCTAACTCTCAGACCTGAACTCTGAACCAAGATGTTCACAGGTGACTAGTGATTACGGATGCCTCCATTTTGGGTTTCTAACTTGAAATGCTTTTAAAAGAGTCTCATATTCACAGGGTGGGTGCTTGCCACTTTCTGAACGGTGTATCGGGTTGAACGCCTAAGATCACTGGTTACTTTTGAAAATCTGAGCTTCTAGGATTCTAGGGTGTAGGATTTGCTACAGCTAAAATAGCAACAAACCTATGTCTTTAAATATTTAAGATGCATTTGTGCATCTGCTTTAATTCCAGGTACAGATTTGGAGGGCAGTCCCAGCTCAGACAATGCCAGAACTTAAGGAAATAACACATTGGTAGAGCAAGGGGTGAAAGAAACAGTATGTGGTTCCTGTACTACTGCTTATCTCAGAAGACCAAGTAGCATGGTGAGAGTCAAAACAGTTCTGTTTGCATAGCTACTATGCCTTTAAGCACCACTGATACTTAGGAAGTGTTGACCTTTCATATCATCATGCATATGATCCCATCATCCCTCCAATGTCGCTCTGCCACAGCGGTGCGTAGCAAAGTGCTGTAGCAAACACAATGCAGTTTAAGGGGGAAAGAGTAAAGTTTATCAATAAAATCTGTATAGACAGGGAGCATACTCTAGTTATTAGAACATGAAACTGGAAACCTTTGTGTCTCTTGCTTTCCTGGTTCTACCACTCTTTTCTTGCCATCTTAAGCAAGTGACCTAACCTGTCTGTACCTCAGGTTCCCCGCCTGTTACTTGGAGATAACATCTTTATGGGGATGTTGTGAGGCTTAAGAAATTTATCTGTATTCATTCCTTTGAGTCATTGCTTCAGGCTGAGCAGGCTCAAGCAGCCATTACTGCATCAGATACACTGGAAAAATGCAGCTCGTGGCCTGGGTCTGGCCATTTGTTTGACATCCCTGTCTAAACAAACAGGAGGTGAGAGGGGAATTAGTCATAGAGTGGGGAAGTGACTTTCCTGATTCCCAGCTCTGTGCCCAGTTCATTGGAGCATTGTTAGCATTTCCTAGTCTTCAAATGCTCTACAACTGCAAAGTACTGCACTATTCTACTGTAGTCAACGTGAAATGGCCATCAGTTACCAACACAGAGCACACAATGGTATCTGTGTCACCATAATTATTTCCTGCTCAGTGTGGTGTGTGTTGATAAATGATGTTTTGTCTGTGATATGTTTAATTCAGTGGTTACTATGGAAAGCTTGTTTGAATAAGACCCTTTACTCACTCAACACAGCTTTTCCCATTCTTCAGTCTGGCAAAAACATTGTACTCCTGGGCTTATTACATTGCTCTGTTGCTCTGAAGATGATTGTGATAGCAA
>NW_020664393.1:60491751-60688865 GCF_002925995.2 Terrapene triunguis | reverse complement strand
GGGCTTATTACATTGCTCTGTTGCTCTGAAGATGATTGTGATAGCAAAAATTCAGCCTTATGACAACAGCAGGATCAAGGAGGTCTGGACAGGCTGTAAGGGGAAAGACTGTTACATTTGATCATAAGCAAAAGTACATGGAAAATTGTGATTAGGGATTGGGCAATTAATGGATTTATGTTGCTATATATAATTGTGATGATGATGATTTGTATTTGTAGCATGTAGAAATCCTGGTCATGGAGCCCCATTGGTGCTCAGTGCTGTACAAACAGAGAACAAAAAGACAGGCCCTGTCCCAGGAGCTCATTTTGAACTTACATAGAGACTAACACAGAAGATATCAAAATGCTTTACTAACAGTAAGTAGGCCTCATTTCACAATGGCAAAGTATATGGGTATTAGCCCTATTTTCCTGATGTGCAGAGAGAGAAAGTATATGCCTAATGTCACATGATGAGCTGGTGGCCAATGTAGGAGTAGGTTTCTGACTCACGTACCTTTAGTGTAATCCCTGGATATGCACCTTCTCCATGTTAGTTCCATCTATAAGTCATCAGGGCTGCTTTTCATCACATATGGCTGTTAAGGTTTGAGGTGACTGGAGCCCAATGTGGCAAAGCCCCACTTCACTGATGAGATTTTCTTAACCCCAGACCCTAAAATTGTCCCCTCTATTAGAGATGCAGGTTAGCATTGTTCCCAAGAGGAACTGTTCTTGCACCCAGAGTATGTCTACACTGGCAGAGTTACAGCACCGCTTAGAGAGAACTGAAGGGAAACCACTGTTGTGTGTTCACACTGTCAGCTGCCTGTGCAATAGCGTGTTCACATTTGCAGCACTTGCAGCAGTATTCAGAGTGGTGCACTCTGGGCAGCTATCCCATAGAGCATCTCTTCCGCTTCTGCCGCTAAGACTTGTGGGAAGGCGGAAGGGGTCACGGGGCATCCTGTATCCTGTCCCAATGCCCCGCATCCCAGAAACCTGTGCTTCCATCCGCATTTGTTGCCATCATTCAACGGTTTGTGTATTGCGAACCCTGCCTCTTGGGCTGCAGGAATGGATCCCGCACTGTTGACCAGTAAGCTGCTTGCTCTGACTAACACATCACGAGTGGCAGTGGAGTTATTCCTTAAACTACATAGGCAAGGGGAGTGTGACATTGATCTCGCCACGTGTAGTAGCTACGACATGAGATTGCTTGTGCCATTCAGAGAGGTGCTGACCAAAGTGGAACGCCACTTTTGGGCTTGGGAAACAAGCACTGAGTGGTGGGGTCATATCGTCATGCACATCTGGGATGACAAGCAGTGGCAGCAGAACTTTCGGATGAGGAAAGCCACATTCATGGGATTGTGTGATGAGCTCGCCCCAGCCCTGCAGCGCAAGGACACGAGAGTGAGAGCTGCCCTGCCATTGGAGAAGTGCGTGGCGATTGCACTGTGGAAGCTGGTTACTCCAGACTGCTACCGATTGGTCACTAACCAGTTCGGAGTGGGAAAGTCAACCATTGGACTCATGTTGACGGAAGCATGTAGGGCCATTAATCGCATCCTGCTCCGAAAGACCATGACTCTGGGCAACGTATGTGACATTGTGGACGGCTTTGCACAAATGGGCTTCCCTAACTGCAGAGGGGTGTTAGATGGCACGCACATTCCAATTCTGGCACCAGGCCACCAAGTACATTAATTGGAAGGAGTATTTCTTTATGGTTCTCCAGGCGCTTGTGGATCACCATGAGCGTTTCACAGACATTAACGGAGGCTGGTCTGGAAAGGTGCATGATGCACACATCTTTCGGAACACTGGCCTATTCAGGAAGCTGCAAGGAGAAACTTTCTTCCCGGACCAGAAGATCACTGTAGGGGAAGTCAAAATGCCCATTGTGATCCTGGGAGACCCTGCCTACCCCTTAATGCCGTGGCTTATGAAGCCATACACGGGGCATCTTGACAGCAGAAAGGAGTGGTTCAACAACAGGCAGAGCAAGTGCAGAATGACTGTTGAGTAAGTTTTTGGCCATTTAAAGACCCGCTGGCGCTGCCGATATGGGAGGCTCGACCTGGCCGATTACAATATTCCTATGCTTATAGCCACGTGCTGTACACTCCATAATATTTGTGAAGGGAAGGGTGAAAGCTTCACTCAGGGCTGGACCATTGAGTCCCAGTGCCTAGAGGCTGAATTTGAACAGCCAGAGACCAGGGCTATTAGAGGGGCGCAGCGCAGGGCCATAAGGATCAGTGATGCCTTGTGGCAGCAATTTGAAGCTGAAAGCCATTAATATTTATTGCTATGCTTGGAAGGGCAGAGCTTGTAATTCCAGGAGGTGATTGTGATTGGTGCAGACGATGCACTATGAAGGTTTAAGAAAATTGCCTGTTGCTTTGCAGGGCTCTGTTTGCTTTCAATTAATAGAATAAAGATTGCTTTCAAACCAACATAATTATTTTATTAAAAAACAACAACCAGAGGAGAGAGACAAACAAAAAAACGCATCAGCACTGAGGGGGATGGGGGAAAAGAGGGTCCCAGGAGGAGGTGGGGTCCCAGGACAGTTAAAGATTTGTGTATGTCCAGGTATCATATCCAACCTTCTCCTTTGGAGTACAGTGCAGTGGGTACTGTACTTCAGAAGGGCTAAACTGCAGAGGGACAGGTGTTGAGTGCAGTGGATACTGGGAGTCTGCAGTGCTGGACTGTGACAGGGGAGCAGTTGAATGCCGCAGGTACAGACTGGAGCCAGGAAGTTGATAAGAGTGTGTTGGTGGTGTATGGGGGCTCATGGGAAAGAGTTTTGCGACAGCAGCTGCAGGGGAGAGTGGGCACGGAGCTGCTTGGTTTGCAGTGCTAATAGTGGCTGTAGCATGTCCGCTTGGCGCTCCATAACGTTTAAGAGATGCTCCCTGGCTGTAGTCTGGTGCGCCGTGTTCTCCTTTCAGTCCCTCTTCTCGCTGTCCTGCCACTCCTTCAATTCTTGTTTTCTGGCTACGGAGTACATCATGATCTCACGCAGAAAGTCCTCCTTAGTTCTTTGTGGCCGCTTTCTAATTCTGCACAGCCACTCAGCCGGCGATAACAAAGGGGGAGGCTGGGCTCTCAAGGTCATATCTGTGAAGCCAAAATGCAACATTTTACAGAAGCAGTATTGTTTGCAACACACAGACCACTGATTCAGTGATTTAAAACACAGCCATTATTCAAATATTTGTCACTAACTGGCTGACCCCAGGCAAGCACACATGAGCCACAAGACCCCCAAAATGGTGAGTAACCGCAGGGGCTGGGGAAATCAGTGTTCCAGGACTGTACTGTACACTGGGCACATGGCTCTTGGGGAGGGCCATTATAGGGGGGGCCTTATAATCATTCCTGTCCCCACATTTTCCACAGACTGTGTTCATTATAAAAGATATGTTGCTGCTGAGGGTGAGCAGGGAATCAAGGGAGGGTCTTCTCCAAGACTACGGCTTCCACCCTGGCCCTTATGCAGCTCGTCTGTGTGCAGCAATGCCTCCCCCCCCCAGTGATGTCAGAGTGGTGTGAGAAAGTTACCCTTAATGAGGCAAGAAACCAAGTAGCTCTGCCATAGAACCTGCGGCAGCGGATTGCCCAATACCTCCATGACAGTTTCCTGGAGATCTCGGAGGCAGATTCCCATGAAGTGAGGGAGTCAATCAACATCCTGTTCCGCCACTCAGACTAGGCATGTGGTGGTACGCTCATCATACAGACACAAGCCTGCTTTCTGCAATCTCCGAGTCATCCTCTGCCTCTGGGTCCCCCTCCACATCCTCATCCAAGATTTCCTCCTCCTGGCTCAGTCCACTCTCGATTGGCATGTGAGCCACCGAAGTATGCACAATGGATTTCGCAGTGGAGGTGGGGTCGCCATCGAGTATCATGTCCAGCTCTTTGTAGAACTGGCAGCTCGTGGGCGCAGCACAGGAGTGATGGTTTGCCTCCCATGCCTTGTGGAAGGCGTTCCGCAGCTCATTCACTTTGACCCTGCACCGCAATGTGTCCCGGTCATGGCCCCTTTTTGTCATACATCGTGAAATCTGTCCGTAGGTATCATAATTCCTATGGCTGGAGCACAGCTGTGAGTGCACAGCCTCCTCTCCCCAAATGCTGATTTTGTCCAGCAGCTTGGCATTGCTCCACGTGGGGGATCGCCTGGTGCATGGAGCAGGCATGCTCACCTGGAAAGATGCGCTGAGACCACTGCACGTGTCACCAAGCAAACAGGAAGGGGACTTTCAAAATTCCCAAGGAATTTAAGGGGTGGGGATGACGGTTGGACACCTGAGGGCAGCGCAGTAGAGTTCAAACCGATGACCAGCGAGGCGAGAACAGGCATTGTGGGACACCTCCTGGAGGCCAGTCGCAACGCTGTAATCGACCAGGATGTCTACACTGGCATCGCGGCGCTGTACCCCTGGCACAGAAGGCTCTATGCCTCTCGTTGAGGTGTTTTTTTTTTTTTTTTTTTTTACAGCGCTGCAACTGCACAGTTTCTGCGCACTAAGTGGCTTGGCAGTGTGTGCACCTCGAGAGTTACAGTGCAGAAAGCTGCTTTCCGGCACAGAAACTTGCCAGTGTAGACAAGGCCCCAGAGTGTTAGCACTGGATTCTGAGAGCTGGCAGTTATTCCTACTATTTGGGTTCCAAATCAGTTTCTATTGTATAATGTACATATTACTTTCTGACATTCACCTTTTGGGCTGAAATTTTCCATGCTGGTTTTCTGCCAAGTGGCGATGGGTGCAAAGTCTGTGTTACGAAGTCTAACACACTGTGTACAATGCAGCTGAGGGAAGTTTCTCTGTTTCAGACTAATAACTGTCAAGCCTTATCCTCACTTGTCGGCTGTGAGCACTGTAACATTTGGAAAGAGCTCAGGAAGGTTGGTTGAAGAGCAGGCAGAGCTTTTTAATTATGCAAGCACTCAATTCGGACTGAGATTGCTCAGGCTTCTGGGAGCCTATAGGACATGATTTACAAAAGTGTTCAACGTTGGCCTCATTTTGCTGCAACTGAAGTAATGATAAAACCCCCATTCATTGCACTGGGAGCCGAGTTAGGCCAAAGTTGTGTGCTCTGAAAATCCCACATTGAGTTCACACTGGGTAGGCTCAGGAGTTTAACATGGACACTAGTATAATCACTCCTGTACGAACTTTACATCATCTCACTTGCTTTGTCATAGGCCTTGTCTATGCACACAAGCTGTACTGCTTTAACTGTAACTGTATCCTCCCTTGGGGCTGTACCGGTATATCTATATTGGCGTTAAAAAAAAATCACCCCTACTTGAAATAGTTATACAGAGGCAAAATCCATATGTAGACCTTCGTCACTCCCAGATCAGTAATATAATACCTACCCTTACAACCATGACTGCAAACGCCTTTGTCATTGTCCCGTAATGGAAGAAATGTCTCCCATAACTGTAGTTTCCCCTTCCCCGCTTTTACAGCATCAGGAGAGCCCAGATTGATATAGTGTGTAGGCAGCCATGTTTTCTTTTGATGTGCACACAAAATTCAATACATCCTCTCTGAGTAACAATATGCAATAAAACACCTTTTCTTCCTCTTGCACAATTGAACTGTTGATATAACTGGGGTTCTCTATCGTATACCCTCTCATGTTCCTTCTTTTTTTTTTTTTTTTTTTTTTTTTTTTTATTTTGCTACTTTTATTCTTTCCTCCCCCCCCCCCCAAGTCTAACTCTCAGATATTAGGCATCAAAATTCATTAGTGTGTTGGTTTCCTTCAAGTCTCTTAGAACATGCTTCATTACCATGCAAACAGAAATAGTCCATGAGTCCAAGTGAGCTGTCAAACAGTGTAACATAAAATATTAAATTCCCCAAGGTTTCTAGCGAGTACAATTTATATTCCACAGAGACAAATCAATCCACAACATAAAATCATCACTGATAAAGTTTGCAGAGGACACAAAAATTGGGGGAATGGTAAATAACAAAGAGAGCAGATCACTGATACAGAGCAATATGGATCAATTGATAAGCTGGGCACAAGCAAGCAATATGCATCTTAATATGGCTAAATGTAAACGTATACACCTAGGAACAAAGAATGTAGGCTGTACTGACAGGATGGGGGGACTTTATTTTGAGAAGCAGTGATTCTGAAAAAGATTTGAAGGTAGGCCTGAATAATCAGTTGAATACGAGCTCCTAGTGCGACTCTGTGGCCCAAAGGGCTAATGTGATCCTTGGATGCATAAGCAGAGGAATCTGGAGTAGGAGTAGAGAGATTATGTTAAGTCTGTTTTTGGCACCGGTGCAAGCACAGCTGGACTGCTGTGTCCAGTTCTGGTGTCCACAATTGAAGAAGGATGTTGATAAATTGGAGAGGCTTCAGAGAAGAGCCATGAGAATGTTTAAAGGGTAGAAAATCTGCCTTATAGTGTTAGAATCAAGGAGTTCTATCTGTTTATCTTAATAGATTAAAGGGCGACTTGATTACAGTCTACAACTACCTATATGGGCAAGATATATTTGATAATGGTCTCCTCAATCTAGCAGAGAAAGGTCTAACATGATCCAGTGGCTGGAAGCTGAAGCTAGACACTTTCAGAATGGAAATAAGGAGTAAATGTTTAACAGAGAGGGTAATTTACCACTGGAACAATTTACCAAGGGTGAAGTGGATTCTCCATCACTGTGATACTCCCCAGAGGTACCCAGGGTTGTGAGGTACCTCGCTACCACTTGCTCTTAGGTGCCTGGAGTCAGCTCCCTGACTCTCCCAGCCAGAGGGCAATGAAAGCACTCCCCTCTCAGCCCAAGAGGGCTCTGCTGTCCCTCATGCAGGCTAGCAATAGGCACACTCCAACCCCTGAGTCTTCTGAGCATCTCCCTGCAGTGTTCAGCTTCTTATCCACTGGACACACATAGGATTACCAGATCCACTGTTCTCAAAGGAACAGTCCCTTAGCCAACTAGTTACACCTTAGAACACAGCTCCTCTTAACACACAGCATTGAGTTTTGTCTACAGATAAAGCAAGTATCCATTTATTTAACAAAGGACAGAGATTCAAATGACAGCAAGCAGAAATATTGGAAACAAAAGGTTACATGTAAAATAAAATTATAACGCATACTAGTGCCTGAATTCAGCTAAAATGCCTTTTTGTTTAACAAACTACGGCTTACCCCCAAAGACCTTCTCAGAGTTTTTCAATCAACTCTTCTTTCATGAGCTCAAACCCACTTGCAGCTTGTCTCCCCTAGATGAAAGATGCTAGTTCTTCTTCCTGCACCCCTAGATATATTAGACAAGCCCTTTGCTATTCACAACTCCTCCCCTCACCTGTCTTCCTGTTAATATTTCCTTCTGAAGTCCCCTCAATCTCTTCATTAGCATTTGATTTTCTATGGAAATCAACTTCCATTGTAAGACACACAATACACAATAGTCAGCTAGATCTTCCACCTTTCCTCTGGTGGAACCTGATCTAAGGCCTGCTACCTCTGGGTGACCTGCCTTTAATTACAAGGTCTTCAGAACATAATTTCCAATATAGATAGATAGATATAGATATACGTATCTCCTTACAGTATTATCTGCACATACATTTTGCACAGCTTGTGATGACCAGTGTGACACAGGGTTTCAGTAGAAACCTTACGTGACACTCTTTGGTGAAATAAAATGTAAATAACAGATCCAGGGAATCCCTGTAACCTTTATGCACCCCCAGTACCCTCTGTCAGTTGGCATGAAGAGGTCATTGCATCACAGTGACTGGCAATTTTAAATCAAGATTGGATCCTCTTCCAAAAGATACGCTCTAGGAATTATTGGGGGAGGGGGGTGATTTCTATGGCCAGTGATCTTGCAGGCTCAATTACATACAGAGGCATGTTCCAATAGTAACAGAAGTTAAGTCAGTTTGTGGCTAACTAGTGCCTAGGTACCAAATCTACAACTGTATGTTTTATTAATAAATGTTGGTAGGCACTTGCTAACTGGTATCTGCTATTTATAAACCTAGGGTCTTTTCTTAAGCCTATATTGTTTACTCAATTAATCTCTCAAAAATCAGGACAAGCTAAAGGGAACACATATGCTTGCTAACTCTGTCCCTTATGACTACGCTTTGGGATACTATATCAGATTTTGAGGTCACAGTATATTTTAGGGGTAAAATCTCAACCCTGTTTGTGTGTGTTGGAGGGGTTGTAAAGTGGTTTTGCATCTTCACTGTTCTGAGGCCTGAGAGGCCTCAGCACAATTTAGACAGCCCTAGGGGCCTGGTTAAATTACGGCAGCCTGCCCAACAAGTTGTAGGACTGCTTAGAATTTCTGCAATGCTGTGGCCCCTGTCCCCAGCATACCTCTGCTGACCCTAGCCCCACCCCTGGCATGCCCCTTAGGGTGGGGCTTATGATGGGGTTCTCAGGAGGCAGCCTATGGCTGTCTTTGTTTTGCCACTCTGGGGAAATCATTCCCTCTCCATAGCAGAAGCTTTTAGGACCCCTCTATGCCATTCCAGCCCTTATACATGGTGTAACAAGGCTAGAGCAGGGGTGAGGATCTCATCTCTGGTATTTAAGGTTGTTTTAAAATAGGTATTTGAGGACTAGTAGGTAAGCACATAATTACATTGTAATGCACCTTCACAAGGGAGCTGGGGAAAGGCTGTGAATTGAAGCTGAATGTATACATTGCCTTGCCACTGAGTGCTTAACCATGCAGCTGGACTTGCAACATAACTTTTTATTTTACATTAACATTTAAACGTTATTTTCTTTCATTATTAAGGAGGTATGAAATGGGTTTCCTCCACTCCTGAAAAACACACTAGAAAAGAGCTTCGCTCAGGAAAGAACCCAACAGTGAAACTGCAAAATCTTGTTTAAAAAGAATACAGTATTCTGTGCTAATGATTCCAATGGGTTTTGTGATTGTGTTTGGGGCACTGGTTGTACAGTACTATAGGGATTTTTGCCTCCTCTCAGAGCAGACATGTTTTCTCCTGGGTCTCATACAGTACTAAGCACAAGATTAGTGGTTAAAAATAATTTTCCCTCATTGTCCTCAGGCACCCACAAGGAGCTGTGGAGAGATCACAGGGCCGCCTGCGTCACCAAGAGGGCTTCCTCCTTGGTGCACCTGGGCGATGCATTCTGGTGCGTCCCTTGGAGAGGGTGAAGCTTAATGCCGGGCAAACCCTGCCATTTCCTATGCTTGTTAAGGCAATTATGAAGAAACAGGACCTGGGCTTCCAGCCGTATTGTGGCTGACACCACCATAGGTGTGCAAGCGGGAGGAATTAGGCTCTTTGAGTGAGATTTTGTGCTGAGCCTCTAAGACATTCATCTCAAAACTTGCAGTCCCCCCCAGGAGGAAGGGGTGCAAGTGGTGGGATGGGATGAGGTAGCTTTAAGCCATCTTTGTGGTCTCCCAATCCTTAGCTGTGGCATGGCTGCCTAAGTTATAGCTGCTTGGATGTGTTACAGCTACATCTCTCCCAGGGGTTTCATAGTGTAGAATAAACTTCCCTGAACAAAGTCTGTGCCAGAAGGAATTCTCCCCTGACCAGATCCAGGGCGCAATGGTTCTTTTTAGCTGCTATAGCAGTGTAAGAGAGCCATAGTGGGAGAAGAATCATTCCCTTGCTATCCACCTCCTCTTGCACATTGGTACTGCCCTTAAAATGTAATAGCCAATCTGTCCATCCATTCCTTATTGAGATTTTAACCCTTCTCTTAGAAACACTGAATTGTTATAGAGATGCTCTAGATCTATTGATATAGATATGCTTTGAAACACATAGCAGCAAAGCCACTCTCCTTCACTTTACTTTGTTTTGTTGGAAGTGTACCCTGTGGTTCTCAAAATGATGGAATGATTTTGCCCTATTTAGAGCTAAGCAAACTATTTGCAGCAGAAAATTAACCTGACAAATATAGCTTCTTTTTCCCATCTGCGTTATTGGCGAACGCACACAGCTTTCTACAAATGACAGTTCTTTGAAATAATTTAATGACTGTTTCATGAAAAAAACATTTCAGCCCATGCGTTGCTCACAAACTGTTAGTGGCGGGCGTTGCTTTGAGTGTCTTGTTGCTTGTGATTCACCAGTCACTGTGTGTGATGGTTCTCCTACAGTGAGCCATGTGGCATTGTTTCTGCTCTGTGACTGAGCCTTTTTCAAATGGGAGGAGAGCTTAAATAAGTCTCTTGTGGTGCAGACGTTTATTCAAACACATTTGCATGAGTATTTGGGATACTTTAATTCCACAAACATCCTCGGGAACCAAAAAACCCTCTTGTTTACGTGCTTGGTAAAGATGACCGAAAGGGGTGGAGAATCCCACAGTGTGAATCCTTTTGTTCTAAGGTCAGTTTGTGAATACTTTATTTCACTGTAGTTTCCTAGCTGTAGTAATAATCTAGCTGGCAATACTTAGATGATGTTGCACAGATGTATCAGCTCTGTGCTTTGATTTGGCAATTCTCCTCGTTCCATATGATGCTTTCTCTTAACTCCGCTCAAAAGGGCTCACCCAGCTCACTACATGCAGCTTGCCATTCTGAGGAGATTTGAATGTGTGATGCTCCAGTTGTGGGCTCAGCTTTGCTGGCTTCTGCCCACAGGTTTTGCTCAGCACAGTAGAGGAGTTCCTGGATAACCAGCCACATGATGGCAGAAACCATTATTTACCTTTCCTATAAAGAGGAGAAATTTGTGAGTCTCACTAAGGGTTTGGGGTGACACTTGAGAATCAAGGAGTGCCTACAGAGATTGAGCACAAGAAGATAGTCTTATATGCTGTCACCCTCTAGTGCGCTCATATACAAAGAATTGGAGGTGTGCCATTATTGCTTGTGAAAGTGGTTTGGCTTGAGCTCACGTGGTAGAAGTTTCTTTTTGGAGCTGAGAAACCAGTATTCGCCTCCTGGCTCCCCATGCAAATGTGGTTTGTATAATGATTATCTCTTTTGTTCAGTCCATTAATTTGTTATTCTTGTGTAGTGCCTCAAATCTTCCCATCTGAAAAAAAGACTGTTATCTGAAATGAGAAGCCAATTTCCCAAGAAGAGGCTACAAAAGGTAAGTTTGTTTAGCTTCTACATGTTGCATCACTTTATGTTCTGACAATAAACATGTAAGTCGGTACAATATATATTGTAATAGGAGAGACTGAAGGTTCACTTATTTGCAAGGGTCCTAGACCAAACTTGTTCCGCCGCTTGTGCAGGGAAAGCCCCTGGCGGGCTGGGCCGGTTTGTGTACCTGCTGCATCCGCAGGTTCGGCCGATCGCAGCTCCCAGTGGCCGTGGTTCACTGCTCCAGGCCAATGGGAGCTGCTGGAAGCGGTTGCTGGTACGTCCCTCGGCCTGCTCCACTTCCCGCAGCTCCCATTGGCCTGGAGCAGCGAACTGCGGCCACTAGGAGCCACGATCGGCCAAACCTGTGGACATGGCAATTACACAAACCGGCCTGTCCTGCGGTGGAACAAGTTTGGGAACCACTGTCCTAGACACTGGGTAGGAAAATCTCGACAAGATACTCCTTTGAACTCTAGTTTACCTTCTGCACCCTGTGGCATATAATTGGATGTTTCTATCTACAATGACTATTTGGCCAAGTGAGAGAAGATTTTTCTCCTAAGCTATGACACCTGGATACAACCTTTGATCCATTCATGCGCTCTGTGTAGATCTGCCTCTCGTGCCTTACATTCAGACTGTAAGAGATACTACTTGTTTTCATTCTTCCCCTTCACTTTGAGAGCATTACCCCCTTTGGCCCCAAATCCAAGCCCTCTTGGAGATACTATCATGTCCAGTGCAGTGTGTTCCTGCTGAGCTATTGGGATTGCCCAGTTTGATTACAAATCCAGGAAAAATAAAACTTTTAAATTCTGGAATAATGAAAATGACCCCATGACACCCTATCCTGGTGAAATACACCACGACCCTGTATGCTACTTTAAAAGCTACCTGTGGGCAATTCAGAGTGTATGGAATTTAACCATTCTATTTCCAGTACTTAAAGGGAATTATTTAAAAATCTTTAATCATATACAGTCAGCTCTGATAATTCTAAACAACTATACAGATGTGGAACAAATAAAGTCAATGTGAATTTCCTACAAATATCCATCATTCCTTTATTAGTACAGTCATTACCATATCTTGATAAAGGAGCTGCATGGTATAGCTTCAGCACTGGCAAAGCTCACCTGCTGTTACAGACACATTGAGCTAGAGTCTGCCCTGTCGGGTATGTGCATTTGCTCTGCCAATCAGTTTTGAGCTGTCATCTGACAGTGATAGTAATGACCAAATTAACAGCTACTTCACACTCCATGATGCAGACTTCAGCAGTGTGTAATGCCAAAGGTTGGATAACTTCTTCGGATTTTGACAGCTGCATCTGCCATAAAGAGCTCTGCTCTGGTCACTTCCCAATGATGCTAGCAATGAAAATTGTGAGCTGCATATTAACGAGAAAGGGGCTCCTGAAGAACTGACCCTTTAGCACTCGAGGATATGAGGAGAAGAAGGGGGGTTGTTTTAAGAAATGTTTTGTGCAGCAGGAGACGTTTGCATTTTCACTTTATTGGCTGCATTCTTTTTCGTGTATTTTGTGGAGATTTAAAGACTGGGAAACATGGTGGATTGACAGCCCCAGAGACTGAAGTTCTGTATGTCTCTACAGAATATGTACAGCACAAACAGGAGCAATACAAGCTCTCCAACATGACCCTATCTAACCTTGAAGGATCCTGTTCTGCTTAGGTTTTCTTCCATGCCATCACTGTGGTATCTGACTGCCTGTAAGAGTGAGAGGCTAATTCAGCATAGATACCCATTCAAGGTGTCACTGTCTGAGAGTGCTAACAGGGGTGCTAATTATGGTAGTGGTTTTTGTGAAATGTTTCTCTCTCCACTGGGAACAGGACTTATTTCATAAAAGTCACTAATTAGACATCAGATGGTGATAATTTACAGCTTGTGCCAGATTTGAACCAGCAGTCTAGAAGGTATTGAATGTTTGGGGTTTTTTTCCTAAAGAGAATAGTTCTGCTATTTGGTTTCTTTTGCTGTACTCCTACATCCTGAAGTTTGCACCTGAGCCTAAGAATGCATCAGTAATTCTATTGCACCTTTTTGGTCTGAATGTTTAGTCAATACTCTGGGCCTCACAGGTTGTGTTTGTTAGGAGAAGAAATTGATGATGGAGTCAGATATTTTATTGTATGTAATCATGTTTATTTGCAAAGAATGTACGTAAAGTCCTGTTTCCCTGAATAGCGTAGGAATTAAACAACAGGAGGCGGCAGCTTCACTCATAATTTCAAGTGTTTTTCTTGCCCGCACTCTGCCCCAAAAGCCCTCTCTTGGCTTTTTCTCAATGCCACACTCCCAATTCTTCTCTTGTTATCTCCTTCATGTTCTGCTTCTCTGTACCTGCTTTCTGGCTGCTCCCCTCACACATGCGCACTCACACTAACTCATCTCCCTGCAATCAAATCAGTCACCAGCCCCTGCATTTACATTCCATCAAATCTTATGTGGTGGCTTCCATTGTTTCAGCTATCACTAAAAAGGAGGCATTTAATTATTCCCTCATTGGGTCTGAATGGCAGCCAGTATGCTCAACCTCTTCAATGGAGGTCATGTGGTAGCCTATCGCACAAAGCCAAGCTTATTAGGTGCTACTCAACCTCCAGCATAACAATACTCTGTGCAAAATACAATGGAAATATAGTTTAGCATATGTTTTGTTTTAATATTTAGGATGCAAATGTCTGAGAAAGTAAACCAATAAATGCCGATTGGCAAAGTAGGTGGGTGCCTTTCAGCATACCTGAAAAATGTGACATTCAATTGCAAGAAATTGTCACTAGAGAAAGTAGCACGTGTGGTAGCAAATAGCTGGCCTACTTGTTACCTCTCATATGACTTTGTAATGTGTAATGTAAAAAACGGATACTCCTAATCAGTTTATTCTAAGGTTTTTATGCCTTGATCTAAATTTAAGCAACTTGGTTCAGAAAAATAAAATCTGGTATCTACAGTAGGCATCGGTGCCAAAAAAATTTGTTGTTTGTTTTTATAGTGTGAAAACTCTGGCTATTTTTTTCCAGAATATGTAATATAGTAAGGAAATCTCAGAGTTTGGCCATTTTTGGTTAGCTTTTGAAAGAGGACACAAATATACTATGTAATGCAGTTTGTGATGGAGGCACTGCTTTCATTACTCATCTTAGAGACAGTCCATATTATTTGAGGCTCTATGTGGGAAGTGAGGAAGAAATGCAAGACCAACAGGACAGTTTGACTCATTCTGTAAAAGATTCCCTAAACCAGTGGCATGGGAAAACATTCTGAACATTCATGGCCAAGTCTAGTTTTGTCAAATAAATGAGTTTGTGAGCCAAACTTTGTTCTCTGTGACTTTACTGTAGATGGAGTGGGACAGATCCGCAGTGAATATAAATCACCATATGCTGATTTAAACCAGCAGAGGATCTGGCTCTGAAATGAGAAAGTTCAAACTTCAATTCAGCTTCATTGTATGGTTACAATTTAAAGCAGCCCAGCCTCTCCTATAGACCTGCTGAGCACCACAGCCAGGCTTCCTCCTCAATTTTAGTTGGTTGAGAAGCCCTGGAGTTCAAAGAAAACACCTGCTGTCTTCCTTCAGATCATAGACTCATAGGACGGGAAGGGATCTCGAGAGGTCATCTAGTCCCGTCCCCTGCACTCATGGCAGCACTAAGTATTATTTAGACCATCCCTGACAGGTGTTTGTCTAACATGCTCTTAAAAACTTCCAACAATGGAGATTCTACAACCTCCCTAGGCAATTTATTCCAGTGCTTAACAACCCTGACCGTTAGGAAGTTTTTCCTAATGTCCAACCTAAAATGACCTTGCTTCAATTTAACTAGATCAATTTAACTAGATCAACTATAACCTTTATGAAGAGGCCCCTGCATATATTTAATTTCACTTAGTACCAGTCTATAGCACAGCCTTAATTGATGATGATGAATACATAGGATTTAGTCTTACCAAGGTACTTAGGCACTTAGTGGGATTTTTAAGGTGCGTAGCTCCTGTTGAAATCAAAGGGAGTTAGACACCTAACCTGCTTAGACACATTTGAAAATCCCCACTAGATGCCTATGTGCATCTTTAGGCATCTTTTAAAATCTGTCCCTAAGTCACACTATGGGACTTGGGTGCCTAACCTGCTTAGGTGCTTTTATAAATTCCAGTAGGAATCTAGCTGCATCTGTAGGTGCCTTAATACTTTTGTAAATCTGGTGCTTAGTGATGTACAGTCATGATCTAATCCTCATACTATTTGAGAAGTAGGATCCCCGTACTACAGGTAGGGACACTGAGGGCTGAAGATAGATTAGGGAATCTAGGAGTTCCTGATTCCTAATCCTGTCTCCAAACCATTCCTCTTCCCTCTCTTGAGTTCTGAACTCAGTGAGCTGTACTAGATTTTCTTTCTGTGTCAATGCCCTCTTGTTCTCCCCCATCCTTCCCCCACAGCATATCTATACTCTGAGACATCTTCCACCTATATCCCTTTGTCCCCTGATACGTTCTGGCAGATCAAGTTTAGCAATGCTATTCTGTGCTCTTGTCAGAACTGTTTTCACTGCCCTTAGTTGACGATATTTATTTCATTCTGTGTCCTCTCTTCCTTTTTTTTAATATACTCTAAAAATCTGGTTTTATTATTCCTTGGACTACACACCTGCAGTGGTTTCCATAGCAACGGAATTCTGCAGCCCCCAGCTGTTTTGTTACTGACTTTTATTAGCAGTTTGCTAGCTGCTGGTAAAAATGCTGCTAGTTTTGAGAAGCAACCTGACAACTGAAATATTTAATTACTTTGCAACTACTTACCATGTGGCAAGTCTGGTCCCGTTGACAAACATGAAAACAAAAGTTACCTAGGATTGTTTAATCATCTCGTTGCCTTAGGGACCTGAAAGTGATGCATTCCCACTGCCTTCCCCTTTACATTCTAGAGCTGGTAGCACCCAGCCAAAGCTAGATATTTCTTGTGATCAAAGCAAATCTGAGGGTTTGTGTTTTTGTTTTTCTCTTGGTATATAACAATGTTCATTTAAATGAGATTTCAATACCATTGGCTAGAGCCAGGCAGATTGTGGAGTCATTCTGTGTTAAGCTTCCTCAAATAGCTCAACCCAAATACCTCCATCTTCTCCCTGAAAGTCAATTGCCAACTATTCCGAGATGGGTTTGTGAGCAGAGATTGTACTGAAATAATGTAGTAGTCTGCCTACTCCGGCTGTGGTGTTTTTATGCCCCTCTCGTCACCATGGAGTCTGAGTGCTTGATGAGAAAAAATGACCACGGGAGACTCCAGGAGACTATCAGTCCTATTTCACTTCTGTCCTAATAGGAGTCCCTTCTAGTTTTCAGAGGCAAAAGTCTAGAGGATTAACTCCCACAATGCCATGGCCAATTTGGAGCACTATTTTTGAAATACTATATTTTCATACTTAGCAGTTAATGGTTCTCATGTTAATAATCCCCCAGGAATAAGATGCTAAACAAAGGTGAGCACTGTTAAGTGTATAAAGCAACTGTTACATATTAAATGTGTATACAATTATGTATGTACATCTTGTGTGCAGAGGCACTGGGCACAATTTCAGGAAAAAAATACTGGTCACAGGAAGAATATTATTGACAGACTAGCAATGGGCACAAAATATGGTGCCAGGTCTTAAATAATAAATAACTTATAAGGATAGGCTAAATAAGTGGAACTCATTCTCACTGGAAAAGAGGAAACTTTGAGATGGCTTAATAGAAGTTTTTAAAATCCTGAAAGGGACTTGAGGTAAAGTTGACAAGGAAGGATAAGCTATGGACAACGTCAAAAGGGTTTTTTGTTCTATCTGGAATAAATCTCCTAAATTTGATTTCTTATATGAACTTTAAGGTTGTGTGTGTGTGTAAAATAAATAATTTATAGTTTTATATATATTGATATATATTTTATGTGATTTAGATTTCCTGTGTTGGAAAGGTGAATGAGAGTCTGCAGGTAAACTCTTCTCTATTTCTAATGTACGGCAGGGCTTGGCAAACTCTGTCTTTCCCTCATTTTCTCCTCCCTGGCAGCTGGAGTAATGGGATAATTTGACTTAATAATACTTTATTTTCCAGCACTGTCTTCCTTGGTAGCAATCCAAATGGGTTTGAAGATATATTAGGCAGAATAAAAAAATCAGTGTGCTCCTCAATATCAATGTACGGTTCAGTATTCAGCAAACTTTGCGCAAATTTCTATTGACATTAACAGCAAGCCTCTCATTGACTTGAGTGGGGGTCTGGCCCTTTCTGAACATGTGTTATCATGTAGTAGTTTGTTCAAAGTTTTCAGTGGAAATAATTTTTCAAAGGAAAAATGGCTTTTTGACAAAAAAAAACCAAACAAAACTAAAAACACTTTTTTTTTTGTTTTCAGCAAACGAGAATCAAAAATTTTCAGTTTTAAATTGAAATGTGCATTTTTTATGAGAATTCAGAAACATTTTAAGGAAATTTTGTTGATAGAAAAATGTCATTTCCTGCCAGGTTTGTTTCAAGTAAATGTGTGTGAGAAGGCTTGACCTGCTTGACTCTCTTGATCCAAGGTTGAGTTTTCAGGGCTGGCAGCTAGAGTATATGTCACCATCAAGAAATGGTAGCTATGGAGCGCCACAATTGCACTTTTACAATATCACATTTCAGCCTAGATTAACATTTTCATAATGGATTAAATGGTTAAATCTTAAATTGGCCGATGGAATCTGTTTTTGGTTTATCTTAAATACAGTGGTGATGTCATAAAATTGTGGTAAATCCTTTCTTTTTCAAATATTTCTCTCACTACTATAATTAGGGCATGGCAGTTTTTATCAATAATCATGGAGAAGTGATTTAGTAGACTTTAGTAGAAGTCATGGGTTTTGTGATTTTTTTTTTTTTTTATTTAAACATGGGAAAATGTGGAGACTAATGAAAACGAGGGGAGGGTGGAGACCAACCCTGCACCCCATTCACCCTGCAGCAGCGGCTCCTTCAGTTCCTGTCCTGCAGGGCTGGGCCCGGCTTTCTGCTCTGGGTGTTGTGACCTGGCACATGGGATCACAGCACCATCCAGGTTTGGCCTGGCTGCTTCTCCATCGTGACAGGGGGGCAGCTGGGTCAAATTTGAGTGAGTGGCATTGTGACCTGGCTCATTTTTCCAAGCCTCAGTTATGCTATCGTCCTGTGCACCAGGCTGCAATGCCACTCACGCAAATTTATTCTAGCTGCCCCCTGACATGACGGAGGGGCAGCTGGGTCAAACCTGTGACCCCATGCGCAAGGTTGCAATGCACAGAGTGGGAAACTGGGCCCAGCACCGTATACTTAAACAACAGAAGTTGAGAGTTGATTTTGGACAAAGTCTGATCTTTCATAGAATGATTAAAGGGCTGTAAAGTCCTCCTTGTCAGTGTCAGTGATGTCAGATGGGAGATGTCTGTTGCAGAAGTGAGAGGCTACTGTGTTGTTCTTCCTAACGACTCAACATATCAGTCATGTTTTTATCTTAGCTGGTCAAAGACAGTGTTGAGGATATAGTCCTAGAAAGTGCAAAGAGCACAGGTCTAAGAATAGGCACAGCTCTGCCGCTAATGACAAGTAATAATGGTGCTAGCTGGAATCATCAAAAACAGGAGCAGAGAAAACATGACTTTTAAGGGTTAGGAGTAAGGACCTTGTGGTATTTGTGTCACCATAGGGTTTCCTCAGTGCTCCTTTGAACAGCATTTTGTATGGAAGGTGGTAGCTGCATATTACTCTGGGTGGATGGATATGGCTGACTTCTTTTCAAATCAGTATTTATTCACTGAACTCTATTTTTTTTTTAAAAGCTACAGTATGTGGCATGTTTCTCTGTGAAGATCTGGCTAATCAGTGTCAATTTGTCTCAGCTCCGGCGTTCACTGCTTTTAGTTTGACAGTTGGTGAAAAATTAGAGAAGCAGCAGCATCTAATAGACTGAGTATGGGACTCCTGAGTTCTAATCCTAGCGCTGCTACTCAGTTGCTGTGTGGCCTTGAGACAAATCATTTAACCTCTCTGTGCGTCAGTTTCCCTATGTGTAAAGTAGGCTAGCTGGGGTGCATTGAAGTTAAATTATATAATGTTTGTAGAACACTTTGAAGCCAGATTGTGAACCCCTTACTCTCAGTGGTGAGCAGTTACTTGCACAAGTAATTGAACGTGAGTAGCTCAGCACAGCATGGTGAGTAAGCAGTTGACAATCTAGCCCTAAATTAGCAATAAATATAATTTGTTCTAATCCTTTGCCTTACTTTTGGATCTCTCGTTTAGATTGCAAGAGAGAGAAAAGCATCTCCTCTTAAATATCCACTTCTCCATCCTGCACGGGTGAAGTAGGTTAGTAGATGTCTCCTCTTTTGCAGGTGAATTTCACATTGTAATTTTTAAAAAATATTGGAAAGAATCAGAAGAAAATAAGGATGATGATTTTGTTAGATTAGCAGTAACCACGTGCTCATAAATATCACTGCTTCCTCCACCCTGCAACCTCAGCCTGTTGCTGCGGGAACAATGAGTTGTGCCTTCCAAGAGCGAGGGGTCAGCACCCATCAGGCATGCCGACGGGAGGGAGGGGGGGGGGGCAAAGGTGGCAATTGCCCAGGGATATGGATAGTGGCGGCGGCCAGGAGCCCCAGGCCCTTTTAAATCTCCCGGGTGGGTCTCAGGGCTCCTAGGTGCGCATGGAGTGGTACTGGTGCCAGCGAAGGCAGCTGGGCGGGCATGTGGAAGCCCTGGCCATGATAGAAGAGCGCGCCCATCAGCGCAGCCGTCAGCAGCTCACGGGCACCAGCCAGCGCAGGCGCAGCACCACCCAAATGTCAACCGGATCGCGTCCACAGTTTCTGCTTGTGTGCACCAGCCACCGCACGTGGTCCAGCTCTGAACCCATGTGGTGATGCCGGGCCAGCAGCAGCATTGGGCCTGGCTCCAGCAGTGTCGTAAACCTCAGCCATCCCTTTCTAGGGGGCCCATTGACTGTTCTGCCCTGGGGCCCGGAATTGCTGTCGGCGGGCCTGGCACCCATGTAGTGAACTAGAAGTACCATTTACCATTTGACTTCCTAACAGCATCCAAATGTACACCTCACAGTTTTTATTGTCATAAAAACAGTTAAAAGGGGGAAAATCCATTTTGGGAGATGTCAGGGTTCGTATTTTCTATTAGGGCTGGGAGAACTAGTTCTGTCAAATGTAGAACCACTTTTATTAGTTTTTACTATTATTATTATTATCCTACTTTATCTCTGAGTGAATGTATCCCTGGAAAAATTTGTTAAAATATGAATTAATGACACATGGGAAACCAGGGCAAGTAGGACTTTGGACCTGAGTTTGTATGAGATGAAAACAGCCAGAGGACCAATGCTGAGACAGAACCACTCAAGCAATTTTGGGGACAAAATAACATACCTGCTTACACACACTGGAATATTTATTCAGATACACTATAAACTTCCTTGTGGCTATTCTTTATTAGAATGCAATGAATGCAGCCTGCTGAATGCACAACGTGTTTGGACTTGCCTGACACAGGATTATTGTGATATGCACTCCACGCAATATCAAAAGCATGTGTGTCGAGCATTCTTTCCACTGATGGGTCTTTCATAGGTGATAGAAAAACAAGCTGTGAAGGAATAGTAAAAAAAACCCTGCAGAGACTCACTGAAGAGTGCTGAATGGTTGTGTGACCATATGTATGTGGGGGGATGGGGAAGAGGAAAAGCAGTTACAAGTTGATTCCTTGGGTAGAATAGGGAAGGACATGCTGAGTATTGTGAAAGGATATGCTAAGTGTCTTACACTAATGCCTGTGCATGTGGGGGGTGGCTTCTGCTGGCCAAAGATTATTGGCCACCTTGGAGTGACACATGCTTGCTTTTCCACTCAGTGAGCTGGAGCACAATAGCTAATTCAGCTCATGCATTAACTTTGACGGTGAATACATTTTGAATCTTCCATCCGAGCTTCGCAAAGTGCTGTACAAGTATTAATGAATGAAAGAACACGATGGCCCTGTGATATAGCTATTGTTCCCATTTTTGTATATTGGGAAACTGAGATACAAAGAGATTGACTTGTGCATGGAAGTCTAGACAAAGACAGGAATAAAAGAACCCAGACATCTTGGCTCAAGTCCTGTGGGGGTTTTTTTTCCATCAGAATATCCACCTCCATACTTTTACTTTGCACTTACAGTATAAACTGTTTTTCTTCAGAACATATTTCAAAGTATTAGACTAAGCAGATTATCCCTAGTTTTACAGACTTCAGTGGAACTTAAGCTCATGCCAAATTGCTGTCCTGAATAGGGATGCCTTTCTGAATCAGGGCTTCAGTCGGTATAAAAGTAGGAATTGAATCCAGATCTCCTGACTCTTCATGCTGGAACCTATATGGGGGACCAGGCTGCCTTAGTCTTTGAATAGAGCATTACTAGCTCTGCCCATCATATACTATTCCATTATACCACCTGAGGCGGGGTGGTCACCCCGCTCCTGCCCTAAGGGGGTTAAAGCAGCCCTGGAGAGGGCTGTTGCGGAGAAATGTTAGGCTGATTGGGGGAAGCAACCACAGGTGAGGCCACGCCCCAATCAGGCCACAGCTGACCCTATAAAAGGGCTGCGAGCCAGGAGCTCAAGAAGACACACTCTGTCTCTAGCTCCCTAGAGAGGGAAGGACCTGGCTGCCTGGGAAGCTGAGGAGGGTACCTAGGGTGGAGCAGTGTTGGGGAAGGGCAGAGGGAGCTGGGGAGCAGCTCCAGGCTGCAGGCCAAGTTAAGGACCCACAAAAAGGTACTAGAGCTGCAGAGGGGCAGCCCCGGAATAGGCAGAGGCAGCTGGTCCTACATCCCTTGCCAATAATGAGTGGTTTATAGACTGCCGTCTGCCCCAGTAAGCAGGGGCTAAATGGAGACTGGCAATAGCCACTGAGGCAAGGTGGGGATAGGGAGTTGGGGGTTCCCCAGGGAGGGGAGACCCAGAGTGAGGGGGCAGAACCCCTGGGCAAAGGGCACCGGGGTCCGGGAGGGACACGGGTGCCAGCGGCAGGTGAGACATCAGCCAGCAGAGGGCGCTCCAGAGCTGGAAAAGAGCTAATTCCCTGGATGACCAGCAGGAGGCGCCGTGCTGGTGAGTCATCGCCCCGCCACACCACCTCTCAAGAAAATCACTGTGACCCTGACTTGCATGAATTTGGGCCAGTCACCAAGTTGCTATGGAAGTCAAAGATGGCCACGCTTTATAAGTAGGAATGTTTAGTTTAAACAAAGTCCTAGAACTGCTGACATTTCAGGAAACAAGTGCCCTTTTTATTGTCTGCCAAATGCCTAGAGAGATTTAGGGGAACAGCCACCATTGTGAAGGAGAATATGAAATAAAAGAAGCTTTTATTACCCAAGATACAGCCTTATTCTCAATACTTACCTTTCCGTAGTGGCACATAAACCTTCTGTATGTTTTGGCACCAAAACCATATAACAATAAGTTGTTGTTGTTGTTTTTGCACAGACCATCTGTGCAATGAAACTCAGATCTGTAGGAATGCTTACACTGTAAAAATGGAATTGGGAAACAGAGTTAAAATTTCCAAACAGTCGGTTGTAATCTGTGTACTGCAATTACTTTTGCTGTCAGCAGGAGTTAAATTTACCACCATGGAAAAGTGTAAGAGTCAGATGGCTTCCTGCAAAATAGATTGTAAGCTACATGTAAATAATTCTATACCTCCTGAATGCCTGTCTTCTGTCTACCACAGTATAAGACAGGTGCTCAGTTTTAATTAGCAATAGTATTTATTACTTGTATTGTGGTTGTGCCAGGAGGTGCCAACTGAGATTGGAGGCCTGTTGTGCTTACTATATGAACATATGTCTAGTAAGAGACTGTTCTTGCCCAGAAGTGCTGACAGTCAAAATAGACAAGAAAGACAAAGAGCTCGGAGAAAAGAAGTAATTCTGAAATGTGTTGGTTTGCAGCAGTTCGAAAACTCTAACTGGGAAAGAAAGAAGTGAACTTTTACAATCTTTATGTTCATTTATGTTCTTTATTTGTATTTATTTTCTGGTGGCACCAAAAATCTGCTAGACATTAACCAAACATAAAGAAGGCATGCTTTCTGCGCATAAAAGCTTACAAGGCAAAAGACAGACAGCTATACAGACAAAGAGAAGGGGTAGAGGTGCAGTGTTTGAGCAAACTAGTCGAGATGGTAACTGGCCAAGTTAATGTTTCAATAGTACAATGTTAATTTTTTTTTATTTGTTTTCGGTTAAGTATACAGCTACATTTCCCTTGGGTAAAGATGATCTCATTAGGAAAACAGAACACAATTTGCAGCATGCACAGTGTTCTTCATTAAAAAGTCAACAGTTGTCAACAGTTACCACACAGTGGTATTTGAGATACCAGGTTTTCCAGGGTATTTAGAATAGGAATGTAACTTTATAATATATATAATATATATAATAAAATATTGACTGGTTAATGGCAACCACTGTGCAACCACTCAAACCTTCAGGTCAGTTTAGTTGGATTGAAAGAGCTTCTATCCTTTCTGTATATATTGGGGCAGTCATAATCTGCTTAAATTTAGCTGTGCTTGACAGGCAGGAAGGGATTTGTATTAATTTAAATGGAATGTATGGGCCAAAGGTGTTAATGTATGCCGTCACTTTCCAACATTAAACAGTATTAAATAAGGTCTGGGGTTTGGTATACAGAGACCTCAGCCTGTTTAATACAGCAAACACACCATTAAAAATCCTTTAAACTTTTTATTAAAGGAACAGAAAAGAAGGAAAAAAGGTTAAAACATTTGATATGTAAAGTATAAAGTAAGGCTTTTATTTTAACATTTTTTGTTCCCTTTTCCTTTAGCTGGAGAGAGTTTTTTAGAAGGAAAAATCCCCTTGTTTGACAGTATCTGAGATGGTGTCAAAGATGGTAAGAACTGAACTTTCCATTAAAATAAACTGTTAGTTGAGGTGGGCTGGAGCTGTTTTTCTATAAAATCATGACTGGTGTGGATAAAGTAAATAAGGAAGTGTTATTTACTCCTTCTTGTAACACAAGAACTAGGGGCCACCAAATGAAATTAATAGACAGCACGTTTAAAACAAACAAAAGGAAGTATTTTTTCACACAATGCACAGTCAACCTGTGGAACTCCTTGCTAAAGGATGTTGTGAAGGCCAAAACTATAACAGGGTTCAAAAAAGAACTAGATAAGTTCATGGAGGATAGGTCCATCAATGGCTATTAGCTAGGATGGGCAGGGATGGTGTCCCTAGCCTCTGTTTGCCAGAAGCTGGGAATGGGCAACAGGGGATGGATCACTTGATGATTACCTGTTCTGTTCATTCCCTCTGGGACACCTGGCATTGGCCACTGTCAGAAGACAGGATGCTGGGCTAGATGGACCTTTGTTCTGACCCAGTATGGCTGTTCTTATGTTGTTGTTGCTACTGTTGTCAAAGTCCAATCCCAGTTTCATTTCAGGTGGTGTTTGGGATTCAGCTGGAACTGGTGGGGGATCCCTCTCTCTGGCCCAAGCTGGTCTGGACATCCCACAGGATTAGGACAAAGAAAGTCTGGGGTCCCGGGAGATGGTGGAGGTGGCAGCCATGATAGTGAAGCTTGTTTCAGTAGCCTCTCTCTGTTCTTCCATCTTTATTTTGTCTGTTCTATAAGGACCCAAAAAGGGAGTAATGTGTAGAATAGCCCATCCCTCATTATTTTGTCCACCAATTAGACTGTGACGGGGCAAGGCCAAATGGCTATAGTAAAGTAGTGGGAGGCAGATATATTAGCCCCAGGCTAAACAAATCCCTGTTACTAGAATAAGCAAATGGCAGCTGCTCCAGGTCAATTAAGACACCTAGAGCCAATTAAGATCTTTCCAGAAGGCAGGGTAGACAGCTAGTTTGATTGGGACACCTGAAGCCAATCAGGGGCTGGCTGAAACTAGTTAAAAGCCTCCCAGTTAGTCAGATGGGCGTGTGTGTCAGGAGCTGTAGGAGGAAGCCGTGCTGTTGGAGAAACTGAGCAATACAAACCATATCAAGCACAAGGAAGGAGGCCCTGAGGTAAGGGTGAAGTAGATATTGAGGAAGTGGGGGCTGCTGTGTGGAAGTGGCCCAGGGAATTGTACGCGTCCCGTTTCCAAAAAGTCAGCTACCATAGCTGCTACTAATAGGGTCCCTGGGTTTGGAGCCCAGAGTAGAGGGTGGGCCCAGGCTTCCCCCTCCCATCCCCGATTAATCACTGAGACTGGGAGACAACAGAGACTGTGCGAGGGAGGGTAGCTTCTTCTCACCTCCCTTGCTGGCTTATGATGAAAATGGCTCAGTAGGCTGTGACCCTTGCCTCTAGAGAGAGAGAGGCTATGTGGAGGGTCACAGTGAGCCTCTAAGGCTAGCGAAATCTTCCAGGAAGTGTGGGACGCACAGAGACAAGGTCAGAGCTTTGTCACAAGACCTAATATCTGACATACCAATTTTACTTCATTAATTTCTGGTTCCATATCTTCTGTTTTTACCAAGCATTATTTCAACATAGTCCTGCAATCATATCAATGTGGCCATTTTTGTTTGCATTGGTTTATAGAGTCTCTCTGTCTGGTTCTCTTGCACATGTTTATAACACTTATTATTGAAAACAACTTGACCTACTTTCCATCAACATTTGTTATTATAGGACAGGCTATTGTAACATATTATGAACTTTCATATATTTTTTACAATTGATCTTACAACTACGGTAAGTTCATAGGCCCAACTGAGTGCTGATGCCCTATACAAGGAACACGTTTGCAAATTACCAGTACTTAGAAATGAAAACTAAAGGCATTTTGCATGATGTTGGGTGAGCAATTCAATGAGGAAGAGGGTAATGTTGGTGCACAATAAACTTTTTAAACAAATCAATATTTGAGGTATGTACAAGAAACCAATGGTTAAAGGGAAAGATCCAATACCACAGTAGAGAATTGGTAAGGCTCCTTAAGGTAATTCTGGACTTAACCCATCTCTCCCAGCAGGGGTGATGAGCACTCTGGAGATGAGGTAGTCAGGACAAAAGAGTTGCAGATACATGAAAAAGGAAGGCTATTAGTTTCACTGCACTATGACCTCTTGGCTGTGTGACCGGTGTGAAGCTGAAGGTTTGGGTTTTGTGGAACATTGAGCTACATTCCAGTGGGAGAGGGTGACTGCATCTCACAAGTAGTGGGGTAATCTCTGTTGGAGACTAGCTGGATCAGTTAAACTAGTAATTTAAGGGAAGGCTGCTAAGACAGAAAATGCAGTATAAACTCAATTCAGTGTAGTGTGAACAAATTCAACCTATATGACAAAGAAGGTGAAGAGAAGAAATTTGTCAGTTGCTTATATACTAATGCTAGGAGGCTGGGTAACAAGCAAGGGGAAATGGAAATTCTCATTGATGAGAAGAAATTTGATATAATTGGTATATCTTGAAATCTTGGTGGGACGATATGCATGATTGGAATGTTACAAAAGTCACTGATTATAACTTGTTTCAGAAGGACAGAGTGGGTAAAAGAGATGATGGGGGTAGGTGGCACTCTACATTAGACACCATTATCTATTTTAGAGTTATCGATAATTCAGAACTGCAGAATCTTAAATACAAATGTGCTAAATTACAAAGTCCAGGGCCGGGGGAGCGGGGCGGGGGCGGGAGAGGGGATTACTCTTGGAGGTCTGTTACAGACCACTGAATCAAACTGCATTAGTGAGACAGATACTAAGAATATTGCATACAGTTCTGGTGTTTACATTTTAAACCAGATGCTGAAAAATTTGAGACAATTTTTGTGCCTCTTTTCTACACTATCTGAAGGCTGGAGAAAATGTCTTATAGTGAGACTTGGAATTCAATCTGTTCAGTTCTTCAAAAAGAATATTGAGAGATGACTTCATTAGAAGGTATAAGAACCTTAATGGGAAGAAAATACTGGGCATTAAAGGAGGGCTCTTTAAACTAGCAGAGAAAGGCATAACAAGAACTGATAGTTGGAAGCTGAAGCCAGACAATCTTCAGATTAGAAATAAGGCACATATTTTTAACAGTGAGGGTGATTAACCTTTGGAACAAACTCCAATTAAAGTGGTAGATTCTCCATCTCTTGATGTCTTCAGATCAAGACCGAATACCTTCTAGGAACATATGCTTTAGTCAAACACACGTTTTATTGTACTCTCTCCAGGGGTACCTGGGTGAAATGTAATGGCCTGTGATGTACAGGAGGTCAGACTAGATCAGGGGTAATTAGTTATTTTTGTCAATGTCCACATTTCTTGGTCAAGATACAGTCAAGGTCCAGACTGTAATTTAAAAAATGATAATAAGTAAATAAAAAGATTTTGGGGTCTTTTCAAAAGCATCCGGTAGTCCGGATTTGGCCCGCAGTCTGCATATTGACTACCCCTGGACTAGATGATCTAATTGTCATTCTATAAATCTATATCAGAAAACTGATTTCACGTCTTATCTCTCTCTCTCTTCATGTAGGTATAATTGTATGCATATACACTGAATCTATATGTATATACACACTCCATTCTGCACTCCTCTGTATTGTCACTCCACTTTAATGACAGACATTGATGGAAGATGATCATTATTCAGGGACAATATTTCTCGTATCTTATTTCATATGGACAGTTCACAAAACTAGTACTCCAGTTATTTTCTCATCTTGCTATGAATTTATCTGGTGAAATAAAATTCATTTTGCTCTCAGATTATATTACCTGTACTCATGTACTTTGTTTGCATACTTGCTCCTGTTTAGAGGTTTTATTGCTCACTAAAATCAAGACTGTATTATTACACCTTTGTTACTGAGCAATTCACAGAATTTAAGATTTATTTCTGAGCTAAGGTGCAAAAAAACCCTACTTCTTGCTGAGGAATGGCTGTAGATCCCAAAGATAATAGAAAAGTAAGAAATACTGTATAGTGCCCTTTACTTTTTAAATTACTATTTAGTAAATATATACTTTCTTTGATACTGCAATAATCCAGTAGTTAGATGCTAACTCCATTAACGCTGGCAACAGCGAGTCCTGAGTATTTACTATGGGCATTTGATCAAGGACTATTCAGACATCCAGGGCTGGATTATTCTTTTGCCCTTCATAGAATCATAGAATCATAGAATATCAGGGTTGGAAGGGACCTCAGGAGGTCATCTGGTCCAACCCCCTGCTCAAAGCAGGACCAATTCCCAACTAAATCATCCCAGCCAGGGCTTTGTCAAGCCGGGCCTTAAAAACCTCCAAGGAAGGAGACTCCACCACCTCCCTAGGTAACGCGTTCCAGTGCTTCACCACCCTCCTAGTGAAATAGTGTTTCCTAATATCCAACCTAGACCTCCCCCACTGCAACTTGAGACCATTGCTCCTTGTTCTGTCATCTGCCACCATTGAGAACAGCCGAGTTCCATCCTCTTTGGAACCCCCTTTCAGGTAGTTGTAGGCTGCTATCAAATCCCCCCTCATTCTTCTCTTCTGGAGACTAAACAATCCCAGTTCCCTCAGCCTCTCCTCATAAGTCATGCGCTCCAGACCCCTAATCATTTTTGTTGCCCTCCGCTGGACTCTTTCCAATTTTTCCACATCCTTCTTGTAGTGTGGGGCCCAAAACTGGACACAGTACTCCAGATGAGGCCTCACCAATGTCGAATAAAGGGGAATGATCATGTCCCTCGATCTGCTGGCAATGCCCCTACTTATACAGCCCAAAATGCCGTTAGCCTTCTTGGCAACAAGAGCACACTGTTGACTCATATCCAGCTTCTCGTCCACTGTGACCTCTAGGTCCTTTTCTGCAGAACTGCTACCTAGCCATTCGGTCCCTAGTCTGTAGCTGTGCATGTGATTCTTCCGTCCTAAGTGCAGGACTCTGCACTTGTCCTTGTCGAACCTCATCAGGTTTCTTTTGGCCCAATCCTCTAATTTGTCTAGGTCCCTCTGTATCCGATCCCTACCCTCTAGTGTATCTACCACGCCTCGTAGTTTAGTGTCATCAGCAAACTTGCTGAGAGTGCAGTCCACTCCATCCTCCAGATCATTAATAAAAATATTAAACAAAACCGGCCCCAGGACCGACCCTTGGGGCACTCCGCTTGAAACCGGCTGCCAACTAGACATGGAGCCATTGATCACTACCCGTTGAGCCCGACTTTGCTGGGTCGAATTTGGGGTAGTGCAGACACAAATCGGCGGTATTGGCCTCTGGGAGCTATCCCAGAGTGCTCTATTTTGACTGCGCTGGACAGCACTTTGAACTCCGATGCACTAGCCAGGTACACAGGAAAAGCCCCGGGAACTTTTGAATTTCATTTCCTGTTTGGTCAGCATGGGGAACTCAGCAGCACAGGTGACCATGCAGTTCCCTCAGAATCGTAGAGCGTAGAATGTTTCTACGCTCCCCCTATCATTTCCGTCCCTGAGGTTATTGCAGATTAGAAGGCGAAAAAAACGCACTTGCGATGTCATGTTTTCCAAGCTCATGCAGTCCTCCCACACTGATAGGGCACAGCTTAATGCATGGAGGCATTCCGTGGCAGAGGCCAGGAAAGAATTAAGTGAGCACGAAGAGCGGAGGCAGGATATAATGCTGAGGGTAATGGGGGAGCAAACGGATATGATGAAGTGTCTGTTAGGGGAGCAAACAGACATAATGAAGCATCGGTTGGAGCTGCAGGAAAGCCAAGAAGAGCACAGACCCCCCGCTGCACCCACTGTATAACTACCTACCCTCCTCCCCATGTTCCATAGCCTCCTCACCCAGACGCCCAAGAACAGGAGGCTGCATGCACCCAGCCACTCTACTCCAGAGGATGGCCCAAGCAACAGAAGGCTGTCATTCAAACAGTTTGATTTTTTAGTGTGGCTACAATAAGCAATGTGGCCTTGTCCTTCCCTCCTCCCCCACCCCACTTAGGGAGGGTGGTTGGATTACAGGGAATTAAAATCAACAAAGGGGGCAGGTTTGCATTGTTGGAGAATAGCTTCCACAGCATCAAGGAGAAACACACACAACTGTCACACCGAAGCCTGGCCAGTCATGAAACTGGTTTTCAAAGCCTCTCTGATGTGCAGCGCATCCTGCTGTGCTCTTCTAATCGCCCTGGTGTCTGGTGCGAAATGATTGTCTGCCGTTGCTTTCACGGAGGGAGGGGCTACTGATGACATGTACCCCAAACCACCCGCGACAATGTTTTTGCCCCATCAGGCATTGGGAGCTCAACCCAGAATTCCAATGGGCAGCAGAGACTGCGGGAAGGCTAGCTACAGTGCACCGCTCCAGAAGTCGATGCTAGCCATGGTAGTGAGGACGCACTCCGCTGACTTAATGCGCTTAGTGTGAACATACGCAATCAACTGTATAAAATCGATTTGTATAAAATTGAGCTAATTTCGTAGTATAGACATACCCTAGGAGAGTAAGGCCCCCTGTATGGCCTTATAGGATGCTCCTGGATTATAATGCTGGGCACGGGGGAGAGAGAAGGGCTGCATGCCCAATATGGGGGGAAGCAGGTGGGGGAAGAACCAGGGAATGGGAAAAGTCCTGGCTCCACCCGTTCCATACACTTGAGATCAGGCCCCATTGAGCTAGGCACTGTATATAGCCAGAAACAGTCTGTGCCCCACAGGTTACACTCTAACTAGACAGGAGGCATTGGGAGAAAGGGATAGGAATATTTCCTAATTTACAGATGGGGAATTGAGGCATGGAGGGATTAAGTGATTTACCTAAAGTCACACAATCTCCTTAATTCCTCATGCCTCAGTTCGACAGTTTACAGTTTATTTACACTAGTTATTATCTCAGCTCTACTCCACATCTTCTTAGTTCCAGGCCATCGCCTAAACCACAAGACCGTTAGAGGAGCGATGAATCTTGTCCCTTTGTGTGTGTTTTCAGTCCTGAGGTAGGGAATATAGGCAGACTGCCTTTAAAAACTGTTTTGTTGTTTTAAAAGTTTGATGTACTGTAGAAAAACATTTAAAAAAGAAAAGCATTAAGATTTCCTTCTTGGCAGTTTGTTGTTTGGCTGAAGGGGAAACTTTTTTTACATTGTATATTTGTCTAATTATGTGAGAAGTCTGTGCTAATTAAGCAAAATGTCCATTTTCTGTATTAATTCTACATTAGTACAAGCACCTAGTGACAAGTCCTTGTGGTTTATACTTTGATTAAAATGGATTTTTTTCCCCAAGAGAAATGGTTTTGACAATATCTTAGCAAATGACTGTGGAACGAATGTTTAAAATACAATTTAACAGGAGACAAGAGTTTGCAGGAGAAAACAGTTCAGTGGTCTCTTCATTCCCTTTGCTTGATTAGTGCCACTATAGTGCAAATCATAAGTGTTAATAAATGTTGGATCTGTGCTGCTAAAGATGACAATATTCAATTTTACAGCTCAATAATAAACAAGATGATGATACATCTAATTGGGCTGTAGCATGTATCTGTAGATATTGCTATTCAACTAACTTAAATTCTCAGTACTGTCACTTTAGATGAGTCACTTCATCTCTCTGTGCCTCTGGTTTCCCCATCTCTAAAAAGGCAATAACCGTTGCAAAGTGCTTTAAGAACTGTGGATGAAAAGTGTTATCTAATTATTAAACATTACTTTAATTATTACCTTTCTTGGGTGAGTTATGAGAGTAGAACTGAGAGAAATAACTAGTAATGAATAATTTATTCAATAATTGGTTTATATTTATATCAATTGTCATTTCATGAACTCTGCAGACAGGTCATACTTTTCTTGAATTTAATCACTATTCAGAATTATCTGCTGAACAATTTCTGTGAACAGTTCTCAGTCTTTCATTATTTCAGAGCAGTTTGTTGGAGGATTCAACACTCTGTATCTGAGATGTTGTTTAGTTTTGATTGGACACATTTTTGTTACCTGATTGGATTAATGTAATTGTTAGAATTTTTTTTTCTGGTTTGAGTTCAAAATTCACTTTCTGGAAATAATTCTCTGCTTAAAATGTATTTTCTCTACAAACCTGCCTGCTAGTACAATAGTTACCTAGATTAATCATATAATGTGAATACCAAAGAGGCACGGATATAAAGGAAGCCAAACGAATTTTGTTTTTAAATCAGAGCAAATATTCATAGAGAATGTTATTATTGGGGGGTCTATCTTGTTAGATCATATGAGCCAGAATTTGATCCGTTGTTCATACCTACAAGTGCAACACTGCTATGTATTCTATGTTCAACTTCCATTTGAAATATTTCTAGTGACTCAGCACCAGTGAAGGGAAGCTTTTGAGCACAGGGGTCTAATGTGTTGGGACCCAAATACGCCAGCCTGGCAAGTGTCCAATTGAGGGAGCTGTACCTAGACTGTGGCAGCCTCCTCTACATCTAACTGAGAGGTCAGAATGAACTTCCCTAGCTAGCTCCAAGTGTTTTAGAAGCAGGCCCTATGAAAAGAAGTTACAGAACCTAACCAGACTCATGTCTGTGCTTTTGACAGACACACACTACTGTAAAACAGGGAGCATGCCAGCAAAAATGGAAAGAATTGGAAAAAGGTAGGTGGCCAATGCACTCAGAAGATGTTTCATTCTGTGCCTTTCAGGAGTTCTTTTTATATCTTAAGTAACTGCATGATTCTGTGACAGCAGGAATCCTGCATGATAGAGACCTGCATTATACTGCACAACAAATACAGCTTGTGTTTAAACTATGCATAGGTGTAGTTTATGAAGTATAATCATTTATTTATATTTCATTCACAGCTGTAACACTTAGTTATACCAGACACTTTACTTCCAAGGCAGCAGTCTGAAGCAGAGTACTGAATATCTCTGTTGTCTCATACCGCCTCTTCTTCAACTGTGTCTTTCTGTGTGTTTCAAACAGAGATTTTGGGCCCCATCTTGCTGCCAATTAAGTTAATGGCAAAGCACCCACTGTCTTAAAACAGAACAAGACTGGGCACACATTTAATTTAGTACATTATGGTTGCATGTCGAAAGGCCATAAACAATGAAATCTGTGATAGTAGTATTCCTATTTCAGAGCTAGGGTTGATGTTGATTTTCAGGATGCACAGTCTGAGTTCACTCATCCAACTGGAAGTATACATAGCAAACGCCCAGGATAATTACCATAGGAGAAGACAATAGATACTGAAACTATTATCAAACAATGAAACTAGGGTTGCCAGGCGGCCGGTTTTCGATTGGAATGCTCAGTCGAAAAAGGACCCTGGTGGCAGCACTGCTGACCAGGCCTTTAAAAGTCTAGTTGGCCGCCCACAGCGGGGCAGGCAGGGTTCCTGCCCGGCTCCATGAGGCTCCCGGAAGTGGCCGGCATGTCCCTCCTCTGGCTCCTAGGCCTAGGGGCAGCCATGGGGGCTCCATGTCCTTCCCCCACCTGAGCGCCGGCTCTGCAGCTCCCATTGGCCAGGAACCGCAGCCAATGGGAGCTGTGGGGTTGTCATCTGCAAGCAGGGAGGGCATGCAGAGCCACATGGCTCCTCCGCCTAGGAGCCAGAGGAGGGTTATGCCAGCCGCTTCCTGGAAGCCGCCTGAGGTAAGCGCCTCCCGGAGCCCATGCCCCCCAACCTCCTCCTGTGCCCCAACACCATGCCCGAGCCCTGAGCTCCCTCTCGCACCCAAACTCCCTCCCAGTCCGCACCCCCTCACTCACTGCAACCCCCTGTCCCAACTCAGAGCTCCCTCCTGCACCCCAAACCCTTCATCCCCAGCCCCACCCCAGAGCCCGCACCCCCAGTCAGAGCCCTCATCCCCCCTGCACCCCAACCCCTTGCCCCAGCCTGGTGAAAATGAGTGAGTGAGGGTGGGGGAGAGCGAGTGGGGATGGAGTGAGCAGGGGTGGGGCCTCGGGGCAGGGGCGGGGTAAGGATGTTCTGTTTTCTGCAATTATAAAGTTGGCAACCCTAAATGAAACAATGACCTGGAAGTGTAAACGTTAAGTCTTCACCAACTGCCTTGAAGGCTCTTACCTATGTCAATAACCACAATACCAATTTAAGGCTTTGTCTAGTTTACAAAATGTCACTGTGTTCGAACATGGTTGTAATGAGTAAAGTTAGCTGACTTGAAGCTGACTGTGACTGACCAGTTAATGGAGACCAGGGTAAACAGTGTTTTGGCATTGTGTTTAGACATTTAATTGTGAGTAGCTGGCATGGTGCTAAAGACAGTTTTCAGTGCTGTGCTCTGACTAATAAGTATATAGAATCATAGTACTGGAAGGGACCTCGAGAGGTCATCTAGTCCAGTCCTCTGTCCTCAAGGCAGGACAAAGTATTATCTAGACCATCCCTGAGAGGTGTTTGTCCAAGCTGCTGTTAAAAAAATCTCCAATGACAGAGATGCCCTCCCTGGGCAATTTATTTCAGTGCTTCACCACCGCACTGGAAGTTTTTCCTAATGTCCAACCTAAGCTGCCCTTGCTGCAATTTAAGCCCATCATGTCAGTTAACTCGATATTCACAACTGTGTTTGAATGTGAAAAAAATTTGTCATGTAGACAAGTCCCATAGTTACATGGAAGCACTGATAATGTCAGTACCACCTGCATTTATTTTTTCCTTTACAGTTATGAAAGTGTCTGTTCAGAGCTCTCAGAAGCAGGCTTTGTAAGGTCACAGAACACGGCTAAAATGAGACCATCCCATATACCAGAATAAACATTCTCCTTTCCGACATGTTCAACCTCCCTGCTAGTGACCGTGGAAAACACTGCGAAACAGAGGAGCCCTATAACCTGCCCTAAAAGTCACCAACTGTGTGTTTTGTCAGAATAGGAGAGTGGGGGTAAATTCTTGAGAGCTTTTGTAATTTAAAACTCTTGTAATAACCTCAGACTGTTGGGAAAAGCTGGCGTCCTTGCAATCCTTGATAACAATGGAGAGGCAGGCAGTATAATATTGAATCTAACATACTCTATATTACTTTTGAGATTGTTATTTCTCCTATGACAAGGTAATATAATTGGAATGTTTCTTTATTCTCAGGGCTATCATTTGCCTATAGTAATTACTTAGAGCTATGGTCATTGCTTGTCATCTTGTGGAAATCATTTTATTGTCACAGCTTCTGAGCTATCAGGAAAGATTTGGACTCTGGAAATGAATTATTTCCTTAGTAGGAGAGAGGTGTGTGCACACACACAGGATATTCATGCCTGTTATTGCTTTGAGCAGAAATGGATATTAAACAGCAAAAACAGCAGCCAAGTTCACAGCGTTCTGATTCCAGAAATCAACCATGTCTCGCACATTATCCCAATGGCACTTGGTCACTGACTGCCACAACTGCTTTCCAAATACGGGTTTGAAAGAAGACACCAAGATGCTGGTAAGATCAGGTTAAAGGATGTCTTTCAGTGGAGGGCTTTTGTACAGACAGCAGAACATTGCAAAATTCTAGTTTGATTCTAATTAATCCTATAGTTTGATTCACTTCTCATTTACGCTGGTGTAAATCAGGAGTAACCAAACTGAAGTTGAAGAGTAAAAAAACTAAGTGAGAAGAGAATCAGGCCTCTTAGATTTAGAAAACCCCTGGCTCCCCAATTTCCAAGTGCTATGTTTGGAAACAGGAATGTCTGACCATGACCTTGCAGGAGCACAGCAAATCTTCTAATGTGTCTGCACCCTAAGAAGCCAATTCTTATCAACTGTGCAAAGACTGAGTAAACAGATTTTATGCTGTGGAGCTATGGAAGGAGCGTAGGTGTTTGGGGAACTCAACCTTCTCTCCTCTCTGACTTAGGGTTAGAAGGGGGCACAGCTCTATAATAACTTGTTGGATATTTCTGTACCTCCTGGCTATAGCAGGAGCTGCAGGATGCTAAGTGTCCATACATTTTGGTGACAGGTTTCAGAGTGGTAGCCGTGTTAGTCTGTATCAGCAAAAAGAACGAGGAGTACTTGTGGCACCTTGTGACTAGTCTCTAAGGTGCAACAAGTACTCCTCGTTCTTTTTACATTTTGGTGAGTGCATCTGAAAACTTTGCAGAACCAGTTGGCCTATTCCCTGCTCTACTTTGCCATGAGGACATTCACTATGGAACACAGCACTGCAATGTTCAAATTATGGAATTCCACTATACAACTTCTCTCCGTGAACTAGAATCGTGATAGCTTGAGTGCCTTTTTCAATTTGGTGGGGGCAATATTTTTTCATTTAGTGCAAAAAAGGCTCATTAATCTGATACAATTTGCCTTGGTTTGAATTGGGGGAAAATTTATTTAGACTGTAAGCTCTGAGGTAGAGTCTGCCTCTAGCTATGTTTTTGTATACATAATGAAGCCCCAATTTCATAATGTAAATTAGTGTGTAGATACTCTTCCCTCTTGTTCCTTTGAAGTTTTCTACTTTTGCAAGATGTTAACTTTAAAAAAGGAGCCTGACTATGGTTTCTATTGATGAAATTAACAATACAAAAATTAAATGGAAAACTATATTAGGAAGGCATTGTTCAAATTTATCCCACACAATCAGCAGGCATGCCTCATTATTTCCTCTGCTTTTTGAAAGCTCCTTCACATAGGAGTATTCAAGCAAACACATTATTTTGCTTGAAGAAAAAAATAAAAACAAATAAAAAATCAGCTGAAAAAATCGAGAAGTGACAAATGAGCCTGACACTAGGAAATAAAGGAGGAAAACAAAAGTCTTTTTCAAAATACAAGAGAGATTTTTGGTATTTCCTTTTCTTCATGGGTGCAACAGATGCATCTTTATACTCTATAAATCAACATTTACCAATACTGTGGTATTCATACCTCTCAGTCAAAGGTATTTCCAGGAACATCATTCATTTTAGAACCATTACCTCTGTTCCTCACAAATTTGGTGTCTCCTTTTTTGTTGTTGAAAATTATCTAGATTGGAAAGAACTGTGAAGCTTGAGGTTATAGAGAACATTGTTCACAATAAAGGAATCAATCCCATTACATTTTAAGTTTCCTTTCTTTGTGTGCCTCATTTTTGGTCTTTATCACACATTGAATCCTACATTTGGGCCTTGGCAGGTTGAGAGATACAGTTTATGGTTATAATAATGATTTGTTTAGTTGTGTTATAATTTTATTTGGTTAAACAGTTAGAATAAATGTGAACTCAAAGCAGTAGCAATGGAGAAGTAAGATGATGCTAAGCTATGTCTCAAGAAATGTCCCTTCCTCTGCTAATTATTTTTCTCTAGACGATTGTTGATACTTGGACCAATTCAGGAGAAAATATCTACACAACTTTCTGAGATGCACAAGTCCTGGAGCACAATAGCTGCTGTTTGAGCAGCAGGCCAACCTATCCAGGGGCAAAGTTAACGTGCCGCAGAAGGGCAAAAATTCTCCCTAAGCCCTACAGCTCCAAGTCATGCCGCTGTGGATCTTGGCTGTGAAGCAGGAAAACTCATGTAGCATAAATAACCTCCCTACCTCTCAGCAAAATCTGCCATTCCTGATATCAGACGCTGTTCAGAACTGTCTGATAAGTATTCACTGCAATGGGAAAATCACCTGCTTTGTCATAAACTTGTAACTCTCACTAGGTTCACAGACCATTTCCTGGACATTAGCGAATCTGGGCAGATTTCTAGTTTTGACATAGAACCAGATGAAACCAGATTTTCCCAATCAGTAGTCTTGGGGAGATAGGATCTCTTGCCCTCCACTGATCGTTGATTTAACAGGTTGGATTGGGGATGCTGGAAGCCAGATAACCTCTTTTCCCTTCTTTGTCTGACAGAGCCACTTCTAAGCTCAGCCGGAAGGAGTGACTTGTGCTATTTCCCCTTTTCAATTTCTTCCTTTCCTGACCACAAATTAATCTCCCAGGGAAGCCCCTCACATTCCTTTCCAGTGCTAAGATTTCAAGGGATGCTCAGTGAATATGAGACTCAGAAGACTTCTGAGAGGAGCTGGGTGAGTCTACTCTAGGGGTGAAATCCTGGCCCCACTGAATTCAATGGAAAATATCCCATTGTCTTCAAAGAGGCCAAGATATCACCTTAGATGAAAAGTTGGAGGGTGGGGGAGACAACTTTCTCCCAATGTGTGAAGGGATGTTGTGAAGAGGACACATACAAGTGCTCATCATTCAATGTGGTTAGAAAGTGTGGTTAAATATTAGGAACAGCTTTAAAAAATCATGTATGCAATGAAATAAGCTGCCAAATAAGATTGTGGAATTTACATCATTGGGGATATTCATGGCTAGTCTAAAAATCCATCTGTTAAAGAAGTTAAGGACTATTTACACCTAGCCTACCATAATGCAGGAGAATGCAAGAAGATCCACCAGACCCAGCCAGTCACTTCACTTACATAATGGTTGCAAACCCCAAATTCAAGCTGAAACTTGTTCCTTTTATCATTGCTTCAACCTCAAACTTGGGAGAATGAAGTTGAGATGGCAGACTTTCCCTTTGAGATTCTGATTGATTGGTTGAACATATACAGTCGGCAAACCTGAAAGGATCTTAAAATCAAATAAAATATAAACCCCCTACACACCAAACCCAATTCATTTGATGCAGCCCTAATTTCAAAACAAAGTCCAATTCACCACTGGTGTAACCAATTACATTTTTTGACATCAGTGGAATTGCATCCAATCTTTGCAGCAGTGAATTTGACTCATGGAGTATGATTACATAAATTATCTTATATCAAGTACATATGGAAAGGTACAGCATTTGCAGAGAAAAGGAGGTCTTTCATTTAAAGATGTTTTGATATTTATCTTATAAAATATCACTTGTATCATAACATGTTCTGACATTCCCTCCCCCTTTTTTTAAAAAAAGTAAAGATCATGCAATAAAGTTGCTAATTTTTGAAGTGACACCGTAAGAATGAGATCATTATCAGAGCTGCTTATTGAGATCTCTTTTATGATTGCTTTATGCTGACAACAGTTTTAAATTAGAGGGTGCAGTTGATTGAAATGAACTGATCCAATTTATAAATGCAGATTGTTGAAAAGAAATGGCTTATTTCAGGTCCAAAATGCATTTCATCCTACCTTAATTAGAAGAATATGTAAAGTAAATGTGGGGAAAACAGCTTCCAATTTACCATAAAAAGTAACACTAGTAGTTTGTAAGATCACTCTTAAAAACAAGAAATGGACCATTAAAGGATTTCATACATTATTCAATACTTCTGTTATTATATGTATCATGCAAATTCTCTGAAATTAGATTTAGAAAGAACTGTTCATTTTCAAGCCCTAGAGCAGCAGAAAAAGAGCATGTATATACTGTACATGACATAGACAGGAACGGTTCTGGTATAGTTAGAGTATTGATCCTCTAGGCAAAGTATGGTCCAGAGGATGAAGAACTAGCACAACAATCTTTTTGTTATTCTTTCTGAATGGAAACCAAAAATCAAACATATAAAAGAAACATTAGATCCATCTAAACAATAACAAGAGACATCACTTATGGGACGTCCGCCATCTTGGCTAACATTAGAGGTTGAACCAGAGATCTTCAAAGTAGAAAACATGAATAGCTTGAGCTGCAGTCAGGTTCTATAAGTGGGGGCTGTAATGTAGTCACATTTGCTGTGGATTGGGCATGGAGGGGGATGAGTATCACACACTGACCAGTGGGTTACACATGGTCCTTGACATGGCTATGTTACAATTTATTTCATTTATAACAAGAAGGCTATGACAAGCGGGATACCAATTGTAATTAAACTTGACATCCAAACACATATTCTTCTTTGAGTATATGCAGCCGTGTATTCCATGTGTGTGCGCGCCCTGTGCACTGGAGTTGGAAAACTTTGCCTAGCACTGCCTGTAGCAGTGGTGCTCATGGCCTGTAGTTGTAGCTCTGGCCATATAAGGTCAGCACTGCCCTGACCTGATTAGTTCCTTCTTACCGCCCTGTGTCTTCACCTCACAGATTTGCACTCAGTTTTCTGAAAACTTTTCTTCTATATAGTAGTAGTACCACCTTAGGTTTAGTTTAAGGGTTAGTTTAGTGTTAGGCGCGCACTTGGCTTCCCTCTGCATTCACCAGGGTTCAAGCATTGTCCATCGTGTAGAGGGGCCCATCCCCAACAACGACCCACCACAAGAGATGCTTGTTGTGTCACGGCAATGGAGACACTAAATAGAGATGCTCCATCTGCAAGTCATTCACAAAAAAGGAGTTAGGTGGAAAGAGACTTGCGGTTGAAACAGCATCTTCTGGAGCAGGCCATGAGGCCCGCTTTGGCACCTAAGCCCTTGTCTGATCAGCGGCGGTCACCTTTGGCTCCTACAAGTGATGCCAACCAGTGCTTGGGCTCTGGCATTTCCCCCAAGAGGAAAAGGGTCATTCACCCTTCTCTGGTGTGGTGAGGAAGGGGTCCCATAAAATGAATTGGGACCATTCCAGGGTTGGAGAGACTCCGCCTCCCTCCACTTTTAGGGAGAATGCTGACCTGCACTGTACTACCTCCAGTGCACAAGATGGAGCTGATCCATCCAACTGCTCCCTGGTATCACACTGAGAGCAGCTCGGGCCCATACCATCGACCCCAGTTACAGCTGTGGTGTGTCTGTTGAGTCCAGTACCAACAATGTTGGCACCAGCGCCGACCAGCATACCAGGCAGCCTCACACTTGCTTTACCTCTCAATCCCAGACTCTTTTCTGGTTCAGGAGTTTTCTGGTACTATTGCTTCTACTGGCTCATCCTCTGTTGTGCCTTTGGCACCTTCTGGCTGTGTTGCAGACCTGCTGGGACCATCGGCACTGCAGCTCACACCACCGGGGCTGCAGACCATGGAGTCAAACCGGGCCCAGAACCGAAGGCCCCCTTGATGCTGGTGCATCCTTCAGCACTGTCATTGTCTTGATGGCTGATCCCATCATCAAGTTCACTACCAGCCTCAGTGCTGATGCCTCTCTCAGTACCAGTGGAAGCGTCTCTCATTTGGTGCTACCAGTGCTGATTCCCCACTTATTGGACCTCAGATGAGTCCAATTGGTTGTTTGCCCCCATTGGGGCTGGATCCCAGGTTGTCATCACAGAACTTCTGGTATTCCTCAAGACCCAGGTACCGGTCGTCATCCTGGCCTCATCAGAAAGGTGCCAGAGATCACCCTCAGATCTCTATTGGTACCAAGAAAGGCATCTGTCCTGCAGTTTGGACAGGAATGCTTGGCCTGGTGCCTACTGGCCACCAATGCCTTATCCATATGGCCAGTGGCCTCCTGGGTATCCCTGGGATGCTTCTTGGTCCTTGAGATCCTGCTCCTCAACCCTGATCCAGAACAAGATCACCAGTCCTGATGGTAGTACCAAAACAGGATCCATCACTGCTGTAGCAAACCACCTCCTCATCCTCCCTGGCTGACTCTACCAAGATGGAATCTTCCTCTCCCCTTGGTGCCTGAGGACTTTAGAGTGTATCAGGACCTCTTGAGTCACTACCTTTGGTATCCAGGTGGAATTACTGAAGGAGAATACATATAAGTTGCTGAATATTTTCCAACCATCAGCTCCAGGGAGAGTAGCCCTCCTGATAAATGAAGCTCTCCAGCAGCCTGCAAAGGCCCTCTGGAATACCCCAGCTTCATTGCCCTTATAGTGAAGCATTCAGCAAAATGGTACTTCGTTGCCATGCAAGGGTTTGAGGGTTTCTAGTCCCACCTAGCCCCTAACTCCCTGGTGGTAACTGCAGCAAGTGACTGGGTTCAGCAGGGAAGATATAAATCTAGAGACAAGAATAGAAAGTCCAAGAGGATGCACTTAATTGGCAAAAAGATGTATACATCCTCTTCCCTGCAGATGTACATTGCGAACAGCAGCCGTTGCTCTCTAAATATGACTTAGTTAATTGGGCAGCCATGTCTAAGTGTGTGGACAAGTTGCCAGAAGCCTTGAGGGAAGAGTTTAAGGCATTCATTGCAGAAGGCCATTTGGTCATTGTAGGCAGCTCTGGCTGTGGCGGATGTCTCAGCAAGGATTGTGGCATTGACAGTAACCATGAGGAGGGCCTCGTGGCTACAGAACTTGCTCATTGCACTGAACATGCAGCAGATCATTGAGGAACTGGGTTTTGTTTTCAGAAAAGACCATCAAAACCTTTCACTCTTTAGAAGAATCCTGAGCTATTTTATGTGCTTTGGTAGTATAGACTTCAGCCATGAAGAGATGCCATTTTAGCAGTCAGCAGCTGCAGCAGCAAATACCACTCGCAGCATTTTTTTTCTGGACAATCTTCTCTTTCTGTTCTGCGGCCTGACTACTCCAGAAAGAGTCACAGATCCCAAAGAAGAAGGTCCTCTGGATCTAGGTTTAACTAGCTGGCTCCTCTGCCCGTGACATCTAGCAGGTGCCCATTTTGACTTGTGTGTCCAGGACAGAGATCTAGTGGTAACCTCTCGTTCTCCATCCACCCGTTCAGGGCTGGGTTGGCAAGCTTTTACAGTCTCTGGGACTCAATTACAATGGAGAGCTGGGTCCTAAGCACCGTCAGATTGAGTTATGTCATACAGTTCCTCTCCATCCCTACCCTAACCCCATCCTTTTTTCAGGGACGCCTTTTACAAGACACAGCTCCTTGAGTAAGTTCAGTCTCTAATGGCTCTAGGACCTGCAGAGGAGGCCCCCCTCCAGCACTGGGGGCATGGGTTCTACTTCTGCTATTTCCTGGTTCCACAAGCCCATTGGAGGGTTGACTTATCCTCAACCTCCACAATCTCAACAGATGCATCAGATATGTGAGATTCTGTATGGTCACCCTAGAAGCTATCCTCCCTGTCTTGAATCACAATAACCGGTTTGCTGCTCTGTGTGACACTGCACTCCATATTCATCATAGTGATATGATTATGACAAAATTATGATACATCTTGTACAAAATGTCATGAGGTGTTTATGAAAAAGTTATGATTTGCTGAATATGATTATCCTATTTGTGTGCATGTATCATTTTTGTATCTTAAGTTATGAATATTGACTATGTCTCTGTATTTCAAATGTGTTTACGCTGGGTAACACCCACTGGGTAACTAGCCTTTCAGGTAGAACAATGAAGAAGCTAGTCAGTGCTAATGGCCCATCAACAAAGACAATGGCCATGGAAAAGTTTTGTCCACATCAGGGAATGCTTCACAGCCTATGGATAATGGCTGCTATGACTCATCAGGAGCATGCAAGGGCATGTGACAAGATTACATCATACTAGACTCCATTTTTGTACATGTATTTTCCCACAAACTGGGCTGGGAACTCAGCTTAAAAGAAAGGGGTTCCCAACATATGGAAAGGCTATAAAAGAGGGGGAGTGACATCATTTCTTGGCCTCATTCCCCACACAAAAGAACACCTGATGAACAAAGACTGAACTGGGGGGTAAAGGGATTTCTAGCCTATGTATGGAAACTTCGTGGACTGCTTCTATCATCAGTCAGGGTGAGATACTGCTGATTCAAATCCTATCTAGTTTGTATGAAACTTAGATTGCGTTTTTATTTAATTTCCTAGGTAACCTGCTTTAATATGTTTGCTATCACTTATAATCACTTAAAATCTATCTTTCTGTAGTTAATAAACTTCTTTTATGTTTTATCTTAACCAGTGTGTTTTTGAGTGAAGTGCTTGGGAAAATCTCAGCTCAGTTGACAAGGGCTGGTGTGCATGGTCCTCTCCACATCGAGGGAAGGGCGAACTGGGTAATAAATTCATACTGGTTGGGCTTTTGACCAAGGAAGGACAGTACAGCTCTGAGGTCCTAGGCTGGGGGTCTGGGAGAATTTTGGCTGTAGCCTCTCTATTGCTTGTTCATGCAGTGGCTGGCCAGAGCCTGCATGTAACTGCAGATGGGTGTATCCCTACCTGTGTGAATGCTGGTGGGAGTGTATGACCAGGAGCTGTCTACAGCTTGTCACAGCAGCACAGTGCGAGAGTGAGCCCAGGCTGGTAAGTCAGAGGGCTCAGTGGTACTCCAGTTCCAGGTTGCACCCTGGGGTGTGTGACTCGTTACACCCTGGACCTGCAGGATGTTTATTTCTACACAGCAATCCTCCCAAGCCACAGGAGGTTCCTCATATTTGTCATGGCTGGCTGGTACTGCCAGTACATTGTGTTGCCTTTTGGCTTGTTTTCTACTCCCCAGATTTTTACCAGGTGTATGATTGTGGTAACAGGGTACCTTAGGAAGAAGGGAATTCATATCTTCTCGTATCTGGATGATTGGTTACTGAGAGGCAAGGCCAAAGGGGAAGTCCCCTCTCATGTTCACTTCACACTATGCCTACTTGATTGTCTACGTCTCATCCTAAACAGCGGCAAGTCAACATTAGTTCCAATTCAGAGTTACGTTCATTGGGTGCTGATAGATTCTATGAATTTGGGAGCATTTCTACTGACTGAGTGATTCCAGGTGATTCACCACCTATTTCTGGACTTGCAATCTGAACCCTTATCCACAGCCTGAATATGTCTAAGGTTGCTAGGCCATATGACTGCATGCACACTGGTAGTCCAATACGTCAGGCTGTTCCTGCGTCCTCTTCAGATCTGACTGAAGTCAGTCTATCATCTGAATTGGTGGTTTTGACTCCCCACACTGATCTTGGGCACCTTACAGTGGTGGACCATTCAGGACTATGTGTGCCAGGGTGTTCCTCCATTAACTAGAACTACAGTCACTGATGCCTCCTTAATAGGTTGGGTAGTGCTTCTGGAATCATTGGAAGTTCAAGGTCTGTGATCAAAATGAGAAGCTTCTCTACACATAGGCACTGACTGCATGGGTTCTCCGGGGATGGAGCACCCCCGGGGAAAAATTAGAGGGTGCTCCGCACCCACCGGCAGCCAAACTCCCCTCCCCTCTTCCCCACCTCCTCCCTTGAGTGTGCCGTGTTCCTGCTCCTCCCGCTCCCTCCCAGCACTTCTGCCCGCCGCCAAACAGCTGTTTGGCAGTGCTCCAGGAGGAAGGGGAGGAGCGGGGACACAGCGCGCTCGGGGGGAAGTGATGGGGGGACGGGGACTTGGGGAAGGGGGTGGAATGGGGGCAGGGTGGAGGCAGAGCAGGGGTGGGAAGAGGCCGGGTGGGGACTTGGAGGAAGGGGTGGAGTGGGGGTGGGGCCGGAGGCAGAGGGGGGTCGAGCACCCACCGGCGGGAGCAGAATTTGGCACCTATGTCTCTACATATCAATGTCCTGGAACTTCGTGCCATCTACAATGCCTGTCAGACCTTTCAGGGGCTCAGTGGTTCTCATACTCACCAACAATACCACTGCGATGCATTATATAAACAGGCAGGGGGGAGCACACTCCAATGTGCTTTGTCAGGAGGCAATCAGGCTCTGGCAGTTTTGCATAAGGGAACACATTATCCCCCGTGGCTGATCGCTTACTTGGGATCCACATTCCCCTGGAGGATCACCTCAGCAGGAATTTCTCCCTGAATCACAAGTGGTCTCTGAAGCCCAGTGTCCTGTGGTCTGTCTTTGCAGTTTGGGGCATCCTGATGATTGATGATCCTGTTTGCCACAAGACAAAACAAGAAATGCCATCTGTTTTGCTCCTGAGGAGGTCTCAGTCTGGGCTCCTTGATGGATGCTTTTCACTTGAGCTGGGAATTGGGACTCCTGTATGCCTTTCTTCCAATTCCAATCATCTTGCAAGTCATTCTCAACTCAACTGAAATTGGAACATTCCAAGCTCATTCTCATTGCTCCAGTGTGGCTGAGACAATGTTGGTTCTCCTATCTCCTCACATTATCAGTTTGGCCTACCATAGACCTTATTCTTCATCCCAACCTCCTGACTCAGCATTAAAGTCAGGTTTTACATCCAGCACTCAGCTCTCTGCATCTCACAGCATGGATACTGCATGGTTAGAAGATGAGACGGAATGATGCTCAGAAGTGGTCTGGCAGGTCTTGCTTAACAGTAGAAAGCCCTCCACCTGGGCAGCCTATTTGGCCGGGTGGAAGTGATTCTTGGTATGCTTGTTAGCCTGGAGTTCAACTGATGCTGGCTTGTATCCAGGAAATCTTGGAGTACCTGTTACACCTTCAATCTTCTGGTCATGCACTTAGTTCATTGAGAGTCCACCTTGTGATGTTTTTGGCATTTCATCCACCTATCCATAGGAAGCCAGTGTTTTCAAACTCTATGGCAGTGAGGTTCTTGAAACAAGTCACTCATCTCCACCCACAAGTTAGGAGTCGGTTCCTTTGTAAAACCTTCATACTGTTTTGGCAGCTCTTATGGAACCTTGGTTCAAGCCTTTGGTAACTTCTTTCTCCCTTCTTTGTCAGAAAACTGCCTTCCTCATGGTAATAACATCTGTAAGAATAGTGTGCAAGTTATAGGCTTTGATTGCAGAGTATCCTTACATGCAATGTTCCAAAGACAATGTAACCCTGGTTATTATCAAAGGTGGTTTCCCATTTTCACTTGAACGAAGTTATATATCCACTAGTGTTGTTTTCGAAGCCGCAATGAAACCCAGAGGAGCAGCGTCTTCACACATTCTTTGTCAGACAATGTCTAACTTTTTATCTGGATAGAACTGAATCTTTCCGTTCCTTCCTGCCTCTGTTTGTTTCATATGTGGACCCAGTGAAGGGTCAAGCAATCTCTTCACAGACAGTCTTCAGCATATGAAATAGCCCAGGTTACACCACCTCAAGGGGTATTAACTTATTGTACAAGACCTTAGGTGACATCAATGGCATTTCTAAATGAAATTCCTATATTGGATTTTTTTCAGGGCAGCCATGTGGTCCTCTGTGCATACTTTTGCAAACCACTGTGCCACTATGGCTGCATCCAGATCAGAGGCAAACTGAAGACCACCAAGCTTTATCTCCTGTAAGTACTGCTTGTGAATCACCCACATGGAATACGTGTCTGCATCTACTTGAAGAAGAAAAAATGGTTACCTATCTATAACTGTTGTTCTTTGAGATGAGATGCAGATGTGTATTCTATGACCTGCACTCTGTCCTCTCTGCATCGGAGCCTGTACTTCTGATGTTCAGTACCAACAAACTGATGAGTTGGGGTGGTGCCGTCCTTATATGGGCAAGAAGGGGCTGTGGTCACAGGGCATGAATGCCACTACTACAGATACTGCTAAGCAAAGTTTTTTCCAGCTCTGGTGTCTGAGGCACATCCTCCCATATGGAATACATGTCTACATTACATCTTGAAGAACAACAATTACGGGTAGGAATGCACTTTTAAGAAGTTGTTTCTAGCAAGAAGGGCTTCCTAATTTTTGTACTTTCAGTTCACTGAGCAAAATGTAAGTTTGTTAAAGGAAAAATGGAGATCTATGTGGTGGTTGGAACTGACAGAACTACTCAAATACAATAATTTTCATTGAATAGTTGCTCTGGTTGAGCTTTTTGGATAAAACTGACTATCCTACATAAAATTAGTCATGTTTAAGGTTTGTGCATATAAGAGAGTACTAGTCCATTCCTAACTGACAGCAGTGTAGCCTGAAATCTTAGTTATCCCCAAAGCAACCTGGTTACCCATGCTGCCCCCACCAATGTGCCTTAATAGTGACTAGAAGGAGCCAACTTTTAGTGTGAGAGAGTAGTGCTATTTTCAGGCTCATCCAACTATGATTTTTGCAAAGATTAAGCAGTAATTAGTGCTGGGGGAGGTGTTTGCCATGTGGACATCTGTCCAACTGAGACCACTACACTTATTTCATATAGACCTCTGAATACAGTGAGGTGGAAGCATCCTGTCAAAATGTATATCAAAGTGTTTAAGATACTGAAAGAGTCTGAAGGCTTTAGGAATTAAATGATAAAAATAAACATATCAACCACGGGACTTACTGCTAGTAAGGGTCTTCCATTGGATCTTTGATTACCTCCTGTCCATCAGGGTGAGTGTCCTGTCCCTGTTTCCATTCCCCTCCGTTCCCTCTCCACTGTTAACTGATTTATTGATTCCCTCTACCCCACCTCCCACTGAACTCAGACTCACCTCCCCCATAGAAACTGAGAAGTTAGAAAAGGAGTGGTGTTAGTGAGGACAAGAGAGTGAAGCAAGTTATCATTTTGATGAGTGGGAGAGTTGATTGCAGTGATCAAACTAGGAGTTGAGGGCAAGGAGATGGGCAGCCAATCAGACAGATCACACATTCATTTGAAAGTTGAAGTTGCTGAAGATGAGGCTGGGAGTTTGTGAGGGGAGGAAAAGGTACAATTATGAGTCAAAGTCTGAAAGGAAGGAAGTTGGGGAAGAGATGGGGCTATATTAATAACTCCATAACAATTTACAGCATCAGGAATTGGACACTGCCAACAGTGGAATACTCTATAGGGGATGCGGTTTCACCTGTTATGGCAAATCCTAAATCCATAAATATTAGAAGCACAGGAGGAAATGGGTAAGTAATCTTAAAAGAAACAAGACCAGAAAGAATAGTTAAACCATTTATTCTGCTTAAGTGTGTGACTTTGATTTTCTGATTCCGCCAAAGCAGAGAAATAAAGATCCCCATTGTGTAGATGTGCCCATAATATTCCAAATGTTTGGAATAAGACAGGATGTTCCTTCCCTAAAGTGATGTCAAGAAAATATTAGACTGAAAGTGGGAAGACAGTACTACTTTGAATTCCTTCTGAAGCAGCATCTGCTGAAATGCAGTTTTCAATATGCCTGTGATGTGATGTGTAGTGGTTCTGTGCTTAGTAAATTCAACAAGGCAGTTTGAAACCAGGACTGCTCAGCTAAAGGATGTTCAAAGAGGATAATTTATAAAACCTAACATGCAGGCACATTAAAGGGTTTAATTGAAGTTTAAATAATTAAGCATCTCTGGGTATATTAAAAGAGAAATAAAAGCTAGAGATGCTTTGCATGACAATGTGGATTTAGCATTCACCCAAAGGTGCCAAAATGGAATATAATCTGGGAGAAAGAGTCCCAAAATAATGGTGCAAAAACAAGCAAATGTCATGGAAAAACCTACAAATGATGTGGCTTTTATTGCTTTTATTACAGTGCTTCCCATAACTTCAATTTCATTATTTTTTCTTTTATTTACAGTAATAAAAAGTGTGATAAAAAAGTAGGATTGTGAGGCAAGGATAAATAGGGCTATATTTGGGCCTAAAATGAGGGACAACCTAATAATGAAGGAAAAATGAGAGAGAAATCTAATATGAATATCATTTCTCAGACCAAATACCATAAACCTGTTTCCCAGCTATGCTTCTGTGGCTTCCAAATCAGTTTCTTGGATTTATTGCAGGCCATTAACTGCTGTGTGGCAGAACAGTAAGAAAGTGACAAGATTAAAGGACCAGTTTAGGCAGTTGAAAAATAATTTAGGTTCCATATAACTGAGAGTCCACTGTTAAACTGTTCTCACCTGTTTATTCTCATAGTAAACTTAGTTAGTGAATTTATAATTGGAGGCCTGGTGATCATTCAACTGAGTGCTTACCAACTGCCAGCAAGAGGTTAAAAATTTGAAAAATATTTGTTTCTTAATTGGTGCACAATACACTCTTTTTAAAAATTTAAACATTATTTTGTGTCATTTCCCTTATGCAATTGTAGAAAATCTAGATGAATAGATAGTGCAGAAGGAGGTGAGATATCGAGTGCTGCTTAAGTTGGCTATTTTGTATTTTTTATATCATCTTTGTGTACTTTTATATATTTTGGGCATTCATACAAATTGGTTTCTCCACTAAAAATTCAGTCAAAGTTCTTAGTCTTACACACAAATGACTCCATATTCCCCCTTCCACAACATTTATTTCCCTAGAATTTCCATTATATATAACTTTTAGGCAGTTTGCTGAGGTTTTTTAAAAAATTACATTTGGGTTCTTAAGCATAGAGACATATCTTCCATTACCACCTGTAAAGTCGTTAAGCAGATTAGATTTAAAAGCCCCACACCATAGTCTCAGAGCTCTGGATTGAATAAATGGTGGGGTAGCTTTCTTCTGTGATGAATCATCATCATTATCCTAGCTTACTTCAAATAATTGATTATTGATTTAATTATGGTTTTATAAACCTAAAGCAGTAATAAGTTTTCTTCTAGCCTTGCATTTGGAGTCTAAAATGTCTTGAAATAAATTGCAGTTTTTATCAAACGTTGTTCCATAGAAATTTATTAACAACAGCTGTAAAATTTAATACAAATTTCACATTGTGTACAAGGGTTTATATTTCTGATCTTTTGCACTAAGGTGTACAAAATGAAGTTTACATAACCCATTACTTGGAGGGCTCAATCACAGAGTTATTGTTCCGTCATGACTCAAGTAAGCCCATGTTCAACTTGTATATTAAAATTGTCCCGGTTCAACTTTAATTTAAGTTGTTCTATTTTCTTTTCTTAAAGGAAATTGGCTACACATGAAATTTCCCTGATTTGCAGTTGTGGAGACAAAAGCCTTGCATTTATTTATCCATGGAACAGGTACAACACTATACCACCTCTAGGCCAAGAGGGTAATGTAGTCCTTGGCATTTTTTTAGATTTCCATTGAAGGCCTTTATTGTAAGAATATCAGAGTTGGATATTTAACCGTTAGGGACTGTTAACCTCTTTCATATAAAATGCCAAACAGCCACAATATACTGATGTGACCTTGGAGTTGCAGCTAGCAAGAGATGTTAAGAGTAACAAGAAGGGTTTCTTCAGGTATGTTAGCAACAAGAAGAAAGTCAAGGAAAGTGTGGGCCCCTTACTGAATGAGGGAGGCAACCTAGTGACAGAGGATGTGGAAAAAGCTAATGTACTCAATGCTTTTTTTTTGCTTCTGTCTTCACGAGCAAGGTCAGCTCCCAGACTGCTGCACTGTGCAGCACAGCATGGGGAGGAAGTGACCAGCGCTCTGTGGAGAAAGAAGTGGTTTGGGACTATTTAGAAAAACTGGATGAGCACAAGTCCATGGAGCCGGATGCACTGTATCCGAGGGTGCTAAAGGAGTTGGCGGATGTGATTGCAGAGCCATTGGCCATTATCTTTGAAAACTCATGGCAATCAGGGGAGGTACCAGATGACTGGAAAAAGGCTAATGTAGTGCCCATCTTTAAAAAAGGGAAGAAGGAGGATCCGGGGAACTACAGACCAGTCAGCCTCACCTCAATCCCTGGAAAAATCATGGAGCAGGTCCTCAAGGAATCAATTCTGAAGCACTTAGAGGAGAGGAAAGTGATCAGGAATAGTCAGCATGGATTCACCGAGGGCAAGTCATACCTGACTAACCTAATTGCCTTCTATGAGGAGATAACTGGGTCTGTGGATGAGGGGAAAGCAGTGGACGTGTTATTCCTTGACTTTAGCAAAGCTTTTGATATGGTCTCTCACAGTATTCTTGCCAGCAAGTTAAAGAAGTATGGACTGTATGAATGAACTATAAGGTGGATAGAAAGCTGGCTAGATAGTTGGGCTCAACGGGTAGTGATCAATGGCTTCATGTCTAGTTGACAGCCAGTATCAAGTGGAGTGCCCCAAGGGTCGGCCCTGGGGCCAGTTTTGTTCAATATCTTCATTAATGATCTGGACGAGGCGTGGATTGCACCCTCATCAAGTTTGCAGATGACACTAAACTGGGAGGAGTGGTAGATATGCTGGAGGGTAGGGATAGGATACAGAGGGACCTAGACAACTTTGTATAGACAAGCCCTGAGAAGACAGAGCATTCTCTGCATTACTTTAGCAGGGACAAACAAACATAGACTTGTCTCTTAGAAAGCCAAGACATTTTCTAGGAAATTCAGGATAGGACCAAAGTCTACTGTTCATTTATTTCATATCAAACTGTAGGGGTAGAATCTAAAAGCTTTATACATATATATGTTTGTTTGTCCCTGCTAAAGTAATGCAGAGAATGCCCTGTCTTCTCAGGGCTTGTCTATACAAATTTGTTGCAAGCTGGGGTGTAGCCATGTACTGAGTGTCTATGCTGACGCGCACTAAAAATTCTGTAGTGATGCTTTAATCTACTCCACTTTCTAAGTTGTTATGAAGGTGTTATCAAATACACACAGGAGTTTTGTTCAGTCTAGTATAATTGCCAAATATAGAAAAGCATTATTATTTATTTCATTGTTTTTAAAAGTATAATTTCTTTTCTTTCTTTGTATTTGTAAACAACTTGTCCTGACTATTTTTCACTAGCTGGTCTGCAGAATAAACCAGCTTTTCACATACTTATCCACTATCTTGCCCTCTGTTCAAAGGTAAATTGCAATTTCACACTAGTGCCCTCTTTGTGGTCTTCAGGAAAAGGGATGAATACAGGTTTTGGATTAAAAGATGAAAAATACCAGTCCTGCAGCCCAGCTGGTTCCATGCTCAAAGGAGTTGGTACTGCTAAGGATGGTGGAGAGAAGAGTCCATGCTCCAGTCAATGGAGGCAGAGACTGCCAAAGCAGGGACTGTGACACTGGAATGAGGGAGTAAAACGGGGCCCAACCAATGCCACCAATGGACCCAGAACTGTGCAGGGGAGACTCCCCTACTCTCTGGGCACTCAGATCCAGGTGATGCTTCCCTCCACATGTGGGCTGCCGAGAGGGGCCAACCAGAGACTCCAGCCAGTAGGAGCAGAAGCAGCAAAAGCAGGGACCTTAGGACCTCTTCAGAGAAATTTCTGCAGTTTTGACTGGACTTTCTCTGCCCTTTGCTGACTAGCTGTTTGCTTTAGCCCTCCTGCTCCTCCTCCCTCAGATTCTTCACCTGAGCTTCACTCCACATCTCTCTTGGTACCCTTTTCTCCCTTGCCCTGTCCCCCTCACTCTCTTCCATTTTCTTTCCATTTAGCTGATCCTCTCTAATTAAAGCCTCACTACAGCTCTGCACACTGCCCCCACCCCGACCCGAGCGCTAGCTTCGCAGCTTCCATTGGCTGGGAACCACGACCAATGGGAGCTGCGGGGGCGGTGCCTGTGGGTGGGGGCAGCACTGAGAGCCACTTCTGCACCTCCACCTAGGAGCAGTCGGGACAAGTCGCCGCTTGTGGGGAGCTGCCCAAGGTGAGCGCCCCCTGGATCTGGCACCCCGCACCTCCTCCCATGCCCCAACCCACTGCCCTGAGCCTTCTTCCACACCCAAAATCCCTCCCAGAGCCCACGCTCCACATCGCCTCCCACACTCCAACCCCCTGCCGGCCCCATGCCAACCAGACTATAAACCAGAATTTCAATGAAAATCAGAAATGCCAGTTTATAAAGCTTTCTGGTTGGTGAAGTGCCAGATAAAACAGCTTTTACTGTATAATTATATAATGTACCTAACTTGACATTTGCTGTGATCCCATTGTTTCTGCTTGTGTGTTATACCTCTTTCCTCAGCCTGCATCTGTCTGGTCTGTTTAGATTGTAAGCTCTTTGGGACAGGAACATAAGAACGGCCATATTGGGTCAGACCAAAGGTCCATCTAGACCAGTATCCTTCTTCTGACAGTGGCCAATACCAGGTGCTCCAGAGGGAATGAACAGAACAGGTAATCATCAAGTGATCCATCCCCTGTCACCCATTCCCAGCTTCTGGCAAACAGAGGCTAGTGACACTATCCCTGCCCATCCAATAGCCATTGATGGACCTATCCTCCATGAACTTATCTAGTTCTTTTTTTAACTGTCTTCTGCTCTGTGTTTGTACAGTGCCTAGCACTATGGGGCCCCACTCTTGGTTGGCTCTTAGGCCCTAACATTATACACATTAAATAATTATTATGAAATATTTCTCTTACCCTTTAACATTTGCAGTATATCCCAGTATGGAATATATATAGACACTCTGTCTGTGAGTGTATTAAAGCAGCTGCATTTGCAAAGGAGTAGATAACTAGGCCTATGTGTATGCAATGTAGCTTACATATAATCTCACTTTGGGATCCTCCAGTATGCCAAGTGCCCAATAAGCATAAGATATCATTTTTTATTATGTCTCCATGCGCATGCCATCCTCATTTACAGCTAGAAAGGATAAACTGAAAGGGAGAAAATTAAAGAAAAAACATCTTTGGCTTTAATATTACTTGCTACACGTCACACACATCTTGATGCTTAAATATTAATAAAGCCAATTCTCCATGTATAAATTATTAAAGCCTTAAAACCCAGTCAGAACCACGAAATGTCAATTTTGGACACAAGGCTAGCTCTTAATTTCAAGTTCTGTCAGGCTTGGAGCATTGGAGCTTTGCTGTATTTCATCTCAGTCAATTTTAGCTTCAGTGTTTCTTGAAAAATTCATTGGTGTTACCTGCCTACTGTAAAACATATTATTTGTCTCGCTCCCAACTGGGTAGGATAAAGCTGAAAGGTATCTGGCTTCTTGTAATGGCATCAGTACCCACCTGTTGCAGGCGCCCCCTTTCTGGTCAGGTGTGAGCCTGCTTTTCTTTCAGTTCTTACTATGGGGTGGCATCCACCTCTTGTGAGTGCTCCACTAGTCAATGGTTGTTCGGCAGGTCTTTAGCAACTCAGCCCTCCGGCTGAGCCACATGCATTGTCCCTACTTCTGGGGTATACAGTTTCTAGTTCTTTCTCACAACCCTGGTATGGGGCTGTAGCACTAAGGCTTCCTCTTCGGAGGCACTGCTTTCTTTAACAGCTCAACAGAGGTCCATCTTGGTACTCTCAATTGGTATCCTTTCAGCAGCCCTCCCTAGGCTCAGTCTTCAACCAGATCAGCAGGGCCCATCACGGTACCCTTGCCTGGCTAGGTTCTGGGCTCAGTCCCCTGGGCTCAGCCTGCCTGCAGTGAGCTGTCCACGGTCCTGCTGCTGTTCCAGTGAGCCAGGCACCAGGCAGCAATTGACTGATCTTCCTCTGCTGTTCCCTTATATGTGGTCCTTCTGGCCCCTGATTGGCTGCTCCAGCAGCCTCTCTGATTGGTTGATTCTCTGCAGCCACTCTAGGTTGCCTGGAAGGCTCCTCCTCTGCTCTTTTCTGGGGTGGAATGAGGCAAGGCTGCTAGGCCTCCAGCAGGGGGCCTCTGGACCTAGTCCACTCTGTCACACTGCTAAATACAAAAAGGCTATTTTTATGAGCAGCTGAGGTTTTCATTTAAGTAGAACCATCACACTGGATCCCTAGCTTCCAAAATAACAATCCAGAATAATTCTGAGTGTTGTGGCTTTGATATAGAACAAATCTTGCAGTTCCCAATTCGCCTGAGATTTCCCTCTGTGCCTCTGAGCCTCAGAAAATGGTGGAATCAGCCATAGTCTATGCATTCTGATTACTCACTTAGCTCCTTGCAGCGTTTTGTATGCCCTTTATATATTCTGGGATAGCCAAGCAGGGAATCTATTTCCCAATAACACACATCTGAGCCTCCCCCAATCCTTTTTGTATATAATACCAAGTAACCACTTGTAAGCTCCTTTCTGATTTTCTAGCCCTTTGTATTGCTTTGCAAAAGCTTGTTCTCCAAAAAATTTTTTTTTTGGGACATCTTGTCTTACTGTGTTTTCTCACAGCTGTGTTTTTCAAGCGTTACCTCTGTCTGCAAAACTTTGTTCTTTGTATTTCCCACAGTCTAAATTATTAACTCACAGGGGGAGCTGATCAAATTTGGTTTGAAGATTCTGAGCTGAGGAGTCATCTGGAGTCTGTATCTTTCTTTCTCTCTCTCTTTCCTGCTGCTGGAGGTGAAAGCTAGGGCAGGGAAAAAATACTTCCCAGGATGCATTATTTTTACTTTTCAGCCTTATTTGCTTTTGTGTCAGCAAGACTAATTCTCTGGAATTGCTCATGAAGACCATGAAAGGAAAACCAAGAATGCCTCTGAACAATAGAAAACTACCTTGTCTCAAAGAAAACATGTTCAAGCTGTTACGGTACCATTCTGTTCTCTGTCATTAGTAGTTAGGGCTTGTCTACACAAGGAAGTTATACTGCGAATTAGGATATATCACACTCCCTAATATGTAACATGGTAGGAAAGTTGCACACCTTGTCCCGATAAGGTGAACTCTCAGTTGGACCTTGGAAATCCTAAACCTGAATTATGCAGCCACTCCCGTGGGAGGAGTTTCTCTTCGGAAGAGGTTGCAGTCTTGGTGGCAGTATCGCCACTGATGGTTACATCACTTTTGCAATGCCTTGCTCCTGGGTGCATTGTTGGCAGTGGAACAATCCCAGGGCCTCAGGATTGATCCCAGGGCCTCAGGATTAAAAAGCTAAAAGTGCTACTATGCTAACTCAGAGCCTGTAGCAGATTCTTAAGCCTCTAGGTACTGCAGCCACGAGAGGGGAACAGAGAAACACTGTGTATCGAATGTCTTCACTAGTCAACAATTCCAGATGAAGTTTAGGATGAATCAAGCCCATAACTATGAATAGAGCTGATGAAAAATGAAACAGTATTTCTGTGAACAGTTCCTTTAGTTCTTATAATCAAAATTCATTTTTATTTTTTGCCATCTTTCGCCCAGGAAATAGTCACCAGAATTTGTATGTTGAGCCAGCTAGCTGTATCTGGATCGATAGCTAAAAGTGATCTGCAGTCTTGTCATGAAATCAGTGATCTTTCAGCTAGACTGATGGAGCTCTCTCAACCAGCATGTAAATCCCTGAACAAATAATGTCAAAGGCCTGCACGAGGCTTATGCACCACTTACCTATCCTGAGGACTTACATGGCATGTAAATGGTTATTAGGACCCTGTGCTGGCCTCCTGCACAGGAATGAACTTCATTCCAAGGGCTGATTCTGTCACACTTTCTCAAGTTGAGTAGCAGTGTACTCATGCAAGTAGTTCCATTGACTTCAAAGGGACTGCTCATGTCAGTCAGGCCATACTCAGATTGTGTAAGGGTGGCAAAATCAGGCTCTTAGAGATAAATAATAGTGTGCATAAGTGAAATTTTCGATGGGAATCATGACTTTTGCATTTGAGTTTATTTCAACTATGGAGCCATAAGTTTGCATGAATGTAGCTTTTTGTATGTGTTTTCCTTTGCCGGGTGTTCCCTTGCACTTTTATGGGCAGAACGACCCTATATACAGAAGAGACTGGTTTGCAATAGGTCCAATGTATTTCCCCTCCAAGCATGTTTAAGCTGTTTCACGGGCACTTTGTGTGCATGGGGATTTAGACACTGGGAAGAAGCCTATTGTGTGACAGTTTGGTGAAGGTTACACAGCTCACTCCCATTGCCCTGCTACTGCAGACTGTACAGTCAAATACTTGGGATTGGATCTTTAGCTCGTCCAAATCAGTGATTTATGTTGATTGAGGATCTGGCCCTGTGTTTCTGTTGCATGCTGATTAGCAGGGAGTTGAATACTAATAGCCTTTTCTTTGTTCATATTGTAGTGTCATTGCCTATCAAACACTATATTCCACAATAGAGCCTTTTTATCATTTCTTTGTAGACTGGAAATAACTGTGTCTTAATATTGTCTGTAGAGAGCAAGAATAAATTTTCATATTACTTACAGTGCACATGAATTTAATAGTGCCATTTTAATCTCTTGACTTAAAGTTTTTACTGCTTCACTGGAGCAAGGAGAGAATAAAATGAAGAAATAAAGAATGAAGAAAGGAAGAAATACAACTTAAAAGTAAGACAATAAAGAGGACAGAGCAGAGGTTACATGGAATGAGACAGATCTGCTTATTCAAAGAATTATAACTTATTTGTTGGCATGCCTGTTAGTGTTCACTGGCTTATCATGGCACCCTTATTGCCATTTCCACTTGCATTTCTCAGAACATTTTGTGCAGCCTGACAAAATAACTAAACCCACAAATGTTCTCAGGCTGATGACACACCACAGCCAAAGCAGTAGACTCCTGCACTGGGAACACCTGGGAGTTCTAAAAGCGGTAAGTATAAAGTGATAGTGTAATGGAAAAAACACAAATTTATAACTGCCATTATATGCTTTTAAATACAAATTCCACTAAGCTATAGCCCAAACTATAATAAATTTGCTCGCCATTGAACCTCTTAAGTAAATAAGTCATGGTACACAATAAGGAATGGAGGTAAAATGATAGTAGAGTGTTATGCTAAAATGAAAATGTCTTTTTCCTCTAGCATGATTATTGTCTTGAAGGACAATTTTCAAGATATGAAAAAGGAATAGTATAGATTAGTCCTGAGAAACTCACATGCACTGTAAATGATAATGTTTGTCATTTTAAGAGCATAACGGAATCCTTACATATAACCAAAATATCCTTGAGGCATAATGCTGTATTCCACTTTCTCTACATAGCACAGAGGCAATTGCCTGTAGCAGATTATATGTTAGTAAGAAGTAATTATCCATGAATTGGACCCGTTAGTGAAGTTGTGGCATCATTTGACGTTGGAACACAATAAACTAGCTTTGTAGAAAACATAACTAATATTGTGAAAATATGAATTTTTAAACTTCATAGCAGTACAGCCAGGACAAAACCAAAGAATTGTAATATATTTGTTGAACAAAATGAAAAGCATAGCTTTTTTGAGTCATTTATTAATTACAAATTTCTGCCTGGAATCATACAAATCCTCCTGTCTTTGTTCTAGGTCCAGCATTTCTGACATTTCTTACACCTAATTAATTGCAACATGCATTTTCCTCCTTAACCAATGATGCATAATTTATTATGTCATGCTTATAAAACCACTTTAGGTGTGTTTATTGAAATATATTCAAAGTACCTTGCTATAAGATATATTATTCAGGCTTCAATGATACACACTTACATGGACTTCAGATAGAAATGTTTGAAAGCTGAATTGCCCTGTTAATTGTCTTTGTAATTTGTATTTGTAGGCCTCAAATGCAAATCATAAAGAGAAAGGGTTTTTAAAAAATACAATATTAATGGAAAGAGTCTGTGTAAAAGTGGCATCACTTACTCAACTGATCTGTTCCTTGGGGTGCATTCAGAGACACAGATCTTCTGACTTTGTGACAAAAAATACATTTTTGTACTGTTTTTCACTCATTAGTACTGTTGACCCAACACAGCTAAGAAAGGGTGGGTTGGGTTCTATTCTGGCCTCACACATAAACAGAATTATTAGCTACGTACTAATGCCAGGACCACTCTCTCGTATTATAGCTGTTCCACTTTGCATGAACTACTTCAATGTTCATTGGAGCAGGGCCTGGAACCTGGGTCTCCCAGGTCATTGCCCGAACCACTGGGCTATAGAATCATTCTCACTCTCTCTGGCCCAGTGAATATGTAAGTATTTCATATAAAGTGGAATGGCTTCTGTCATTCTGTCTGGAGTGGCTCACAACTGTGAATGCCTACCTCAGGGCAGACTGTCAGAAAACAGGGGTATGTTCTATAATTAGATTTCACCAAGCCAATAACAAATGTGAACTCCTGGATCACTATACCAGTCTTACCATGGAGTCACAGACAGTCCCCTTAGACTCTCCAGCCTATTTTGCCATCCAGACAAACTGGACTTTGTGATGAAAGATCACTTAAACCCAAAATCACACCACATCAGGTTTCTCCCAGTCTCAAGAGACCAGTCATTTACCCCAGATCAATTGGTACTCCAGCTTTTACACCAAAGACAACTTTGGCAGACAATTCTATAGTGAACTAACTAAAAGTTTATTAGCTAAGAAAAAAGAATGAGCGTTACTGAGAGGTTAAAACAGGTAAAATATATGTACAGGTGAATCACCGCTTGTAATTCCCAAAGGTGGCAGTGATGTAATAAACTGCCAGTTTCCCAAAAATCTTTCAGGGAACCCAGATTGTCTTTGGGGATTTCCACTTTGCATTTGGCACACTTCCCTGTAAGAGTCCAAACCAGAGGTGGGCAAACTACGGCCCGGGGGCCACATCCAGTCCGTGGGATCGTCCTTCCCGGCCTGGGAGGCTAGCCCCTGGCCCCTCCCCTGCTGTCCCCCCTCCTGAGCAGCCTCAGCTCGCCGTGCCACCAGCGCTCTGGGCAGCGGGACTGCGAGTTCCTGCCAGGCAGCGTGGCTGTGAGAGCTGCTGGTGTAGTGTATTTAATCGCTCCCTGTAGGAATGTGCTACTTATGGAGCACCAGGACTGGCAGGAAGCGGTAAGTAGTACACCGTAAGTAGCATATTCCTACGGGGAGCAATTTAATACACTACACCCAGGTAGGGAAGGCTGTGCCTCCCCAAACAGCCTGGCATCCGCCTCCTTCCACTTCCCACCCCCTGACTGTCCCCCTCAGAACCTCCAACCCCCCCCTGCCCCCCGCCCCCTGTCCCCCTGACTCCCCCCCTGGACCTCCTGCCCCTTATCCAACTCCCTCCCCCACGCTCCTCGCCCCCTTACCATGCCGCTCAGAACACCAGGACTGGCAGCCATAAGTAGTACACCGTAAATAGCACATTCCTACGGGGAGCAATTTAATACACTACACCCGGCCCTCCATACAGTTTCGGAACCCCGATGTGGCCCTCAGGCCAAAAAAATTTCCCACCCCAGTCCAAATAGTCAGAGATAAAGGATCTTTCTTTGAATCCATATTTATATCTTCTTCTCACAGAAGACAAACTGACAGTCTCTCTACCCATGTAGGCTTTTCCTTTGATGATGATGAGTGTGGAATGCACTTTGAGACTCTGAACTCATGTCATCACCATTTGCTTTGGAATTAGCACCTTTTCTGATAAAGTCCCTCACTAGCATTTCACAAGGCTTCTTTGATGTCTGGTGAGTTATTTAGTTACAGGGGTATTTATAATGTAGATGTTTGCTATTACATTATGATGGGAATAGATAAGTGAAAATAATGCAAAGAACATCTCATTAATTTTCATGACGTTTAAACACCCAATACACTCATATACATCTAACCATTACTTTGATCTGAATACATGCTTGCATGACCTGGTCAGCCAGCATCACAGCTTCAACAGGAGAGAATGAGAGAAACTCACAATAGAATACCCAGGAAGGTGGGAGATCTGGGAGATCGCACCAAATCAGACAGTGGGGATATTTGAATCTGGGTCTTACACAGCCTGGGTGAGTGCTCTAACCATTGGGATACCATTGGGATATTGGGTATAAAGATACTGCTGGGGGGGGGAGGGAGAATGCCACCTGTGTTTTGTGCAGGGCACAATATTGCAGGCATGCTTGAAATGAGGCCAGAGGGGGAATACCTCATCTGAGGATCTCACTGGGGCTTTAGACATGTGGTAGGCACCAGGCATCATGACGGAGGTGATTTACACATGCCTACCAGCAGAAATTTCAGTGCCAGGGGCCTTACCAGTGGAAAGTGAAGTTATGTCTATACTGCAATAAAAACCCCACAGCACCTAGTCTCAGAGCCTGGGTCAACTGACAGGCTGCAGGGCTAAAAACAGTTGTGTAGAAGTTCAGGCTCAAGCTGGAACCCAGGCTCTGAGACCTTCCCAGCTCATGGGATTCTGATTATTTTTAAGCCCCGCAGCCTGAGCCCCATGAGGCTGAGTCAGTTGACCAGGGCTGAGACTCAGTGCTGTGGATTTTTATTGCAGCAGAGACATTCCCGTAGGCACCTAGGGGATTTAGGTGCCTACAGGCTTGGGCAGCAGCTGAGTGGGTGTTTTCAGAATGTAAATTTTGGATTTGGGTGCCTATAGGGGCAGTTAGGCACCTAAATACCATTGTGGATGTAGTCCTAAGTGCCCAAGTCACTTTGGAAAGTGGAACTTAGCAATCTAAGGGTATGTCTACACTACGAAATTAGGTCGAATTAATAGAAGCCGGTTTTATAGAAATCGGTTGTATACAGCCGATTGTGTGTGTCCCCACATAAAATGCTCTAAGTGCTCTAGTCGGCGGACCGCATCCACAGTACCGAGGCTAGCGTCAACTTCCGGAGCATTGCACTATGGGTAGCTATCCCACAGTTCCCGCAGTCTCCGCCGCCCATTGGAATTCTGGGTTGAGATCCCAATGCCCGAATGATGCAAAACGGTGTCGCGGGGGGTTCTGGGTACATGTCGTCAGGCCCCTCCCCTCAGTCAGAGCAACGTCAGACAATAGATTCGCGCCTTTTTACCTGGGTTACCTGTGCAGACAACATACCATGGCAAGCATGGAGCCCGCTCAGCTCAGCTCACCGTCACCATATGTCATCTGGGTGCCGGCAGACGTGGGACTGCATTGCTACACAGCAGCAGCAGCTAACTGCCTTTTGGCGGTAGACGGTGCAGCATGACTGGTAGCCTTCATCGGCGATCTGGGTGCTGGCAGCCGTGGGGCTGGCAGCCGTAGGGCTGCATTGCACCAGCCCCTTGCCTTTTGCCTTTTGGCAGTAGATGGTGTATTACGACTGGTAACCATTGTCATCGTACAGCAGTGGCTGGAACTCCGTATGTCCCCCAGTCCCCCATCCCCCCAGTCATATTCTGCTGCCTTCACAATGACGATGATGGCTATCAGTCGTAGTATGCCATTTTCTGCCAAGAGCCCATCACACATTAGCAGAGTCTTCCCTGAGCGGCAGATAGTGCAATAGGCCTGAAGGCCATCGTCATCATACAGGAAAAATGTGGCTATCAGTCTTAGTACACTAACTGCCAAGTGCCCAGTATTTGCTGCCAAGCACGCAGAAGATGCCGAGGGCTATCAGTCATGCTGCACCGTCGTCTTAAGATGTAAAAAATAGATTTGTTCTGTATTCATTTGCTTCCCCCTCCCTCCGTCAAACCAACGGCCTGCTAAACCCAGGCTTTTGAATTCAATCTTGGGGGGGGGGCATTCTGTGTGACAGTTGTTTGTGTTTCTCCCTGATGCACAGCCACCTTTGTTGATTTTAATTCCCTGTACCTGTACGCCATGTCGTCACTCGCACCTCCCTCCCTCCCCTGGTCCATCAGATACTAGTTTCGCGCCTTTTTTCAGACCAGACGCCATAGCTAGCACTGGGATCATGGAGCCCGCTCAGATCACCGCGGCAATTATGAGCACTATGAACAGCACACGCATTGTCCTGGAGTATATGCAGAGCCAGAACATGCCAAAGCAAAACCAGGACCAGCCGAGGAGGCGATTGCAGCGCGGCGATGAGAGTGATGAGGAAATTGACATGGACATAGACCTCTCACAAGGCACAGGCCCCAGCAATGTGGAAATCATGGTGTTACTGGGGCAGGTTCATGCCGTGGAACGCCGATTCTGGGCCCGGGAAACAAGCACAGACTGGTGGGACCGCATCGTGCTGCAGGTGTGGGACGATTCCCAGTGGCTGCGAAACTTTCGCATGCGTAAGGGCACTTTCATGGAACTTTGTGACTTGCTTTCCCCTGCCCTGAAGCACCAGAATACCAGGATGAGAGCAGCCCTCACAGTTGAGAAGCGAGTGGCGATAGCCCTGTGGACGCTTGCAACGCCAGACAGCTACCGGTCAGTCGGGAATCAATTTGGAGTGGGCAAATCTACTGTGGGGGCTGCTGTGATCCAAGTTGCCAGGGCAATGAAAGACCTGGTGATATCAAGGGTAGTGACTCTGGGAAATGTGCAGGCCATAGTGGATGGCTTTGCTGCAATGGGATTCCCAAACTGTGGTGGGGCCATAGACGGAACCCATATCCCTATCTTGGCACCGGAGCACCAAGCCACCGAGTACATAAACCGCAAGGGGTACTTTTCAATGCTGCTGCAAGCCCTGGTGGATCACAAGGGACGTTTCACCAACATCAACGTGGGATGGCCAGGAAAGGTACATGATGCTCGCGTCTTCAGGCACTCTGCTCTGTTTTGAAAGCTGGAGGAAGGGACTTTCTTCCCGGACCAGAAAATAACCGTTGGGGATGTTGAAATGCCTATTGTTATCCTTGGGGACCCAGCCTACCCCTTAATGCCATGGCTCATGAAGCCGTACACAGGCAGCCTGGACAGGAGTCAGGACCTGTTCAACTACAGGCTGAGCAAGTGCCGAATGGTGGTGGAATGTGCATTTGGACGTTTAAAAGCGCGCTGGTGCAGCTTACTGACTCGCTCAGACCTTAGCGAAAAGAATATCCCCATTGTTATTGCTGCTTGCTGTGCACACAATATCTGTGAGAGTAAGGGGGAGACATTTATGGCGGGGTGGGAGGTTGAGGCAAATCGCCTGGCCGCTGATTACGCGCAGCCAGACACCAGGGCGGTTAGAGGAGCACAGCATGGCGCGGTGCGCATCAGAGAAGCTTTGAAAATGAGTTTTGTGACTGGCCAGGCTACGGTGTGAAACTTCTGTTTGTTTCTCCTTGATGAACCCTCCGCCCCCCCCGCCACCCAGTTCACTCTACTTCCCTGTAAGCCAACCACCCCACTCTCCCCTTCCCCCTTCGAGCACCGCTTGCAGAGGCAATAAAGTCATTGTTACTTCACATTCATGCATTCTTTATTAATTCGTCACACAACTAGGGGGATAATTGCAAAGGTAGCACGGGATGGGTGGGGGAGGAGGGAAGGAAAAGGACACACTGCAGTTTAAAACTTTAACTCTTATTGAAGGCCAGCCTTCTGATGCTAGGGCAATCATCTGGGGTGGAGTGACTGGGTGGCCGGAGGCCCCCCCACCGTGTTCTTGGGCGTCTGGGTGAGGAGGCTATGGAACTTGGGGAGTAGGGCTGTTGGTTACACAGGGGCTGTAGCGGCGGTCTCTGCTCCTGCTGCCTTTCCTGCAGCTCAACCATACGCTGGAGCATATCAGTTTGATGCTCCAGCAGCCAGAGCATCGACTCTTGCCTTCTGTCTGCAAGCTGACGCCACCTATCATCTTCAGCCCGCAACTTGCTCTGTTCATCCCGCGATTCAGCACGCCACCTCTCCTCTCGTTCATATTGTGCTTTTCTGTAATCAGTCATTGACTGCCTCCACGCATTCTGCTGTGCTCGGTCAGCGTGGGAGGACATCTGTAGCTCTGTGAACATGTCATCACGTGTCCTACGTTTTCTCTTTCTAATCTTCACTAGCCTCTGTGAAGGAGAAACATTTGCAGCTGGTGGAGGAGAAGGGAGAGGTGGTTAAAAAAGACACATTTTAGAGAACAATGGGTACACTCTTTCACGATAAATTTTGCTGTTCACATTACACAGCACATGTGCTTTCGTTACAAGGTCGCATTTTTCCTCTTATATTGAGGGCCTGCCGGTTTGATGTGAGAGATCACTCACGCAGTGCCAGGCCACAGATTTCAGCTTGCAGGCAGCCATGGTAAGACACAGTCTTTTGGCTTTTTTAACCTTCTTAACATGTGGGAATGGTTTCAAACAGTAGTGCTCTCATTTCCCATACCAAGCACCCGTTGGGTTGGCCATTTAAAATGGGTTTGCAATGTAAAAGGAGGGGCTGCGGTTTCAGGGTTAACATGCAGCACAAACCCAACTAACTCCCCTCCCCCACACACCCAATTCTCTGGGATGATCACTTCACCCCTCCCCCCCACCGCGTGGCTAACAGCGGGGAATATTTCTGTTTAGCAGAGCAGGAAGGGGCACCTCTGAATGTCCCCTTAATAAAATTGCCCCATTTCAACCAGGTGACCGTGAATGATATCACTGTCCTGAGGATAACAAAGAGCGATAAGGAATGGATGTTGTCTGCATGCCAGCAAACACTGGGACCATACGCTGCCATGCTTTGTTATGCAATGATTCCAGACTACGTGCTACTGGCCTGGCGTGGTAAAGTGTCCTACCATGGCGGACGGGATAAGGCAGCCCTCCCCAGAAACCTTTTGCAAAGGCTTTGGGAGTACATGAAGGAGAGTTTTCTGGAGATGTCCCTGGAGGATTTCTGCTCCGTCCCCATACACGTTAACAGACTTTTCCAGTAGCTGTACTGGCCGCGATTGCCAGGGCAAATTAATCATTAATCATTAAACATGCTTGCTTTTAAACCATGTGTAATATTTACAAAGGTACACTCACCAGAGGTCCCCTGTGTGCCCTCAGGGTCTGGGAGCACGCCTTGGGTGAGTTCGGGGGTTACTGGTTCCAGGTCCAGGGTGATAAACATATCCTGGCTGTTGGGGAAACCGGTTTCTCCGCTTCCTTGCGGCTGTGCGCTATCTACATTTTCTCCATCCTCATCTTCCTCGCACCCTGAACCCACTTCCCTGTGTGTTTCTCCAGTGAGGGACTCATAGCACACGGTTGGTGTAGTGGTGGCTGCACCCCCTAGAATGGCATGCAGCTCCGCGTAGAAGCGGCATGTTTGCGGCTCGGCCCCGGACCTTCCGTTTGCTTCTCTGGCTTTGTGGTAGGCTTGCCTTAGCTCCTTAATTTTCACGCGGCACTGCTGTGCGTCCCTGGTATGGCCTTTGTCCTTCATGGCCTTGGAGACCTTTTCTAATATTTTGCCATTTCATTTACTGCTTCGGAGTTCAGCCAGCAGTGATTCGTCTCCCCATATGGCGAGCAGATCCCGTACCTCCTGTTCTGTCCATGCTGGAGCTCTTTTGAGATCCTGGGACTCCATCATGGTTACCTGTGCTGATAAGCTCTGCGTGGTCACCTGTGCTCTCCACGCTGAGCAAACAGGAAATGAAATTCAAATGTTCGCGGGGCTTTTCCTGTCTACCTGGCCAGTGCATCTGAGTTGAGAGTGCTGTCCAGAGCGGTCACAATGAAGCACTGTGGGATAGCTCCCGGAGGCCAATAACGTCGAATTCCGTCCACACTACCCCAATTCTGACCCCCTAAGGCCGATTTTATCGCTAATCCCCTCGTCGGAGGTGGAGTAAAGAAACCGGTTTAAAGGGCCCTTTAAGTCGAAAGAAAGGGCTTCGTCGTGTGAACGTGTCCAGGCTTAATTCGATTTAACGCGGCTAAAGTCGACCTAAATTCATAGTGTAGACCAGGCCTAAGTCACTTAGGGGCAGATTTTAAAAGGTCTTTAGGCACCTACCAATACAGATTGGTGCCAAGTGCAATTTTCAAAAGTGCCTGAGCACCCAATGTCTTCATCAGAGAAGGCTGAGTCCATCTGGAGGGAAGCTGCAGAACTAAGAGAAACTGATAGTCCAATATATATTGAACTAGAGAGGAATAAAGATTTGGGCCTGGAGAAGAAAGCAAAGCATAGCTCAGTTTTTCAACAGGGGGAAATTGCCTGCATTTGCCTAGAGTGTTTCGTAGGGAAAATAGCTTTCAGTGAGAGTTGGGCATGTAGGGGCTTTTGAATATCCCACTAGGCACCTATCTGCATCTGTAGGTAACTAAGGCCATGGCTACACTTGCAGATGTACAGCGCTGTGAGTTAAACCTGCCTTTGTACAGCTGAGTAGGGAAAGCGCTGCAGTCTGTCCACACTGACAGCTGACAGCGCACTGTCATGGCCACATTTGCGGCACTTGCAGCAGCATTGGGAGCGGTGCATTATGGGCAGCTATCCCTCAGCTATCCCACAGAGCACCTCTTCCCAGTCTGACGTTGTGGGAAGAAGGCATGGGTGTGGGGCATTCTGGGTCCTGTCCGAACATCCCGTGATGCATCGTTTCGCATCCCAGCAATCCCTGTGTTTCTGTCCACATTTGGCACCATCTTTCAATGCCATCTTTCAACGGTTTCTGTGCAGCGTGATCTGTGTTCCGTTTTGGTCTGCAGGAAATGGAGCCCAAACTGCTGAGGAGTATGCTGGCGAGTCTCGTCAGCACGTCATGTTTGGCAGTCGAGCTGTTCCTTAAGTGAGGAGTCCGACGATGATAGCGAGTAGCGTAACGCGTACAACACGAAATTGCTTGTGGCATTCACGGACATGCTCAGCACCGTGGAATGCTGTTTTGGGGCTCAGGAAACAAGCACTGAGTGGTGGGATCACATCGTCATGCAAGTCTGGGATGACGAGCAGTGGCTGCAGAACTTTCGGATGAGAAAACCACTTTCATGGGACTGTGTGAGGAGCTCGCCCCTGCCCTGCGGCGCAAGGACATGAGATTGAGAGCTGCCCTGCCGGTGGAGAAGTGGGTGGCTATTGCAATCAGGAAGCTGGCAACTCCAGACAGCTACCGATCGGTCGTGAACCAGTTTGGAGTGGGAAAGTCGACCGTTGGAATCGTGTTGATGCAAGTTTGCAAGGCCATTAATCACATCCTGCTCAGAAGAACCATGACTCTGGGTAACGTGCAGGACATTGTAGATGGCTTTGCACAAATGGGTTTCCCTAACTGTGGAGGCGCGATAGATGGGACGCATATTCCTATTCTGGCACCACCCCACCTAGCATCCGAGTATGTTAATCGGAAGGGGTATTTTTCTATGGCTCTCCAGGCGCTTGTGGATCACCATGGGCATTTCATTGACATTAACGCAGGCTGGCCCGGAAAGGTGCATGATGCACACATCTTTCGGAACACTGGCCTGTTCAGGAAGCTGCAGGCCGGGACTTTTTTCCCAGAGTGGAAGATCACAGTAAGGGAAGTCGAAATGCCCATTGTGATCCTTGGAGACCCCGCTTACCCGTTAATGCCGTGGCTCATGAAACCCTACACAGGGAGCCTTGATAGCAGTCAGGAACGGTTCAACTATAGGCTGAGCCAGTGCCGAATGACTGTGGAATGTGCTTTTGGCCGTTTAAAGGGCTGGTGGTGATCTCTGTATGGGAAGCTGGACTTGGCCGAACACAGCATCCCCGCGGTTATATCTGCGTGCTGTACCCTCCATAATATTTGTGAAGGGAAGGGTGAAAGCTTCACTCAGGCATGGACCTCCGAGGTTCAACACCTGGAGGCTGAATTTGCACAGCCAGAGAGCAGGGCTATTAGAGGGGCCCAGCGCTGGGCTGCATGGATTAGGGATGCCTTGAGGGAGCAATATGAGGCTGAAAACCAGCAGTAATTTCTGGTGCCCTGCACGGGAGTGAAGTGCAGTGGTTCCAATGTTAGTAGGAATCTGTGTTTGCTAAACTGACTTGCAGTGCCTGTTTCTTTCCTGGGCTAAGGTATCTTTTACTTTATGCAATAATAAAGAATGTTTTCAAAGCCAAAAAATCCATTTATTGAAAATAAAATTAATTTATTGAAACACAACTGCTTGGGAATCAGAAAGGGCAAGGGGGTGGGGTGGGGAATGGTACAATCACAGATTTGCGTATGTCCTGTCTGGAGTGCCGTGGAATGAGTGCTGCACTTCAGGATGGCTATACTGCATGGTGATGGGGGTTGAGTGCAGAGGGTAAGAGTCGTAGTTTTCAGGGCTCGGTGGTGAAGATACAGGTGTTGGAGGCAGCTGGTGGCGGTAAGAACCCGGATGTTGGGGAAAGTGGGCTGGAGGTGAGATGGGGGCACAAGGGAAAGAGTTTTGGGACAAGGGCTGCGGGGATGGGGGGAGGGGCGGGGGCGGTAGTGCTCCATCTGCATGGCTACGAGCACCTGGACAGAGTCCGCTTGGTGCTCCATGATGCTTATCAGGTTATCCGTGCTTTGCTGCCGGTGCTCCATACTTCACCGCCGGTGCGCTGTGTTTTCCTGGCGGATCCTGCTTTTGCTCTCCCTCCACTCCTGCGCTTTTTGATTCTCTTTAAGAGATTGTTGCATCACTTCATGCAGCATGTCTTCTTTGCTTTTTCGCGGCCTCTTCCTGAGTCTTTGCAGTCTCTCAGCCGGCGATAACACGGATGGCTGAGATCTCAAGGTTGCATCTGTAAAGGCAAAATGCAACACTTAACAGAGGCAGCATTGTTTATACCAGACAGAGTAATGATTCCCCCGCACTTAAGGAAGGCACACAGAGTCTACACAATAGCATAATTTTCCTGTCCCAAAGAGAGCGCACATAACCCACGGGAGCCCCAAAATGGTGAGTAAGGGGGATTGATTGTTTCATGGCTGTATAGATGGATAGAAAGCTGGCTAGATCGTTGGGCTCAATGGGTAGTGATCAATGGCTCCATGTCTAGTTGGCAGCCGGTTTCAAGCGGAGTGCCCCAAGGGTCGGTCCTGGGGCAGGTTTTGTTTAATATCTTTATTAATGATCTGGAGGATGGTGTGGACTGCACTCTCAGCAAGTTTGCAGATGACACTAAACTGGGAGGCATGGTGGATACACTGGAGGGTAGGGATCGGATACAGAGGGACCTAGACAAATTAGAGGATTGGGCCAAAAAAAACGTGATGAGGTTCAACAAGGACAAGTGCAGAGTCCTGCACTTAGGACGGAAGAATCCTATGCACTGCTACAGACTAGGGACCGAATGGCTAGGTAGCAGTTCTGCAGAAAAGGACCTAGGGGTCACAGTGGACGAGAAGCTGGATATGAGTCAACAGTGTGCTCTTGTTGCCAAGAAGGCTAACAGCATTTTGGGCTGTATAAGTAGGGGTATTGCCAGCAGACTGAGGAACGTGATCGTTCCCCTTTATTTGACATTGGTGAGGCCTCATCTGGAGTACTGTGTCCAGTTTTGGGCCCCACACTACAAGAAGGATGTGGAAAAATTGGAAAGAGTCCAGCGGAGGGCAACAAAAATGATTAGGGGTCTGGAGCACATGACTTATGAGGAGAGGCTGAGGGAACTGGGATTGTTTAGTCTCCAGAAGAGAAGAAGGAGGGGGGATTTGATAGCTGCTTTCAACTACCTGAAGGGGGGTTCCAAAGAGGATGGAGCTCGGCTGTTCTCAGTGGTGGCAGATGACAGAACAAGGAGCAATGGTCTCAAGTTGCAGTGGGGGAGGTCTAGGTTGGATATTAGGAAACACTATTTCACTAGGAGGGTGGTGAAGCACTGGAATGGGTTACCTAGGGAGGTGGTGGAATCTGCTTCCTTGGAGGTTTTTAAGGCCCGGCTTGACAAAGCCCTGGCTGGGATGATTTAGTTGGGAATTGGTCCTACTTTGAGCAGGGGATTGGACTAAGTGACCTCCTGAGGTCCCTTCCAACCCTGATATTCTATTCTATGATTCTATGTACTGTCCTTTGGGTTTCTGTGCCTTGGGGAGAGCCAACAGCTGCAGGGGGCACCTAAACTGAACACTGTCCCAACATTTTCCACAGGAGTTTGTCCTGGAAGATATCTCGCTGCTGAGGGTGACCTGGGAAGCAAGGGAGGGTCTTCTACTGCAATGCGGCTTCTGCCCTGGCCCATATGCAGCTTGCCTGTGTGCAGCAATGGTCCCCCCGCCCCTTGCGGCACAGTGGCGCGGACACGTTAGCCTGACTGGGACAAGGACCACGGTGGCTCTCCCAATAAACCTGCGCAAGCGCATTGCCCACGTTCTGGATGAGACTTTCGAAGAGATTACCGAGGCCAATTACCGCGATGTGATAGACCGCATAAATGCGCTATTCCGCATCTAGGCATGCATGCAGCCCTAACCCTCCTCTCCCAAAGAGCCCACACCGAAAAAATTCCTTCCCGAAAAAAAGCTGCTTACCGGGAACCTGGTCTTCTGTTTGTCCAAGTACCGGCCGCTGTGACTGGCTACCTTCCTCCTGGCTCGAGAAGAGCTCCTGGCTGCATGCCTCCAGGGATTCCGGGGTGTCTCCCCCCGCCCCAGCACCCTCACTCCCGCTTTCCTCCTCCTTCTCCTCCTGTTCTGTCCATGGTGGTGCTCGGAGTGGAGGTGGAGTCATCCCCAAGTATCGCATCCAGCTCTTTGTAGAATCGGCAGGTCGTGGGGGGGAGCACCCAAGCGGCCATTTGCCTCGCGGGCTTTGCAGTAGGCACTCTGCAGCTCCTTCACTTTAATCCTGCACTGCAGTGCGTCCCAGTCATGGCCCCTTTCCATCATGTCCCTTGATATCTGCCCGAAGGTATCGTAATTCCTATGGCTGCAGCGCAGCTGGGACTGGACAGCTTCCTTCCCCCAAACACTGATGAGGTCCAGCAACTCGCTCCATACTGGGTCTTGCTTGGCACGTGGAGACATGGTCACCTGGAAAGATTCGCAGCTAGCCCTCCATGCCTGGCTGAGCAAACAGGAAGGGGATTTTTAAAATTCCTGGGGAATATAAAGGGGGGATCTGATGGTTGGTCACCTGAGGCCAGGGCAGTAGAGTTCGAACTGATGACCAGAGTGGCTAGAACAGGCATTGTGGGATACTGCCAAATACTTCTGGAGGCCAATCAGAGCGCATTGGGCGGCCACACTGGCACCACAGCGCAGCAGCGGTGGCACAATAAACTTTATTCCTCACGGGGAGGTGGAGTACCAGCAGCGCTGTAGCCGCGGAGACACAGCACTGTACGTGCCTTGCCAGTGTGGACAGGGAGTGAGGTACAGCGCTCTGGGCAGCTTTATTGCATTGTAACTTGTGAGTGTAGCCAAGGCCTAAATGCCTTAAAAAGAAACTCTCCCCAAGACCTTGCAATGCTGAGCAGAGCAACACCTATATACTTGTAAAATTCTGGGCTTTCATTCCCCATCTGTAACATGGAGATAATACTGCCCTTCCACTTAGGGGTGCTGTGAGGATAAGTTCCAAAGTACTGAGGGCCATGTAAATACCAGGGATAATTGTACAGAGTTCATTGCAGGACTGAGGCCTGAGTGAGATCTGAGTCAGGCATCTCCCCTGATCTCAGCTATTGCAGTGGGACATAGGGGGAGAGTTGATCTCATAGGTAGGCAGATCCAAGCCATACGAAAAGTTAACATCCTGAATGCTTTACCTATTACTGCCATTTCTTTGGAGTAATCTTGGCTGAGTAGAAGTGCACTTTTGAATTGGGGCTCATCAGGAACCCATGAGCTAGCTGATTCCCTTGCCTTATGTAGGAAAATGATGTTTAATAGGGGTATCACCTTGTCAGGAGCCTTGCTTTATCTCCTCTAAACTAGCTGTTTAAATAAGAAATTTCTCCAATCATTTTGACACTTATTTTAAATTCTCCAACATGCAAGCAGTAGTCTTTTTTTTTAATAGAATGAGTTTTCACTGCAATTATAATTGTTAAACATGCTTCCAAATTCTTGTAATTGTCCGTAGTCAGGCCCTTAATAGCATGTTTCTTAACACCTGTTTCTTGAGGCCAAATTATTTCAAATGTAGTTCCATTTTCTTAATCAGAAACTTTTCCTCCACTAGCTAGTTCATTGACCTCACTTCCTATTTGAATTGAAGTAGGCTCAAATTTAATTTCTGGCAATGAACAAGCAAATCTTGTTCTTTCTAATTCTGCCCTATTCTCACATACTGCCAACAATTACTTTATATATAGTTATAATATAATTCCCAGAAGCCATTTTCCTGCTCGCTTCTCAAGCAAATGAATTTACTAATATAATTCTATAAATGCCAATTCAAAATTACTTAGCTCAAATCTCTGCTCATGTGCCAAACTTCTCTGATTGATTGGTCTTTTTAATTTCTTTTTATTGTAATTATTTGTTATTTCAGTGCCAGATAGTTTAAAGGAAACTATCAATTTTCTGACTTCCAAGAATATTTGTGCTGTCACTAGCACCCTAATCAGAAAAGCTCTACTTTTGTTTTGCTGAGCCCTCAGCTGCCAGAAATGATTTTTTTAGTCCTTTCTGTCCTTTCCAGAATATGCCAGAGCTCCAGGAGATTAAGTATATCAAATAAATATGAGTGAAAGTTTAACTTTAACCTAAGCTTCGAAGCTGTATGAGATTGCTCTTTTTCTACTCTCTTTTATGCTATGAAAAAGCTTTCCAGACATGGAAAGAATTTACATGAGATAAGTATGTCAAGTGTTCCCTTTTACATGCCACAAATTTCAACGTTCAACATTATTAGAGAAACTGAAATATAAAGATAATAAGATTAGCAGGTTAACTTCTCATTTCTAATTAATGCACTTCTCCAAAGCTACATATTCAATAACAAATTATTTTCCTTTTACAAGGCCGGCAGGTATATGAATACAGAAGGGTTATTGTTTGCTTCACCTCTATTCCCAATAAAATTCTTCAACTTATTAATAAACTTTTCCCATCAAGAAGGCCTTCTAGATACAATGTCATTAAATCTCATTCTCTTTCAGGACTGAAAGTGTAGGCTCCTACTGTACTGAAAGCCTGATTCAATGGTTCAGATTTAGGTTGTCTGTTTAGTCTCTTCCTGTCCACTCCTCTGTAGTTGTATCCCTATGGCCCTTTCTTCTCTGATGCTCTTTAATACAATTCCAGAACTACTTCTGTGGAACACACTGGTCCTCTGGAGGCTAGGATTATGATCTGAGTCAGCATGCAGCACTCCTATCTGCAGGAGTGCTGGAACAAATTGTATAGTGGGGGTGCTAAGAGCCATTGAACCAAATATAAACCCTGGATGTGACGGAAACCACTTCAAGCCAGGAAACCACTTCAACATAGCACCCCTAGTTGTAGTACCAATGCCTGTCTGTTTTCCTCAGATCCAGGGGTTGCCTGGTTGATTTTTGCCTAGCTGGTTTTTGCAACCTATTTTTCCTACCAAATGTTCTTGGCAATTGCAGGCAGTTTCCCTCCATTGAAAAATGGAGATATGTGTTGCTTTCTTCTGCAGGAAGAGTTCTTTATTCCTCCCCAGTTTCATGTTTTTTTGGATGGTGGGTTACTCTTAGCTCTGCAGCTTTCTCAAGATAGTTCCAGCTTTCTCTGACAAAGACATTCTGAACTGTGATATTCAGACTTCCTCAGACACAGTAATTTGCATTTTCCACCCACAATTAAATCTGCTTGATTGTGATTAGGAGGTCTAAGCACCAACTACTCCTACTGGTCAATTGACATATTGCTTTTTATTCTTCTAATTATTACAACAAAAAAAAGAAACAAAAAACGAAATTGTAAAACATAAGACACCTACAATTGTGTGTCTTTCTTAATGTCCTGTCCTCTCTCCGACCTGATCTGACTGTAGGAGTGTTTAAATGAACAGACTATGATCTTTTCTGGGAGTGAGTAAACTATTAACTCTGTTAATAAAATTATGACATGAATATCTATAGTCTTAATCAGCACAATAGTTTCCACTTCCATCATATCTTTTTTTTTTATTGGAGGATCTCAAGGCAACTTATAAATATTACAGCTCTCAACTCGCAATATTAATACTCGCAACAACCTTTTGGGGTAAGTCAATGTATAGAGAATTGTTGCACATACACTAAAATGCAGAAGTACAACACAATAGCTATTCAAAACCAAACTAAACAAACAAAAAATCAGACCCTTTACCCAAATAATAAAAATCTATAGATTGGCCCCTGAAGTAACTGCTTGCCAGGTGCTTTGGTTGTTACCAAATACTCTGAAAGCATTAAAAAAAAAAAAGAGTGACTCTGCCAACTGTGGTGATGTTTTCTTCTTCTTACTTTAGCAATTGCTAATCATTTGTTTTATCAGTGTGTTTGGGCTATGCTAAACTAGGGTAGGCTATATTGCCCAGCATAACTGTCTGAGGTAATGTGGCCTTCCACACAAGCATGTTTGTTCTCTGGTCCTGCTTAGCTCACACTACATGCAGAGCATTCTGGGGACATTTTGTGCCATAGGAAACACAATTTCAAAGGTGAAATAGACCATCTACTCTCACTCAACTTTGATTGAATCTATTCCATCCAAAGAGAGAGTCAGTCAGCCTTCCTCCCTTTTTATCATTCTCTGGTGAGGCCTCCCTACAGTTCCCTATCTGGATCTTTTTGGGCCAAATGTTGGGTCTCTGGCAAACAGCTTGTGCAGGTCGAATAATAGCTTACCTAGGAATTGTGCCAGTTGCCACCCATATTAGGAGGAGTGCTAGGAATTGTTTAATACTTCTTTGCTTATGACATAAACCTGTTGCTCTAGTAATTTTTCTTTCCTTGAGACCTCCAAGAGATAACCACATGTTGAAAGCAGTAGGGTAGAAGAGATTTTGGAGGGACATTGATGTTTGTTTGATAATGTGCAGTTCTATTTGACTAGTTAGAAAACTGGTTTCAACACCATTTTAACTGTGTTGTTTTTTATTGCACCTCAGTATGCTATGCTGATAGACAACTGTCTGATTCTGCTGTATAGAATGTTTGCCAGGGATAAGAACAGCTGGGAACATTAACCTTGTGGACCTTATTTTGTGAAACAATCACACACTTTATTATGCCAAAACAGCCTATTTCTCCTCCAGATTGTGGTATTTTATATTAAAACTTTGCAAATTAGCTGCTCTGATGTTAGCAGTGCACTCCATCTTGCATATTAATATACACAAAGGACCAGACCGAGTAATGTTTCATGGAACAAGAACAGAAAATAATGATGATTATTTTAAATAGTCATTTTAAAACAATGAATAAAAATCTTTGCAAGTGTTTGCTTTGAATCTGAAGCAAGACTGGATTTACCTGAACTCATCTCTGAATAAAACAAATGCCAAAAAGCCAACCCCAATCTACAATATTTATTAACTGTGTGAATACTCGGTGCTCACAATTTTTCACTTTTAAGTATTTTATTAAATTATATGACAATAACTTTAATCAAGGGGGATGATAGACTTTTTAACAATTTAAATTTGAAAAGAAAAAGATGGAGAACAGGCTACAGCAGTAAGAGACAGAATAGTGTTTAATAAGTGAATAAAAAAATGAGAATACAATAAATATTTTAACGTCATCTGAACAGCATTTCCAGCTAGAGAGTTACTGTGATCCATTTATTTGTTCATTTGGATTTTATGCTCTAGGCAACATTACAATAACTCTTAAGACACTAATACTAAATAATGATATATTTGCAAATCCATCTTCTTGTACTCCTCTCTACTTTGTCCAATACCTGGATATTCTTTATATAACAGAATGCAATATGCCAGCCTTTCCAACCCTTTCTACAGAGTAGTATTCCTTCCTTTTGAAACATAGGAACATATATTTGTTATACTTGATGCAGTCCAGTGCCCTGTCTCTGACAGTGGCTACTACCAGGTGCTTTTGAGGACAGTGCAAGAAAGCCCCAAATATACAATTATGGAAGAACCTGCTCAGATGGGACATTTCTTTCTAACACCATCAGTGGGAGGTTAGCTTATAACCTGAAGCATGAGGGTTTATATGTCTTATATGTGTATTTTTCCTATTCAGTTGTACTAGGGCTGTTTTCATTATCCATGTAAATGGCTGTTTTTAAAATCTTACTAATGGCCTTAACGATAATGTGATCCTCACTGCCACAAGCTAATTATGTGCTCTGTTTATCTGAAAAAAAGAAAAGAAAAAAATTCTTTTAATCAACTTTAAATGTTTTGCCTTTAAGGCCTCTTGTTCTCATAGGAAGAGTAACAGGGTAAATTGGAGCACCCTTTTTACCTTCTCTGTACAATTCATTATTTTTATATCTCCATGATGTTGCCTCCTATTTATTTCCTCTCTAAATCAAAAGAGCCTGGGATGAGATCTTGGCCCCACTGTAGCCAATGGGAGTTTGGCTGTTGACTTCATGGGGATCAGGATTTCACCCTTTAATCTTTTCAATCTCTGTTCTTTCTGCTATATCTTTTTTTCAGTCCCTCTGAATTTTCTCACAGTCTTCAATGATCTTGACAAACATGAATAATTGTGACCTGTGTAGATTTTACCACCACATTGCCCACCTCCTTTTCCAGACCATTAACACATTTGTTCAACAACACATGTTCTAGTACAGAACCTTGTGCCCTCCCACTGGTAACCTTTTGGCTATGTTGACTGTTGATCATTTATTCCCACTCTTTGTTTTCTGTCTTTTAACCAGTTTCTAATTCACAACAATTCTTTCCCCATAACTCCAGGAATACAGTGAAGAACTTTGGCAATGGCTTAATCACAGAAATGTAGGGCTGGAAGGGACCTTCAGAAGTCAAGTTACAATTCACCACCATCCTCTTTATAATAGCCCTTTACATACTGAAGACTACTATTGGGCCCCTCTTCAGTCTTCTTTTCTCGAACTAAACATGCTCCATTTTTTAACCTTTCCTCAGAGATCAGGTTTTATAAAACTTTTATCATTTTTCTTGCTCTCCTCTGGACTCCCTCTAATTTGTCCACAGCTTTCCTAAAGTGTGGTTTTCACAATTGGACACAATACTCCAGTTTAGGCCTTACCAGCGCCAAGTAGAGCAAGACAACTATCTTCCATGACTTGCATATCACACACCTATTAATACACCCCAGAATGAAATTTGCTTTTTTTTGCAATGGCATCACATTGTTTACTCATACTCAATTTATGATCCACTATAATCCCCAGATTTTTTTTTAGCAGTCATACCACCTAGCCAGGTAGACCCCATTTTGTAGTTGTGCATTTGACTATTCTTTCTTAAATACAATATTTTGCATACTTAGCATTTGACTTTGTTCAATTGACTTTGTTTTGAATTCTAATCCCGTCCTCTAAAGTGCTTGCAACCATCCCAGCTTGGTGTCAGCTGCAACTTTTATAAGCATACCTTCTACTCCATTATCCAAGTCATTAATGAAGATATAGAATAGTACTGGACCTAGGACTGGCCCTTGCGCAACCCTACTAGATACATCTTACCAATTTGACAGCAAACCTTTTATAATTACTCTGAGTACAATCTTTCAACCAGTTGTGCACTCACCTTATAGTAATTTCATTTAGGCCACATATCTCTAGTTTGCCTATGAGAATGTCATGTGCCTTACTAAGTGAATGTTTAAATAAGTAATATCTGAAAGTTCAAATACTTTCTCCTTTACCCACTCTTTAGTAGGCATATGCAGAAAATTGTATAATATTACAGAGACATGATTTTCCCTTACAGAATCCATGCTGGGTTTGTCCCTATTATATCGTGTTCAGTTAGGAGTCTTTCTATTTTTTAATGATCATTTCCATCTATTTTTCTGGCACTGAAATATGGCTCAGTGGGATATAATGCTGAAGACCACCAATCTACCATCTTTTAAAAAGAATAGTAGAACACAAATCTCGGCCTTTATTTAAGATATTTTTTCTAGTGTCTGTAGCCATGAACTACTGTTAGATCCTTCCCTTATGCTTCTGCTTATGACCACCTGAAGTCTTCCCCCTCCTAAAAAAACTGCTCTTCTACTCCGCCCTGTATTGAAAGGCAGAGTTTATTTAGATTGTATGCTCTTTAGGGCAGGGACCATATTTTGGTCTGTGTCTGTAGAGTACCTAGCACAATGGGTCTTGGTCCATGACTGTGGCTGTGTGACCCAGGAACCTCTTGTTGCTACTGACAGAGGGCACACTCTGGCTTCATTCGCTGGCAGTGCAGTCTTGGCCACTGCTGCTCTGGGACCCACTTTACAGGCAGCTCCTTGCCATGGACTAGGGACCATGAAAAAAGACCCATCTCTGGACTGCCCACTTCTCCCTGACACTCCCACAGACTGTTCATACTCCCTAATATGGATACTTGCTTTGATTTGTGCTCAATCCAGGAATAGGGGAGGGATGCTGCCACTCAGTCAGCTGATCCCTCCTTTCATGAATGATAGGGAGGGTTCAAACAGGACTATGTTAATGTGAACTAGATACCTTTTTAATTTGTTCTAGCAGGGTCTACACGGGGCAGTTATAGTGCAAGACTTCAGTGCACGTGGCAGCTCACATTTCTGTAGTCGCACTGTGGGGCTGTGTAGACAAGCGCTTAGTTCCATTTTTGAAAGAGATTTAGGCACTTAAGGGCTAGATTCACAAAGATGCCAAACTGCCTAATCACATAGGTGTAGTTAAAGAGATACAGCCCCCTAGTGGGGATGCAGTTATACCATATAATAGTGCTTATAGTGCTATAGCTTCTTCCCATATGGGAAGAAGAATAAGCTATACTGCTATAAGTACTTTTATACCAGTATAACTGCATCCTCTCTAGGGTGAATACAGTATAGAAATAATATAACTATTTCAGTAAAAATAAATCACACCATTAACAGAAGTAGTTGCACCAGTACAAAACTTGCATGTAAGTCAGGTCTAAGTTCCAGTGACTTTCAGGCTTAAGCCACATCAATTTTCAATGAGACTCAAGTCTTGTCTACACGATGAGTTAATGCACCCCACTGGGGGTGTGATTTCTGAAGTGTACTAACATGTTACACATTAATTGTGGTTGTTTCAAACAGCACTACATCAAAGCACACAAGGGAACCCTGAGTGTGCACCAGCAGGGTCTACACAGATCACATGATGAGCAACACATTAATGCATTCTAAAAAATTCACACCCCGTAGTGCACATTGCTGCTCCGTGCAGACAGCCCATAAGCTCTTAAGAGCTCATTTTAGAAATTCTGACTTAGGCTTCTAAATTGCGTAGATATATTTGAAAATGTGACCCAGAGTGCTTGTTTTTCTTTCCCTGTTAGAGATTATAATAAGAAGTATTATTAAATACAGCTGTGAGTGAACAATTTTCAAGAAGTTATACACACCTGGAATCTTTTTTCATTTAAAATCTCCCACATTTTAAAAGCATAATGTCTGGCATGTTCTTTCTTTCTGTCTCTCATGCTTTCTTTTTTGCTGTTTCATTTCCTTATCCATTTCCCGTTCATCTTGACTGAAACTGTGATAAGACATTTGGTTTTGGCAATGAACCATAGCTCCCAAGTGCAGTGATCTGAAAGATGGAGATTTCTCAAAAAAGAAGTGTATTAATATGAAGCAAGAGATTTGTGTAACGTAATCTTTTTATGATGAAGAAACAGGCAAAAAAAAGTAAAGACTTTACACAGGATTGAAGAAGCCTCTTTCTAATGTGGGTGACTTGGCAGATTTGGATTAACTATTACTGCCAATGATTGTAATTGTAAGCTATTTTATGGAATCCACCATATTCTACTGCAAATGCTTTGACAAATTAAATGTATAAATAAACTCATTATGACTGTTCCAATACCTTGTCCTCTATGGTAAATAAAGAACCTGCTTTGCATATCAGTGACAACGTTATACATTGAGTGGATACTGATGTAATGCTATATGATTTAACCTAAAATTGCAAGAGAGGAAAACATTACGATAAGCAACATTTCATAGATAGGTTTATGAATTGTCAAATGCTTTAGAAGGTAGCAATTTCACAACTGTATTGGCTCCAGCAACAGAAATTGGACATAAATGTTTCCAGAGGCTGGAAATGTAAATTTTAAAAATTTAATTAAGAAGCACATTTTGTCCCAGCCTCAGTAATTCCTGCACTAGTAATTATAAACTAATCATAGAGATTTGGTTTATTCCACTTATTAAAAAAATCATTAATACATTAACTATAATTGTAATCCTGTGGCTGAGAACATTTCTAAATGGTTGGTCAATTTTGGTGCATTACTTCATGATAATTACACATATAATGTTCATGCTCTGCTGGATGCCGTGCAAGAAACAATACAGAAATTACAAATCTATTTTCTCAAGTACTGTGTAACCATCCTAACGCATCTGTTGTCATTGCCTAATAGTGCAGTAATCTAGCCTTTTGTTTTGCTTTGTTTTTTCTTATTGTCCTTGACTGAAAGACTGAATTCCCCATTACATGTTAGGTTATCATTAGATGCTATTGAGTCAAAGTAAGTGCTAGGACAGAATATCTGATATTATGTTTTTGTTCTCCATCTAGTTGTACCCAGTTACTTGCAATAGCTGACAGGCTAGCAAGGGGAAAATGCTATTCTATATTCAACAATCACTTTGGAGCTTGGTATGGCTTTATTATTATTTTATTTTAGTAATTCTCAGTGCTATGAATCTTTTCATTAATATACTTTGTTATAAGAAGAAGGAACACTGGAGCCTTTAAGCAAAATAGTGAAATGAATGAGTATTTTGAAGATATACAAGCTAATGCAATCCATTGAAGCCACCCACAGAGTTTATTAGAAAATAAAAACCTTTGTTCCTCTCGTTAAGAAGAAAATATCAATTAGTACCAGACTGATGGTGTTAATTGAAACGCCTGTGCAGAATAACTGCTATTTTTATGTAGTAGTGATTAGTCTTACCCTGATATTAATTTGTCTGGTTAATGAGGATTGTGGTTTATTTTCATTGCTGGACTTGGTACAGGCTAGTGCTGAGGGCAAGCACAACTCTTTATGTGCTATTGATGTGCATGGTCCTGTAGTGGTGTAAAAATTCATAGTCCTTGTCTCAAAGATGCAACAGTTTGAGTAAGACAATATACAGACTACCCTTGCCCACCCCCCAAAAAAAAGATAAGGGGAAAGAGTAAGATAAGACACACACATAGTGATCTAAACTGCATTGTTCCAGTGAGTCACACTTCTTTATGGTTCTGCATATATTAATATAATTAGTACAATACAATTTGTGGAACTCATTTGGTTCATCTGAAATTTTTTGATGGATTTTTTTCAGTTTTTTGATTACAAGAAGGTGAAAATAAAAACAGTTTTGGGGGAGAAAAGAGACAAAGTGAGAGAAAAAGGGAAGGTTGGATGACGGAGGATCTCCAAAATATGAAAACAATATTTTTTGTGGGTTTTTTGGGTTGAAAAACTGGAAAATGTTGATCAAATATTTTAGTCAAAAATCTTGTTTTTGTCAAACATATTTTGATAATATTTGATTAGCTAAACTGTATTATTATTTTAATTACATTGTGATAGCACCAGAAATCAATAGCTTATTATATGTAAAATGTGGCTGGTTCCTTGTCTTCCTTTTTTCTGTTCTATTTTCGTGTACTGAGTCACAATTTTTGGAGAAGTTTTAAATGGATGATTTAACATTTATATTATGATAGCACCTAAGAGACCCAATCAGGTTGGGTGCCATTGTGCTAAACACTCTGCAAACACATGTAGATCAGGGGATAGAGATGGTGGGAGGTGGAGGAGAACTAATGGGAGCAGTACGGGTGACCATGAAGAGGAGGTGGAGATGGTGTTTGGGGAAGGAGGGCAGGAGAGCAAGGCCAAGGAGCAGGGCGTCATGAGCAGGTGAATCTGGTAAGTAAGCAGTGAAGCGAGTGAGTGGAAGTGGTGATGGGACACAAGATAGTGTTGATTGTGAAAGTCATATCACATCAGATCTGTCTAAAAGCAATCCTGACCCAGTCCCAAAGCATAATTAATTCAATCCATGCAGTGCTGACTCTGCCGTGTAGAGGAAGGAAGTCAGTGGTAATGAAGATGGCCAGCTAGAAAGTGTGCAGAGCTGGAATGTGGCTATGAATTTTGTGAGCCTTCTCTGGATGCTGGTGCAGCTGGTGACTGGAGCTCCTACTCAGCAATCTGGGGTGTTGGGAATGGGGTGAAGCTGCAGGGACCAGATGTGCCTGAGCAGCTCCCTAGTGAGTCAGAGGAGAGAAGACAGGTTCTGTTCCCATCTCCTACTGACTGGATAGGGGTGGTGAGTAGTGCCAGGTGATGAAGCTTTTGATAAGTTACCTTGAATGCTGGTGTTGCTGTTGCTTAGCCACAAGGATTGCTGAAGTGGAGGCCAGGCCACTAGGATCTAATATTTGTATAAGGTCGCATAATGGGGGTTTTGGGCCGGGGGTATGACATGGAGAAATCCAGTGGAAGATGGGATGCCAGTGCTTAAATGGGCTAGGTTCCAAGTCCAGACAAAAATGAGCTACTGTGGCTGCACTTTTCAGTAACCTACCTTATCTCTCAAATCCAGAAACCTGGAAATTATCTCAGTCCTACCACCTTCTTTCTCCTCCATCTTCCATGTCTGTACACCTCCCTACTGCCACATCTGGCACATCACCTCAACTAACCATTACCTTAATGAACTTATAAACACATCCCAGCATGTCAGGGGTTTATGTAGCTATGTAATAGCCATGACTGTTTTCACTTTCCTGCCTTCCAGCCACAGCATCCTCCAGAAGCTCCACCAAGCCCATGGGACACTGGCTGGCGTGTTAAAGCATGTCAGGGCAGCCAGTATACTAAGGTATAAACATTTGATGATATTTTTGGCACTTTCTCTGTCTGTTCCCCATGATAACAATAAGGGGCTGACATTTCATTTCTGCTTTATCACCTATCCAGAATGCTCATTTTGACCTAGTCATTTTCTCTCTTTACTATGAAGTTTGCTAATAAAGTTTGATTTTTATATAGATCATTGGATTAGAAATGGTTGCTTAATTCAAAGGTCATTGGCTGACTGTCCTAGCAGTCCAGATGCTATATGCATGCCCCAAGTCTACACAAAGCCATTAGAGATTTTATTTAAGCAAAATGACTGTGTGTGCATAGTAGCTGATGTCTGAGTAACTAGTCACAACAATTTCCCCCTTGCATTAGCTGAAGTACATTACTGAATTCAATGTGGCAACTGATGAGTTATTCTAATTAGTATTCTAATTAATATTTTGTTTTATAAACAAAATTGTACCTGCTGTTCATTCTGAACAACCCTACTTTTAGCAACTGTAAAGTGAAATATGCTGACTAACTTCACTCATACAGTCAGTGGCTGTTGCCTGGATGGGAAAAAGAGGCAGGCATTGAAATGAAGGTGCATCAGTGATCTAATAGAAGAAGCTAAAAGTTAGAAAAGCTGGCATTGCAGGCCTTTGCTAAGACTATGGGGAAACATGTAGCTATCTTTCACATATAGTAGATTGTGCTAAAGCCATAAGTGTCATAGACCCTTTAAGAACAAGATGGCCTGGGAGATCATTAGAAGGTGAAAGAACCCATTTATTTACTCATCTTTCAAATAGTTTCTCTGCTATTGAGATCAACAGGGAAGCATTTCTTAGCTGAATGCTACTTCATCTTCTTAAAATGAAATTTTAAATTAGTTCCTGACACAAAGGAAAAGTGATAGTATGTCAAATGATTTGTGCCAATTCACTGGTAGAGGGGATAGGAATATGTGCAGTGATTACCATTAAAGAGTCAACATTTGTCAACCTCTTCTAATTGAAAAATAGCTATTTTATCTCGTATCCAAGGGTAGGGACCTTTTGGTAAATGCAGACTTTCAATGGAGACTAGATTAGCAGCCAAAATCAATTTCCCTCTGCCTCCATGTGCAGTTTACTATTTCTGCCAGGCTTATTTACCTTCCTCTCTCCTATCACAAGATGACTCCAGCACTCAGTAGCACTTTATGGCTGGCTGAAACATTTCAACCTTTTACTTTCAGGGGTATTATCAAATCCAATTTATATATAAAAATGGAGAGAAATGTGACCCGCCAGCCAGATAAATTTTGTTGAATGTTGTTGCTAGACAGAAGTTGATATGAGTGGAATGGTGAAATTCAAACAACAAGACGTGTCCTATCAATAAACTACTCAGGGAGAGATTTTCAAAGCTATAATGAATAGCTAGGCACCCAACTTCTATTGAAAGTTAATGACTGTTGGGTACTAAACTCCCATTTATATCTTTGAAAATCTCCCTCTGCAATATTAATAGTGGGTGAACTTAACGATTTAGGTTTTGTTTGGTTACATCCCCAAACTTAACTTTATATGTGAATTACCTGAACCTCTTGTGCCTTATATGCATGAGGGAGTAACTCAGTCTCCATGTCCATTCAGCGATTGGCCCTTCTGTTCAGACTGACAGCAAGAGTATCACTTGTGATGGTGTTTTGCTTGCTGGGTTCACGTGTCTCCTGGGATATAGACTAAGAACAACAACAAGCTGCCACAGAATCATAGATTTCTAGATTCCAAGAGCAGGGACCGTTGTGATCATCTAGTCTGACGTCCTGTATAACTCAGGCTGTAGAACTTCCCCAAAGTAATTTTTAAAGCATATCTTTCAGAATCAAAAAATCCAGTCTTGATATAAAAGTTGTCAGTGATGGAGAATCCACTACTACCATCGGTAAATTGGTCCAAAATAACCTCTCTACTCTACACTAGCCACCAAATCTTTTTCAGAGTCATTGCTTCCCAGGATAGAGTCCCCCATCTGATAAGTATAGCCTACAGTCTTTGTTCCTAGATTACATTTAGCCATATCAAAATGCATATTGTTTGTTTGAACCCAGCTTACCAAGAGATCCGAACTGCTTTTTGTCAGTGAACTGTTCTCTTTATTATTTACCACTCCCCCAATTTTTGTCATCTATAAATTTTATCAGTGATGATTTTATGTTTGCTTCCAGGTCTTTAATAAAAATGTTAAATAGTGTAAATCCAAGGACTCCATTAGAAAGACACCCATTTGATGATGATTCCCTGTTTACAATTACTTTTTCAGACCTATCAGTTAACCAGATTTTAATCCATTTAATGTGTTCCATGTTAATTTTATATCATTCTAGTTTTTTAATAAAAATGTCATGTAGTACCAAATGAAATGCCTTACAGAAATCGAAGTATATTACATCAAGACTATTACCTTTATCAATAACCCTTGCAATCTCATAAAAAAAGATATGAAATTAATTTGACAGGATCTCTTTCCCAGAAACCCATTAAGATTGGCATAAATTATATTAGCCTCCTTTAATTCTTTATTAATCGAGTCCAATGTCAACCGCTCCATTATCTTGCCTGGGATCGATGTCAAATTGACATGCCTATAATTACTTGGGTGATCTTGTTTACCCTTTTTAAATATTGGTACAACATTAGCTTTCTGAACTTCCCTGGTATTCCAAGACTTCAGCTAGCTTCTTAGCCAGCTCTTTTAAAAGTCTTGGATGCAAGTTATCTGGACTTGCTGATTTAAAAATATCTTACTTTAATAGCTGATTTTAACATCCTCCTGAGATACTAACAGAATAGAAAGTATGTTATCATATGAAATGACTATATCATATGTTTTTTTCTCAAAATACAGACCAGAAATATGTATTGAACACATCTTTCTGCATTATTATTAATAATACTACCATTTCCATCTAGAAATAGACCAATACCATTGTTAGGATTCTTTTTGTTAATATTCTTCATAAACTCCTCTTATTGTCCTTGTAGCGGGGTGGTTACCCACTCCTGGCCTGAAAGGGTTAAAAACAGCCCTGGGAGAGGGCTGTGGCAGGGGAAAAGCTGGGCTGATTGGGGGAAGCAGCCTCAACTGGGGCCCTCGCCCCAATCAGGGTCCAGCTGGCCTTATAAAGGCAGTGAAGCAGTCTCTCTCTGGCTGTAGAGGGAGACAGGCTTGGCTGCAGGGAACTAGAGAAGGTACCTGAGCTGGAGCAGGGCTAGGGGAAGGCCCAGGACATTACTATGTCAACATAGTAATGATTTTGGTAGGCACCAATAAGTGAAATAAAGACTGTATTGTAATGCATACACAGAAAACAGCTGAATTAAGATTGCACGTGCAATCTTAAGTCTGGCATTTCCTAACTCCTTGATTTTGTAACCTTAGTGTTCTTTTAATTTTGTTGTTTGTGATTTCCATTTTTTTCAAAGAAAAGCAGATTGTAACAATAGACATTCTTTCATGTGGCACCATAGTACATCAGACACCCACTTAAGAGTTGGAACCTCTAGATTAACAGCACAGACCTCTGCTACTTGAACTAACAGATACCAACAGTAGGTTGTTATCTTCTACGTGGACCATCCAATGAAGGAGGACCTGCTTTGCCAGTGGATTTCACCGATATTTTCTGACCGCATAGGAATGGTGCTAAGTCACAGAGCCTTCTGCTCCTATTATCCCCAAGTCTGTCCCCTTCTGCCACTTTCACTTCCAGCTTGTCCCTGTCATAGTGTTCCTCATCTCTTCTTTTCCCAGTTTCCATCCTCCCAGGATCTTCATTATATTCCCAGTCTTCTACTCTGGGCTCCCTGTCCAAGTCCCAGACTTCTTTCCCATCCTGGGCTCCTGATCCCAGTATCCCATCCCTGAGCTACTTGCTCCCCGTCTCCTTGCTTAGCCAGTCCCAGTCTCTCCTCTACACCAAGCCTCCCAATCTATTCCTTAAGTTGGTGCCCATCTCCCCCAGGTCCAGCTTTTGTCTGCTCTGTATTATAATCAAGCTGTTCCTCCTCCACTCTGCCTGGGCACCAGCAGGAGAAACATTAAGAGCATTAAGAACTGACAGTATCCCTGCTTTTAGTTCCTGTGCCTGGCCCCAAAGTGGCCCACAACAGCTGGGAGGAGCAATTCCAAGGAAAGTCCTGCTCAGAACAAGGAGTGTGCTCATTGCAATCTGAATGTTTGGAGAATTTGACGAGAAAACTCCAAGAAGTCTCTACTGACCATGTGCAAACTAAGATTTTTTCAAAGGCTTATAACTTGACCAATTTTAAGCAAATTTTCCTGGATACAAAAAGAACATCCCTGACATCAGGATGACCCACCTATGAAATTTCCAGTCCATGCTCCTATGCCTGGAGGTGCTGGAACGTCTCAAAGAAAAGGTCACCTGAATTTTGCATATCAATGTATTTTCCCGTAATCTTAAATTCAGAAAAAGCCAAACTGTTTTTGATGAAACTAAAAAAACGCCCAAAACAAACAAAAAGCCTGAGGAAAACACCCAGCATGGAAGATTTTACCCTGAATAATTAAAATTTGGCAAAGATATAATAAATTTAAAACAGGGTCTTACAACAGGAAGTGTGGGGCAATTAGATCTGCATATAATACCTTAGGTAAGTAAAGTCAAAGGAAGGACATAATGGGTTACACATATTTGAAGGGTGTAAACACCAAAAATGAAAATGAATGATTTCATCCGATGCATGAGGATATAAGTAAGACTAATGAGATGAATATAAGAAATAGAATGTTTAGGTTGATTGTCTGGGAAATATTTTCTGACAGTGAGATTTATTAGAATGTGAAATTGTCTCACTAGGGAAGTAGCTGAAGCCTAATTACTTGAGGTATTTAAAACTAGAATAGCCGAAACCCTAAAAATGTACGGTTTGAATCAATCCTGCAAAAGCAGGAATATGGATGGATGATCTAAGAATTCCTTTTCTTTAAATTCCATGAATCTATGATCAAATGCTATTTAACCTACAAATATGATCAGTGCCTTACATGGAAGATTTGGCATTATTGATGACGGAGACCAACACAAATGAGAAAAGGAAGTGATAAGAAAAAAAGCTATGAAAAGAAAAATCTTAACAAGTTGCTAATGAATCACATTGTGCACTTTCCTCCAATGGAGTCTTCTTTCCAACAGCTGGCCTATGGTGCACTGACAGCAGATTGATTTACAGTGTCACATCTAGAGACAGGTGTTTGACTTTTGTTAGCCGGGTGCCAGGATCATGTGAGAGGATGGCTGCGATGAGGAAAGTCACTCACAGCTACCACACAGAGTTAAGTGGGAGGGAGTTAGTAGTTCACTTAATCTTCCCTGTTCATCATCAGTCAGTTATGTGCAAGATTCAGAGGCAGATGTGCAATCTGGGAAGTTTTCCAACTTCATTTTTGTGAACATCAGGTGTTCTCAACATTAGCTGTACTAAACAGAGTCCTCTTTATAACAATTGTGCCACCAGCACTGAAGAAGTGCTGTGCTGAGTACAAATATGGATGGCTGACATTTGGGCCAAACCAAGCAATTTTAGATAAAATTACTCTTAGCTAACAGTTTAGCTGGGTTTCACACTTTCTCCGTGCTTTCTCATCACCATAGCATCTGAGTACCTATAGAAGGAGCATCTTTATTTTCCTTTTGTCCCCAAAATATTCATACACGGCTATGTAAAATCCTTGTGAATATTTCTGTTTTACTGGACAATGAATCACCCACTCCAATTTATCTGTTTGATCAGTGAGACTCAGATTGGATTGCATAAGAATCACACTTTGTTTGCTGCTGCTGGTAAACTGGCTGGTTGCTCTTTATTGGGTGTCTTTTGCTGTTCATCATATTCAAGGAAGCGGTTATCCTTTATGGAATGTGCTTACCTGAGGAAGAGGAGTTGGGAAGAGTAAGAAGAAGATAATCTATTCTGTTTTGTTGGCTGTCCTCAATTTTAGCCTTGCTCACTCTGACTGATTCCAGTGGGAGTTTGAACTGGCCTATTGAAATTTATGATTCTTGCTACAAAGAGTGCTTGACTGTGGAATGGACTCCTCTTTGTTTGCAGTGGCCCAGATTTCTCCACCTTCAGAAAATGCTGCTGGGCTCATCTATTTTCCTGTGTTTTGATTATAGCTGAGAGGCATGAAGCGGGCACAGTCTTCAGTGGAGTTTCGTTGCTTCCTTTGTGCTATTTTGCCCCACTGGTTGATGAGTATTCTGTGTCTAGAAGTTTCTGGGAGGGGATGTGTGATTGGGCTTGAGCTAGCTTGTTTAACTATTAATTTTTATTACTTGTGTTTTTATTTTAAATGAGATGGTTTCACCTAGAGGTCCCAGTGAGGGACTTGTGTTATATGTTAAAATAAAGCAGAAATGTAAAGAAAAAATATTGATTGATATTTTTAAAGCAAGATTTGATGTTAGGGCTCTCAAAGTTTCAGAGTAACTGCACCTGTATTCTCCCTCTCTGGTCCACCAAGGGCACCCATCTTGAGCTCTTGACTCCCAGGCATCATCTGTCTTGGGCGATGAGCCACATCTCTCTCCCTCCTGAGTTGGGTTTTAAGGCTGCACAGTTCCCTGAGTTCCACTGCAATATCCCCAGCTAACCAGTCTGCCTAAACAGGCCAGTGCCTGCACTTTGCTTTCTCTCCGAAGGTTATGACCACTGTATTGCCTGCAGTTACAAGTTACCACACAGCTCCTTCTGAGCAAGCCCCTTTATTCTTAACATAAAAGCATTACGGAGAAAACATATTAGAACAATAGAAGAACCCCCACACATGCTTTAAAAGCTTACCAGAGATCACGCCCAACTCCAACCTAGGGCTCTGGTAGGTTTCTGTCTGTCAAAACCCACAACTGGGATTTTCCTATGGTCATAAGTTCATTTCTGTCTTAGATCCAGAACCCAAACAACAACAACTAGGCAGAGCAGCCATTTTTTTTTATACAGCTCCGGCCTTTGACCTTGGCTTTCTGTAACAGCTAATCAGCAGAAAAGACCCTCTCCACAAGGCATAGCTTCTAAAGGCTGGGTTTTTACATTAACCTCTTCCTAAAGATTCCTTAGGAACTCCTCTTAGCATTTATTCTCCCAAAAATCCATGCTTGTCTGACACATTTTCAATATAGTCTTTTGAACTCTCAGGTCTTACATTTGTCAGATCGTCCCCCTACAGAGGTTACATATAATCTTGGTCCACAGAAATACACAAACTTAATTCAATAAGGTCTTTCAGAATATTGTAGGGAATTGCCATGTATGTCACAAGGGCCAGATCCACAGCCCATTAAAATCAATGGAATCTTTCTACTGACTTCCATGGGTGTTAGATCAGTCTCCTAAGGAGCACAAACAGAGTTTTATCCCTCCTGTCTCCAATTATATACAGTGGAGACTGAGATGCTTAAACCTCATATAACTCTTTGAAAACACTTTCCTAGGACTAGAGAAAATTACCTACAAGAGGGTTAGATGCTAGCGTATATCCTCCAACTTTTGAGGCAAAAAAATAAATTCAACACACCTCTTTTCTCAGGTTCTACTTTTTCTCTTTATTGTAGTTCCATTGAAAGGTTACAGCATAGTTTGTACCATGAAAAATTGCACCCTTATGTAATGGGTGAATCCTTAACACCTCTCATCCTGACAGATTCAGTTTATGAACAGGCAGTGCTGAATTTGTAATGAAAGAGGTGCTAGAGCTCAAGCAATTAGATGTGGGGACTCAAGCAATTTTTTTTATTTTCATAGCTAATGTGGCAAGTCCAGAGGTTCTGGGGCTATGAACTGCCAAGCTTAGAGGTGCTGGGGCTCAGCCCTGGAAAAAAATAAGGTCTATGAACAGGGAAGCACAACTTTTACAGGACTGTTAGTGGGAGATACTTTGTTTTGTTGCTTGCTGTCTTCATTCTCTGCTGAGGAACCAATCAATTGGCACCAACCAATATTGCTGTAGCAGTCCAACTGTTTTGTTGATGCCTGTACATAGAGTGGTATGAAGTTCCTGCTTGGCTCAGTGGCCCAGTTTTCAGGTTTTATTCCTTTCTCCTGCTTTTTGGTTATCTCTTTCCAAGAAAGAGTTAAATGGCTATTATTCATGCTCATGATTGGCATTTGCTGAACTTGTTGCAGTGATCAGATTATGCATTTGCTGTGGTCTTCCCACCCTTGTTCAACAATTATCCATGAACAAATTGATGAGTTATTATAAATGTGTATGTTACGTGAAATTATATTCTGGATAGTTACAACAAATCCATTTCAATTTTTGCTTGCTCAAAAAAGTATTCGCTGTGATTATTGCGATTATATGCTTTCTCTTTCCATAATTTTTTGTGCAAACAAAATGATCTTGTACCAATGTTGGTGGAAAGTGAATGAAAGAAGTAATGGCTACACATGATGTGAATTCATGGACTTTTATTCTAACAGTTCACAAATACATTTTTTTTCAATAGTTGCTCAGCTCCATTCATGATACACAATTACCTTATTAAAATATATTAGAATCCATTGATATTCTACATGTGCCAACCTCGGACATATTTGTGAACCATTACAAAAAGCACAGGCACCTCCTATTTTAGAGGTTCTCAAATTATGGTTCATTGACCACTGGTAGTCTGCAAAGAACTTGTAGGTGGTCTGCAGATAGCTGGCTGGTCGCATGATGCTAGCTCCTCTTCTAAAGGTGTCCTGGGATGGAGTCCTGTAGAGGCAGTTGATAACACAGAGGATGAGCCAGACTAACTGCCTGGCCAAGGGGGCACTGTCACAAAATGGAAGAGGAGAGGTGACTTAATAGTAAAAGAAGACAGTGTGGTTAATGGCTAAATAGTTATCTCATTAAAGACAATTACAATGACCTAAATACTTCCTTATTGTTTCTTTTCCACATAAGCAATTGCTATAGTGGTCACAGGACTGTTGCAAAGTCATGGATAAGGGGGGAAATGGTTTGTAGAATTGCCTGTGGAATGGGAGATTATCCATGAGACAATCTTTCTATTAAAATGAGTCCCACATTATAAAAATATTTTGAGAACCCCTCCCCTATTGTAGGCCTCAGTTTAGCAAGCCACTTAAGCATGTGCTTAAGTCAGTGACTTCAGTGGGACCCAGCCATGTGCTTTACAGTTAAGTACTTGACTGCATGGTTTGTTGATACACAGCCTTATTCAGCATAGGAAAGAATGGTGGTAAGCTTAGATAGTACTCCATGGTAATTCTTAGCCAGTGCTGACTTTTTAATGCTGACCAATGTACGGCTCAGAGTGTAATGAAGAGATGATTCAGGAGAAATATCAACTCTAATGAAAAAGGTTATAAATATGTTATAAAGGTTTGCATTAATTATTAGTGCAAACAACATTGTAGTGTACCTCACAGTAGAGAAGAGCTATGACTGTTCTAATAACTACACAGTAGGGAATTCTATATTTATACCACTGGGCACACACATATAGTAGTCTTCTCAGGCTTTCCAGCTCCTAAACTAATTAAACATAGCCTCTGCTACTTCTGTCAAACAAATGGTTTACCTTGCTCCCGGTGTGGACTAAGCAGCCATGAAAAGGACTTCTGATTGCACTACTAGATTCACACAAGAACTATGACAAAGTTATACTATGCCATTGTGGTATCCACATGGTTATATGCTTCTGAAGCTTGGTAAACATTGGAAACCTCCATCAGAGATGATTGCAAAGAGTAGTTGGTGTCAGCTGGTGAGATAAAGTAACTAATGATGACGAGTGACAAAGGACTGGCCAGAAGACTTTAGAGACAGTGATGTGAGAAAGAAGGCTGAAGTGGTTTGGATGTGTTGTACTGATGTCAAAAACTGTATTCCTAGATAAGCCCTTGACTGGATACCACCTGGTGGAAGACAGAAAAGAGGAAGACAATAGATGAGATATAAGAAAACCACTGAGAAGATGTTGTTATGGAAACAGAATATAATGGAGCAAGAAATGTGGCATTAGACAGATGGGTGGAAAGACTGGGTTGCCTCATGAGTCACAATGTATGAGAGCATTTAATAAATAGATAATAATCTGACCACCAAAAACTTCAGGAGGAGCACCATGGCTCACAACTTTGCTCCTAAGGCACAATTGAGCTGTTCACTACAAGGTAAAGCTAATTTGTGCAGGAGATAAAACTTTCTCAGGGACCAGCTCAAGACTGTATAATGAACTCCAACAGGATCTAACAACTGCCTCAAAGCTCATCACCTTCTGCTTTAAGCAGGGGCAGCCCATCCATATAGGTGAACTAGGCGGTCGCCTAGGGTGCCAAGTTAAATGGAGTGTCCAATTCAAGGAAAAAAATCAAATTTAAAAAAAAAATAAAATGAAAAAGATGAAAAAAATACAAATAAAATAACGAAGATGTCATTATTATAACGAAGATGTCATTATGTCATAATTCCTGTGCGTGTACAGAGGGAATATGAATTATAATTCATTTCTCTACATATCTGAGAATTTATTAATATGTCAAATCTTTTATTTACTGCAAAAATAAATATTTTAGTGATTTTTTTTTCAATTTGCGACATAGGGTCAAGATGACCCACTCCGCAATTTTGATAAGCAATAACTCAGCCACAATTAAACACATCCACCAGCGGCAAGAGCTGCAATGCTAGTGACACCTAACTCGAATATACATCAAAGTTGCATAGCCGGAAATTCATGTAGAGCAGAGAGATTGTGAGTTGATACATGTCAAACTGTCATTTTAACACATGTCGCAGGTAGATGGTTAAAAATCAAATGAATACTGTGGAAAATTGTGTTTCTTGGTGCTAAAGAATAACATATAAGGGGGGAGGGATAGCACAGTGGTTTGAGCATTGGCCTGCTAAACGCAGGGTTGTGAGTTCAATCCTTGAGGGGGCCACTTAGGGATCAGGGGCAAAATCAGTACTTGGTTCTGCTAGTGAAGGCAGGGGGCTGGACTTGATGACCTTTCAAGGTCCCTTCCAGTTCTAGGAAATAGGATATCTCCATTAATTTAAAAAAATTATTTAATTTATTTTATTTAAAAAATGTCTTTCAGCATTATAAATCCAAAATGTGAGCATCTTTAAGTGTTATTAAACCTTAGCGTTCTTATTGGGCTGTATAATCATGAACTTTTCTTTGCTATAACTGGCTCACATGTAATAAATAAGGTCCATAAAAGAAAAGTAACAGTGTTAACGCTTAATAGACTACGAAAGTGATGACGTCACATTCCAAGCGGGTAACCGTGAGGAAGGGGGTTACTTTCCAAACAACCGGTGTCAGGTTATAACATCAAAAAGGGTCATTTTGTTTCTGTGTAAACACTGTAACTAACTGTTTTAATAGGTAAGTGAGCATATGTTACTAATCATTGAACCTTTAAGTGGTGAAAAGTTGTGTTGGGATGGCTGCAATGTGGTTTAAATCGCCAACCATGTGGTGGGTGTGTCAGCCATCCTTAACGCTATAATGCTTGCAGTTGGGAGCACAGTACATAACAATATTCAAATGCCCCATGGCAGAAAGGGGAAAAAGAAAACCTTCAGGAGCTGAGTATCGTAAACGAAAGGCTGAGAAGGAAAAGGACCAAGCAAAACAGCAGGGATCCTTCCTGAAATATCTTCTCTTTAATCCAAATAAAGATGGAAGCAGTTCACAGCATCCAGATGAAGGAATTTTATTTGGAGAGGAGGTTAGCTCACATTCGCATAGAAGCAGTCTGGAACATCAAGATGAAGGTATACTACTTCGAGATGAGGGTAGCTCAGATCCACAAAAAAGCAGTTTGGAAACTCAAGATGATGGAAACTTACATCTAGATGAAGGCAGCTCACAGTATCAGACTGATATGGAAGTGGAGAAAATTTTATTCACCTTCAGAGAGACATGTAGAAATTGAAGTAAATGAAGTAGAAGGAAGAAAGGATGAGGAAGTTACAAACAAGTTACAGTATGGGGACCCAGCTTCATGGCCCAGATGTGATGACAGTGTGCAGCAAATTCTTGTGGAACATGGACCAGAACAAGTTCATGAATTTCCCTTCCCTAAGGATGGAAATAAAAGAAAATTCTCTGCCCAGCATTACAAGAGGAAACTCATTAATAGGGAAGAAATTCATCAAAACTGGTTACAGTATTTAGTGTCAAAGGACTCTGTTTTGCTTTTGCTGCAAGTTGTTTAGAAATCAAGCAATTGGTACATCACTTACTGAAAATGGTTCGAAGGACTGGAAAAACATATCTTCAATTCTCTCTTCACATGAAAGAAGTACAGAACATTTGGAATGTTTTCAAAATGGGAAAGAACTTGAATTATGATTGAAAAAAGGAAAAACTATCGATTGAAGAAAATGTACATGTGATCAAGGAAAAAGAAGAATATTGGCAACAAATATTAGATGGTCTGATTGCTTTCATGAGAGTTCTCAGTGGGCAAAATTTAGTATTCTGTGGCCACGGTAGAAATGAAAAATTATACACTACAGGTAATAGAAACTTTTTAAAATTTGTTGATGATCGAGCTTTGTTTGATCCAGTCATGAAGGAGCATCTACGTAAAATAACTGATCATGAAACACAGGATCATTACTTAGGAAAAAATATGCAGAATGAACTGATTCAAATCCTAGCAAATGCCATTAGAAAGAAAATTGTAGAAGCTGCCCATTCTGCAAAATACTTCTCAATAATACTGGACTGTACACCAGATGTGAGTCATGTTGAACAAATGACGATGATCATTCATTTTGTGGATATGGAAAAGTCTGCAGATGAAGAGAATGTTGAAGTGCTCATAAAGGAACATTTTTGGGGTTTTGTACCACTGAAAGAGATGACTGGAGCATTTATGACTGAAACTATTCTACAAGAGCTTGAAACAATGTCATTATTTGTTGAAAACTTACATGGCCAAGGCTATGATAATGGGAGTAATATGAAGGGTAAAGACAATGGTGTGCAAGGAAGAATGATGGAAATCAATCCTAGGACCTTTTTCGTTCCTTGCAGTGTGCATTCTCTGAATTTGGTTGTCAATGATGTTGCTAGATGCTGTTTGGAGGCAAACAGTTTCTTTGACCTGGTGCAACATGTTTATGTGTTTTTTTCTCAGGCTCAACATGCCATTGGGAGATTCTGACTCGCCACGTGAATTCTCTAACTGTGAAACCACTTAGTCAGACAAGATGGAAGAGTCGCATTGATGCCTTGAAGCCTCTTCGCTATGAACTTGGAAACATTTATGATGCCCTAATTGAAATTTCTGATAATACTATCTTTATTGGATCATCTGGCAATACGGAACGTTCAGATGCAGAAGCTCTTGCAAATGGCCTTTGCAAGTTCAAATTTGTGACTTCACTCATTTTGTGGTATAATGTCCTTTTCGAGATTAACCTCACTAGTAAGCAGCTTCAGGAAAAGAACTTGAACATACATTCTGCTATTCAAAAACTGCAGCAAACTAAAAATATTCTCGAGAAATTCAGAGGTGATGAAGGGTTCGAAAGAACACTGGTAGATTCTCTTGAGCTTGCTGAAGAAATAGACTTTCCGACAGAATTTGAACCAGAGCCAGTTCACATTCGGCAAAAGAAACAGCAGTTTTTGTATGAAGGATGAGACACACCAATTCAGAACCCAAAACAAAGGTTCAAAGTGAATTTCTACTTTGCAGTCCTTGATACTGCTATTCACTCGGTTGACGAAAGCTAGAGTCAGTATTTGGCTTTCCATATGATATCCACAGCTTGCAAAAGAAAACAGCAAAACAGATAAGAGAATTTTGTATAAAACTGGAGTCAGCATTGACTCATGAAAATTCAAAAGACATTGATGCTACAGATTTGTGTAGTGAGCTTCAGGCTTTTTCAAGACGACTTAAGAAACATGCCACTCCTGAAGAAGTACTGAAGTTTGTTTGTGAAAATAAACTCTCAGTTTTTTTCCAAACATTTTTATAGCTCTATGCATTCTTTTAACTTTGCCAGTTTCCATAGCTAGTGGGGAGCGTAGCTTCTCTATGTTAAAATTGATAAAAACATATCTGCGTTCAACAATGGTGCAAGAGAGACTTGTTGGACTTGCCACAATGTCAATAGAGCATGAAATATCTGGAAAACTGGATCTAAAAGAACTAGTGACTGAATTTTCAAAACTTAAAGCAAGAAAAGTCATGTTTTAAGAGCACAGTGTGTTTTTTATTCGGAGTGTTTTGTAAATACAGGTTAAAGTTCATTGAAGAGTTTTCTATATTGGATGTGGTGGTAAAGGCAGTTAAAGCAGGATAGCATAATGGATGATTTCGGATTTGTAATAAAAATTATAATTAACATTTTTAATGCATTTTTATTTGAAATCGGACTGAAATATCATCTAGCTGTTGTGTACAAATCTATTCTGAAAATTTTGTGTCTCTATTTTATCTGATCTCAGAAACATTGGGGTTGGACAGATGGATGGATGGACAAACTGAATAATTAAGTCTCTGTTTAAAAAAAATAGCTTAAAAACATTAAAAGGAAAAAAAGGGGCAAAATGTTTCCCAGTTTACCAAAAACCTCAGCCTAGATTTGCCCTTGCGGGTGGGGGCGCTGATTGCATGGTTTGCCTTGGATGCCAGTTGCTGGCAGCTAGTCTAGGGCCGCCCCTGGCTTCAAGTGCAAGGCATGTTTCTTTGACCTTGTCTTTTCTAATATAAATGCATAGCAATGTGTACATGGAATTTATAAAAACAAACAAAAACTCAAACACCACAATACAATTTTCCTCTGGGGAGAAGATGAAAGAAGGAATGACCCATGCATGATAAATGATGGGCATGTCACCTTAATGTACTACTTAAAACCACACAAATTTCATGGTGATGAGGGCAGAATAAGAACCAGTACAGAAAAGAATATCTGTGGGCCCAATAAGCACTTGCCAGTCTTTACTGTCAAGTATCAGGGGGTAGCTGTGTTAGTCTGTATCCACAAAAACAACAAGGAGTACGGTGGCACCATAAGACTAACAGATGTATTTGGGCATAAACTTTCGTGGGTAAAAAAACCACTGCTGATGCATCTGAAGAAGTGGGGTTTTTTACCCACGAAAGCTTATGCCCAAATAAATCTGTTAGTCTTTAAGGTGCCACCAGACTCCTGGTAGTCTTTACTGTATTTATCTTCATAGCAATCCTGTGATGCTGGGAGGTACAACTACAGCTACAGAAGGGGAAATGAAGCCTGGAGAAAGTAATTGACTGACCTATGGTCACAATGAAAGTCTGTGGTAGAGCTGGGAATTGAACCTCAGTCTCCCTAGTCAGCACATCAACTACTGAACCATCCTTCCGGAGGATGTTTTGCCTTCATTACTATGTATGTGGCTTTGAATTAGAAACCTAAAATACAAACATTGTATGTAATAACAGGGATAAAATATGAACACTTGTGAAATGTCATAGTACAAATCATACAACAAAATGACAGATTTGTTACAGTACTAATCACCAAGGCACAATAATGAAGCTTTTATGATCATGGCAGAAATGTTACACTAAAAACACTTTCTAGTCTTCGTCTCTCAGTATTTTTATTAGATATGATTTATTATTAACCAAGATGCCTTTTTGCAAGACAGATCCACATTCTTTTCATCTTCTAAAAATTAATTTAAATAGAAATCAAAATAAAAGTACTTTTGCTATTAAAAAAATGAAGTGAAAATATCATTATATTGCTGGTTCTATGTTATCTTTGCTTTTTTGTTATTCCTTTTACTTTAGCAAGGATTTTGCAAATATTTCAGGATAAAACTCCCTGGGAGCCTGGAGCAAAAATTAAATGTTAACATTTGTATGTTTATGCTTCTAAGTGGGGACCCAAAAACAGATGTAATAATAATTCTCATATGATTATCCTTTTAAAAGCGATTTCTTTTTTTAATTAGTTACAAGCACACAATTTGTTTTTTGTTTTGCTTTTTAAAAAACTGACTTTTTCATTAAATTATGTTAGGTATAAAAGAATTTCGGAAGCACATTTTAATAACATGATTTGTAGCAATTATAATGACTGATTTGAAACAATAAAAAAGCCCTTGAATTATTATATAACAGTGCATTACTCTCCAAGCCAGGAAAGAGAATAACCTGAATCTTTAGAGAACAGGCAGGTTGAACAGACAGAAATGGATGTACTCTGTAATTTTAAGCAGCTGAAAAACAAGGTTAGATTTTTGGGAGTTTGTTTCCTTTAAATTTTTGTCCCAAACTCCATTTCTTTGTGGAAGCTGAAGGAGACAAGGAAAGGAAGTTCAGTCAATAAATCTACCCAATTTCAGCTTTTCTTTGTCCTTATTTAACCACATTAGTTAGTGAAGGTATCTATTTGCCCCTTTTTATTTTAAAAGGAAGAAATTCAAGACATTTATGGTCCAATTTTCTGAAGTGCAGACCCCCACCCACCAATCTCACTGACAGCAATGAGTGATGCTCATACAGCATCTTTGAAAAGCAGATAGTTGCTGTATGATTTTAAATTCTCTAGTACTTTTGTGAGTGACTAGAGCAGGGGATTGGCAGTTGGAGACTCAATTCCTTGGCTCTTTGTTCTTAACTCTGCCACTCACTTTGTGACTTGGTACAACTCACTTTCCTTGTCAGTGCCCTAGTTTTTCCACCTGCAAAAATAGTTATAATCATGGAAGTTTTGTTGGCTTAATTAATTAAGGTGATTTGAGAGGAAAGGCTCTGTGCAATTGCAAAGTTTATTATTATAATTATCCCGAAAGCAAATATTGCGTTAATGAGTTGGAGGTAACTACATCTTTTTCACTAGGAGTCAGTACACACCAGTTGCAATAGTCCGAATACTTGATCATTCATTCTTGAGTGTAGTAATGATCTCTCTCTCTCTCTCTTCAGTGGCTGTGTTCATCTAACCTGGAGATTGGTCCCAACTTCACATTGCCTGTGCAAGCCTTCCCAATCTATAAAATCAGAGGGAAGAAGACTCATCATTTTCAGGGCAGCATAAATTCTTGTGGTTACCTTCCTCAACGCCTACTTTGAATGGAGATTTATCCTTATTTTGCAGGTATCTTTAATTTATGATGTGATTGGTGCTTTCCACTACTAACAAAATGAACGTAAGGCAAACACAATGAAAATGAAGTTAGGCTGGTGGTTGGAAGTGGAGTGGTGTCCGTTGTGGTACACCAAACGGATGGTTTAAAGTTTACCTAAAGGGACACCTGAGTGTTCCCCTTCACATAGGGATTTGTTGGGGATATCCAGAGGCAGGGTAGAAGTGTGAGGCTTTTCACGGATCCCTGGTCTGGTGAAACCATCCTTAGAGTATCTTTCTAGCCACCATGAATTAAACCAGCTCTGTGTCTGTTCTCTCTTGTATAAGGGAGCTGGCCCATTACTGGGAGAGACATAAAGATGACTCAGAGCCACCTTCACCCCACCTTGCCAGGTGAACATGAGGACAAAGCTGTGTGTGTGCAATGGCATGATCTGTATATACACAGGTTACTTGTTCATAGGCTATGGGTGAAACGGCATGTTTCGGGAGTCAATTAGGTGTCCACACATGAAAAAGTGACCCATAGCACAAACTTGCCTCTCTGCCTGCCAAGGCCCAAATATGAGATGCAAAGTGTGAGCAAGATCCAAAGTGCCGGGGACAAATTATTCAGTCTTCATGAAGGAACATAAAAATGGCCATACTGGGTCGGACCAGTGGTCCTTCTAGCCCAGTATTTTGTCTTCCAACTCTGACCAGTGCCAGACACTTTAGAGGGAATGAACAGAACAGGGCAATTATTGAGTGATCCATCCCCTACCTGGCTCTGCATGGCTCCCCGGTAGCAGCAACATATCCCTGCTGCTCCTAGGTGGAGGAACAGCCAGGAGGGGTTTGGAGTGTGGGAGGGGATGGAGGGCATAGGTGCCAACTTTCTCCAGCGCTGGTGGGTGCCCGTGCCCCCCCTTTCCCCACCCCTGGCCCCGCCCCATTCCAACACCATCCCCAAAGTCCTCGCCCTAACTCCGCCCCCTCCCTGCCCCTATTGGATCCCTTCCCCAAATCCCTGCCCCGGCCCCGCCTCTTCCCCCAGTGCGCCGCGTTCCCCCCTCCCTCCCTGCCCCGCGAATTAGCTGTTTCGCGGCACAAGAGCTGGGAGGGGGAGAAGCAGGATGCGACGGCGCGCTCACGGAGGAGGCGGAGGTAAGCTGGAGCGGGGGGGCGGGGGGGGGCAGGGCAGGGAGCTGCCGGTGGGTGCTGAGCACCCACCAATTTTTTTTTCCGTGGGTGCTCCAGCCCCGGAGAACCCACGGAGTCGGCACCTATGGTGTGGGTTGGGGGTTGACACTTGGGAGAGGGCGCAGGGTGCCAGATCTGGGCGCCGCTCATCTCAGGCAGTTCTCCGCAAGCAGCGACCTGTCCCAGCTGCTCTTAGGTGGAGGCATGGCAGGCAGCTCTGCACAAAAACAGAGATAAAGTGATGTCTCCTTATGATGGAGAGCTCTCTATGCCCGGCTTCTCACACAGGCCAAGGGACACCCTGTTATGCCAGACTTTGAGCAAGTCTGCTGCCTCCAAGCACTGGAGCCCTATACCTCCAGGGCATCTAAGAGGAAGACACGGGACTCCTTTCATAAGCTCTCAAAGGAATGTGTCCCTGGCTCACAAGGTAGAAAATCTACCTCTAAGAAGCTGAAGTCATTGATAACCTCAGCTACCCTGGTGCTACCAGCTTTCCAATCAGGTACTTGCAAGACTGCTGGTTCCTCAGGTACCCAGAGTACGGCTAGACTGAAAGACGGCAAAGCCTTGGGCCCAGAGAGATTATTGGTACTGTTAATGGACCAAGGGGGAAAAAGAGCTCTTCCTCTGCTTCCTTGGTACCAAAGAAGCCTGCTCTGGCTCTGGCCGCACTTCCCTTGGAGTGCACAAGATCTTTGGTACCACCCATCGGAGTGCCTGAGACCTAGAGCACTGTCAATGCCCCCAGACACAATCACCTCAGTGTAGATTACAGGCTTGGTACTGATAACAGTTTTGGTACCAGAGGAGTTCCATTTCCCCCAGGACCTGGCTGTACCTGAGATGCCCAATTTTCCGTTGCTTGGCGCCAATGCATTGTCGGTACTGAGATTGTCGGTACATCAAGATCATCTGAAGTTTGCCCATTAGCAATGGTTTCACCTCAGATTTCTTCAGGTGCTCCACCATTCCAGAGTGAGCTTGAGGAAGAGGATTCTGATGAAGACTTTGGCTCAGTGTCTCAAGTGTCAATTCAGAGTTCTCCCCTTCACTCCTATAGAGGCCCCTTTCCAGAAGCCTCCACTGAAACTGCAACCGCTCAGGGACCACAATTGCCACCAATGCCTTGCTGGTATGAACACCCTTAGATGCCTCCTTTTATGCCTTATGTACCTTCTCCCTGGCCATATTGGGGCCCTTGGGCTGCTTATCACCAACGATTTTCCACCTGCTATAGAGAGCGGCAACCTTCATCACCTGCTCCCCTCCAGGAGACCTGACCCTTAAAAGGAATCCTTTGAGGAGCAGGAAGCTAGAGGCAATGAAGAGGTCTCTCCTAGGGCCAACATCTCCTCTTCATCTCTGGATGAAGGAGTCATGCGTCCTCCACCATCCTTGGCGGATGATTTTAAGTCCAGGATCTGGTCAAGAGAGCTGCAGATTCTTGCAGATGCCTCTTGTGGAGGTGGAAGAGCCTCATCAGAAGCTGCTCAGTGTCCTCCGCTCACCCTCATCAACCTGCATAGCTTTACCTGTTAATGAAGCTCTTCTGGACCCAGCAAAGATAATCTGGCACAGCTTCTATTCTGCCTAAATGCAAGAGAGTGAATAAGAAGTATTATGTCCTGTCAAAGGACTCAAAATTTTTATTTTCCCATCCCTCACCAAACTCCTTGGTAGTCGACACAGTTAATGAACATGGAAGGCAGTACCAGGCTAAAGCCACACCTCTTGAAAAATACCATAAGAGTCTAGACTTATTGGGGAGGAAATCTTATTCCTCCACCTCCTTACAATTTAGAATTGCCAGTTACCCAGCGTTAATGGCAAAGTACAATCACATGAATTATACCAAGCTGAACTCTATTGTGGACCACCTGCTGACAGAGAAGAAGGAACATTTCCAGGCAATTATTGTGGAGGGCCAACTACTTGCCAGAACAGACCTACAAGTCTCCCTTGATGCCTCTGATACAGCCACCCGTTCAATCGCTACAGCGGTAGTTATGAGAAGGGCTTCCTGGCTCCTACTCTCTGGATTCCCAAAAAAGGTCCAGAATACAGTAGAGGACCTTCCTTTTGGTGGGTCCAAGTTGTTCACAGATAGCACAGATGAGTCTCTGTGAACATTAAAGGACTGTAAGGCTACCTTATGTTTTCTTGGTATTTACACACCCACCTACAAGAGAAACCTCAGCAAGTCCCAGACGGCTCAGAGATCCTGACCTGTCCAATTCCTTTCCTCCCAGAGGTCATATGAACTGCATCAAAAGAGGCAAAGATTACAGAGAAGGAAACTGTCCACTTCTCAGACTCCCACATCACACCCATCCACCTCCAAGCAGCAATTTTGATGGGTTGGTTGAGGGTTTGAATTGCCATCCTCATTCTCTTCAGCTGGACTGATTCACAAGCCTTCCTCCCTTTGGCGACCACCTTCACCACTAAAGGTGGACTTGGGTGTCGATCACTACAGACAAGTCAGTTTTGGAGATCATCTCCACAGGATACCATCCACTTTACTACACTTTCACCAACAACCCTCCCTTCCACATCCCTCTTCAGGGACCCCTCTGTCTGCAGCAGCCAGAACCCCCCGGACCTGCTGCCAAGCCTCCCCGCCCAATGGCTCGCTCCACAAAGTGATACGAGCCTCTGGGGAGAGGAGGTGGGGCAGTAGCAGAGCCACAGTGACTGAGGGCTCCTCTTTGCCCCTGTCACTGGCAGGAGCCCTCAGCTGGCTGCCGGCTGGGTGACAGGAGTTAGTGGGGGGGCGGAGTAGGGAGGGGGGAGGGAGAAGGCAGCCCTGGGCCCACTGGCTGAGAGGGGCTGGGATGGGTAGAGAGGAACCAGCGCCGCCGCTTGGCTGCAGCACACAAGTGGAGTGCCGGGCTGCGCCAGCGCACTGCACCTGCTTTGGCAGGCCACCCCAGCTGCCCACCCCAAACGCCGGCCCTGATCAGCATCTCAGCAGCTTATCTCCCGGGGGTTCAGAATATGACCGCATATGCACTCAGCAGGCACTTCTTCCAAGACCACGAGTGGGAAATAGATTTCAGCATAGTACACCGTCAATGGGGCACTCCTGAGATAGACTTGTTCACCACAGAGTTAAACAAGAAATGTACCTGCTTCTGCTCGAGAAGCGGACTGGGTCACCAATCCCTGGGGGATGCTTTTCACCTTCATTGGTCATCAACTCTCCTGTATGCATTCCTGCTGACTCCCCTAACAGCCAAACTTATGATCAAAATAAAGAAAGACAAAGCCAGAGTCATCCTAATAATTCCTATGTTTCCTGGACAAACATGGTTTCCTTACCTGACACAGCTAGCCGTTTGCTCTCCGATCACTCTCCATGACACTCTTCATCTCTTCTCCCAGGAAGATCTTTCACTCAGTCTCACAGTGATTCATTTCAAGACATGGTTGGTCGATGGCTGACAGGATTAGAGGCCATCTGCTCAAAGGACATAAAAAGACTACTTTTACACAGGAGGAAACAACCTACTCACTACACTTACTCTCAAAAATAGATGAGGTTTGTCAGTTGGTGTGACCATGTTCCACTGATGACCTCATCACAGCCAGACTACATCCTAACTCTAAAAACCTCAGGGCTATTAATGAGCTCCATTAGAGTCCACCGGCAGCCATCATGGCTTTCCATCTCCCTGATAGAGGGTTATTCTGTCTCTGCCCACACAACCACAGAAAGATTCCTTAGAGCGCTTGGAAACCTCTATCTACTGCTCCAAAGCCCTACTCTGGTATGGAACCTCAATCTGGTCCTTAAATCCCGCACAAGACCATGGTTTGAACCAATGGCTACCTGCTCCATTGGTTAATGAAAACAGCATTCTTGATTGCTATCACATCAGCGCAATTGGTTGGAGAAATAGGGGCCCTGACGGCACACCGCCCTTTCACAATATTTTTAAGGATAATGTCATGGTGCGGCCACACACCAAATTCTTACCTAATGTTTCTTCCGAGTCTCATATCAATCAGCCCCTTCCCTGCTTGTCTTCCACCCTAAACTGCATCTAGATAACCAGGAGGCACTGCTGCACACCCTTGATAACAGGAGAGCCCTGGCCTTGTATGTGGATGGGGCAAAGTTCTTTAGAAAGACCCACAGGTTGTTCGTCTCACTAGTAGATAGAGCAAAAGGGTCTGCAGTCTCTAACCAGAGGCTTTCCAAATGGATATCAGCCTGCATTACTCTTGCTACGAATCTCTCAATATTCAACCATCTTTGAATATATGCACTCATTCTACAAGGTCCATTGCCACTTCTATGGCCTTCCTCAAGAACATGTCCATTATTGAAATCTGTAAAGCCACTGCTTGGGTGTCTATACATATGTTTACCGAACACTAAGCTATAAATCACGATTCTGCTTCTGATACTGTGTTCAGCTCAGCTGTACTTTCCTCCCTACTGGACTCGACTCTGAAGCCACTCCGCCTAAGAGGGAATTGCTTGTTAGACCACATCTACACTACCATTTATGTCAGCAAAACTTACGTTGCTCCGGGGTGTGAAAAAACACCCCCCTGAGTGACGTAAATTTCGCTGGCATAAGTGATAGTATTCACAACATTATGTCAATACAGCTACTGCCTTTCATTGCGGGTGGTTTAATTATGTCAATGGGAGAGCTCTCTCCTATTGGCATAGAGTGGCTACACGAGAGAACTTACAGTGTCACAGCTGCATCGGTACAGCTGTGCTGCTGTTAGGTCTCTAGTGTAGACATAGCCTTAGTCACCTAGAGTGGAGCACCCACAGGGACATTACTTGAAGAAGAAATGGTTACTCACCCTGTGCAGTAACTGTGGTTCTTCAAGTTGTGTCCCCCTATGGGTGCTCCACTGCCCGCCCTCCTTCTCTTCTACTTCGGAGTTCTCTGCTATGGAACTTCACGGTAAAGAAGGAACTGAGGGCGGTTCACCCATGCAGTGCTATATAACAATGACATGTGCCATGAGACTGACTAACACGCATGTGCAGGCTGAATGAACACTTCTATGAGAAATCCCTGATCAAAGGTGCAGGGGGCGGTAGTGCACCAAGAGTGGAGCACCCATAGAGGGACACATCTCAAAGAATCACACTTACTGCACAGGGTGAGTAACAATTTCTTTAGTGGTAACTGCTAATTTAAACCTCATCATTTTGCATTACTTTGCACTTATTGACATTTAATTTCATCTGTCATTTTGTCACCCAGTCAGATCGTAAGGAAACTTACAATGCTCTGGGATGCCTTCCTTTAGTGTAAATTATTCTTGCTAGTGCGTCTGTTTCATGTTTTTTTATTTCTGATGTAAATAATTTGCTCCACTGAAAGGAAGGGGGACAACCAAATATATGTGGACTGTAGGTAACTTTGGTACTAAAATGACGTTCCTTGAAATGAGGGAGAGTTGAGACAGGGCCACCTGGGGGTGGGCAGAAGGGGCAGTTTGCTCCAGGTCACCCATTTGAGAAGGACCCCCAAACCTGTGGAATATGAATGAGTGGTGTTGCGACCTGCCACGTGAGGTCAGTGTGTCACTCTGGTTTGGCTGGTAAACCTGAATTGGCAATGTGACTCCATGGACCAGGCTGAAATGCCACTCACTCAAATTTGGCTCTGCCACCCCTCCATCATGTCAGAGGGGTGGCCAGGCCAGACCTCAGGGTACTGTGATCTTGTATGCCACATTGCAATGCTTGGAGCAGCAAGCCCGACTGAGGCCTGCAGGACAGGAGCTGCCACTGCAGGGTGAATATGAAGTGGGCTTACTTTCTAATCGCCCCTCAGCTGCAGGGTGGGAAGGGTAGAGGTCCACCAAAACTTCTGTGCGGAAACAGTGTAAGTGCTGGACTATTCTCACAAATGGATTTTTTTATTTATTTCTCCCACATACTTTTGAAATATCAATATGCTTGTTATTTTAAATGTGTTTTTCTGCATTTAGAGTAATCAGAAGAACAAGCAAAACAGAATCCAAGCGTACTCATTTCTATTAGTGCCTATCTTCCAAAACAAAATATGTTGGGATGTCTGGTAGTTACATTCATGCTATAAAAATCAGAACACTCTTGATAGCTGCCTTTTCTATGCTAATAAAAATAATTACAATAATACTGTACTTTACACATCTCTAACACCTATTCTGGGATCTCAAAGCAATTACAAACGTGCATGAAATTATTTATTGCAACACTCATGTGAAGTAGGAAACTGAAAGCTAGGAGGAACAGAGATGTGCTTTGTGCAAGGTCACAGAGCAAGTCCTGCCTCTGAGCAGTTTGAGGTTTGCCCATCACTATGTCATGATAGAAGTTGCACATGTTGTTGTGAGTGACATATTCTTTAAGGTTGTCTCTGTAGGTTGGGGTCATTAAAATGTTTCCTCTCTGCCCTGCGGCCCTGTGCATGTGCCAGCACATTTTAGAGCTAAAGCAGAGACTTGGTCCTTGACTCCTTTACACCCTTGACACCTTTATACCTCAATTCATAGGGTAATTAATTGGGTAATTCACTCCATTGTGGAGAATCACTTTAAGTACTACTTAAACCCTTTTTAGGGCCTCAATGGGATACATGTGACACATAGTCCTTGTGCAGGCACTCTGTATATGAGTGCATTTTGCCTATAGTCCTTAGATAAAGGCTAGTGGCTAGATAACAACTAAAACTCTACTAGCGAGTCAGTGAGGAAGTATTTTCCAGCATCTCTATGAAAGCTGACTGTTCTACCCTCTTCTTGGCTGGAGGCTAGCTATCCAGACAGCAGAGTACTGGAGGGGCTTTACGGTAAAAATATGAAGAGAAAATTAGGGGCCTTCATTCAGAAATATCGTGTGGATCTAAATGATACAACGGCTCAGTGCCTGAGAAGCGGACCATTGAGCCTCCCTGGCAAATACAGAATGAAGATAAATCATACTGTTGTTTAGAAGCACATTACTGATCCAATACCACCAGTTTTTCTTGTAAAGACAGATAAGATGAATCACTGCAATGAACAGGAATCATTCATATTGCCACATGCACATCCACACGGATAAGATTTAAACTGTCATTTAATTTGTTCTCCATTAAAGTTCATGTACTTTCACAGCCATGGTGAAAGCCTTTGGGAGTTGGGGAAGGTTTGAGAATGCAGTCTGTTCCTTTTTTTTGTTTTTGTTCTGCCTCGTTTATAGACTTAGCACGAAAGGCGGGAATTACATTGCTTTGCAGTAATTCCTGCACATCAGGATAGTTAGGACTATTCATGGCAGTGAGCTCTGTTTTACCCAATAACATTCCATTGATATGCACAGAACAAAAATCTTCCAAGCCCTATGTCGTTTATGTAATCCAATCCTCATATACACACAGATTGAAATGTTGCATTACATTTTTAATAAGTGATCCCTAGAAAAGCTGCTTCAGAAATATTTTAATAAAATGACAAGTATTATTTATCCAAAGGCTGCCTGCTTGTACTGATTCTCTCTTAACAATGTAGGACTAGATTTAACATAATCACTTTTTTTGTGGTATAGCTAGAAGATGTCATTGAATTTCCAATATCCCGTTATCTTCCTTAGGCCCTTCCCCATACTTAGCAACAAGAAAATTTGAATGCAGTTATTCCTCTAAAATCATGAGCGGTGTTGCTTAGTGAATAGCATGATAGTCTTTTACCCCTGGGATCTTTCAGCTAGCATTTGACTTACAGTGCGAAGTAATATGATTTGAAGATGCCTGTGATGGGACTAACGTGGCTAGGTGGGCCAATTAACCATCTAGGCTGTACCTGAAGGAGGAGCCAGGAGGGTTAATTAGAGATGAAACTCAGCTGGACAGGAACTAGAATGGCCTGTATAAAGCCTAGCAGCTGAGAGTTGAAGGGGGCTGCCTGCGAAAGAGGCAGGCTGCAGTCACTCTCAGGGTGAGAGAAGTGGAGTGAAGTTCTGGAACATCCTTCCAAGGGGAGCAGTGGGGGCAAAAGACATATCTGGCTTCAAGACTAAGCTTGATAAGCTTATGGAGGGGATAGTATGATGGGATAGCCTAATTTGGGCAATTAATTGATCTTTGACTATTAGAAGTAAATATGCCCAATGGCCTGTGGTGGGATGTTAAATGGGGTGAGATCTGAGTTACTACAGAGAATTCTTTCCTGGGTGTCTGGCTGGTGAGTCTTGCCCACATGCGCAGGGTTTAGCTGATCACCATATTTGGGGTCGGGAAGGAATTTTACTCCAGGGCAGATTGGCAGAGGCCCTGGGAGTTTTTCGCCTTCCTCTGCAGCGTGGGGCACGGGTCATTTGCTGGAGGATTCTCTGGACCTTGAAGTCTTTAAACCATGATTTGAGGACTTCAATAGCTCAGACATAGGTTAGGGGTTTGATACAGGAGTGGGTGGGTAAGATTCTGTGGCCTCCGTTGTGCAGGAGGTCAGACTAGATGATCATAATGGTCCCTTCTGACCTTAAAGTCTATGATTCTATGAAGGCAAGGTAGGAAGTAGCCCAGGGATACAGCAGTAAGGTTTAGGGTGCAAACTTTGACTGCTTGTTGTAGGGTCCCTGGGCTGAAACCCAGTGTAGAGAACAAGCCTGTGTTCCTATACTAGCTGCTGGGGAAGTGGCATCATTAAGGGGCAGTGAGTCCTGAGAAACTTTGATATATGCAACCCTGCCCCCGGAAAGGGAAAACTACAGTGACTTGGCAAGAGGGCTCAGCCATGAAGCAGGAGCAGTCAAATCACAGAGAGAGAGCACCCTGAGTTGCAGAGAGAGAGAGAGCGGTGGCAGGGCATGTGGACATGAGGCAGAAAGGGGCATTGAACCTGAGAAGAGCCAATCCCCAGAGCAACCAGAAAGAGGCGCCCTTTTGGTGAGTGGTACCCCATGACAATACCTTACATACTTCCCGGATAAACCATATTTTGAGGGCTTTAGGAGTGTATAGGGCTTGGGCTGGACTCCCGAACTGGGTGAATTTCACCCTGCGGTTTACAGGGCCTGCTCAGGGTCCTAAGTACCCATAGGGGAAAATCCTAACTCCTTTGGCAGTAGTGCGGTGCAGTTCCAATGTGTAAGAGAGGTAGGATTCTGGGGGAATAGAGTGGTGGTGGAGCTCAGCTCCATGGGGACACCTGTGTGAACCAGATGGAGTAGGGCAGAGAGATCCCCAGGTCACAGAGAATACGCCAGTTATTGGGCTGGAGAAGCCCCTGGAAAAGTACCACAGCTTCAGTGGGAGGTGAGAATTCTTCCCATCCCTCCTCTGTGCATATGTTCAGTATTAGAATCATAGAATATCAGGGTTGGAAGGGACCTCAGGAGGTCATCTAGTCCAACCCCCTGCTCAAAGCAGGACCAATTCCCAACTAAATCATCCCAGCCAGGGCTTTGTCAAGCCTGACCTCAAAAACCTCTAAGGAAGGAGATTCCACCACCTCCCTAGGTAACCCATTCCAGTGCTTCACCACCCTCCTAGTGAAAAAGTTTTTCCTAATATCCAACCTAAAACTCACCAACTGCAACTTGAGACCATTACTCCTTGTTCTGTCATCAGGTACCACTGAGAACAGTCTAGATCCATCCTCTTTGGAACCCCCTTTCAGGTAGTTGAAAGCAGCTATCAAATCCCGCCTCATTCTTCTCTTCTGGAGACTAAACAATCTTAGTTCCCTCAGCCCCTCCTCATAAGTCATGTGCTCCAGCCCCCTAATCATTTTTGTTGCCCTCTGCTGGACTCTTTCCAATTGTTCCACATCCTCGTTGTAGTGTGGGTCCCAAAACTGGACACAGTACTCCAGATGAGGCCTCACCAATGTCGAATAGAGGGGAACGATCACGTCCATCGATCTGCTGGCAATGCCCCTACTTATACAGCCGAGAATGCCGTTAGCCTTCTTGGCAACAAGGGCACACTGTTGACTCATATCCAGCTTCTCGTCCACTGTAACCCCTAGGTCCTTTTCTGCAGAACTGCTTCCTAGCCATTCGGTCCCTAGTCTGTAACAGTTCATGGGATTCTTCCGTCCTAAGTGCAGGACTCTGCACTTGTCCTTGTTGAACCTCATCAGGTTACTTTTGGCCCAATCCTCTAATTTGCCTAGGTCCCTCTGTATCCTGTCCCTACCCTCCAGCGTATCTACCACTCCTCCCAGTTTAGTGTCATCTGCAAACTTGCTGAGAGTGCAGTCTACGCCATCCTCCAGATCATTAATGAAGATATTGAACAAAACCGGCCCCAGGACTGACCCCTGGGGCACTCCACTTGAAATCGGCTGCCAACTAGACATGGAGCCATTGATCACTACCCGTTGAGCCCGACGATCTAGCCAGCTTTCTATCCACCTTACAGTCCATTCATCCAGCCCATACTTCTTTAAGTTGCTGGCAAGAATACTGTGGGAGACTGTATCAAAAGCTTTGCTAAAGTCCAGGAATAACACATCCACTGCTTTCCCCTCATCCACAGACCCAGTTATCTCCTCATAGAAGGCAATTAGGTTCACCCAGACTTGGTGAACCCAGGTCACCCAGACTTGCTCCTTAATGTAGGTTAATTAATTATGGTACTTTGGGTGAAGTTCACCCAACACAAGGCCCTATGAACCTTGTGTTGGGTGAACTTCACCCAAAGTACCATAATTACCAGGTTGTGTTCCATGGAAGCCTGAAGATGAGCCAGTGTCAGGACGAGTTTGCCCCCATGCTGGACCTCAGCTAGAATCACACTATTGGGGAAAACTGGCAGCTTTTCTTGATCTATAGACAGCATTTCTGTTTACACTGTCATTAATCATAGTAAGTAATCCCCAAAAAGCGACAACGAATCCTGTGGCACCTTATAGACTAACAGACGTATTGGAGCATAAGCTTTCGTGGGTGAATACCCACTTCGTCATACGCAGACACATGTGTCTGACAAAGTGGGTATTCACCCACGAAAGCTTGTGCTCCAATAACTCTGTTAGTCTATAAGGTGCCAGAGGACTCTTTGTGGCTTTTTACAGATCCAGACTAACACGGCTACACCTCTGATACTTAATCCCCAAAAGTGTATCCTCTCAGAGTTTAAAGGTGTTTGAAAAAAACTGTCCTGTGCAATTTCTTATACTGATATGGATACTGAAAAAGAAAACTCACAGGAGCATTATTAGATATTTCTCTTAATTACTTTTTGGTTCACATTAGCTTTCTTTATTTCTCACCTGCTTATGAAAAGGAAATGAAAAATGATCTGTGCAATTTTTGACAGTGAAGTGCTACTATGAAAAGCGTATGGCGTATCCTGACAGCTGCTGTATATGAATTAGTCTTAATCTCATCAGCAACTGTGCTGTTCAAGTTTAATTCAGACTTTATATGCAGTGAAGCTTCTGTTTTGAAAGCTACTACACAGCCTTTTAGTAGTTTACAGCTGATGCGGTTATAACTATGGATGTGGTTTATAACCAATGATAATGAAATCTGACTACCCTAGGATGACTATTTTGTCCTGGGTAAAATATTTGCATACTATTTTCTGTGCTTCTTTTTATGACTTTTATCCACAGCAATGAATATTTTTATTCGTACAATCTGAGTTCACAGCCGCAATGGTGGGCAAAAAATAAAATCCCCCCCCCCCCCGTGTAAAATGAATGTTCCCTAAACTATTTATGAAAAAGATGAAAAGGTTAGAAAAAAATCTTCTTTTCTTTTTTTTTCCCTCCCACTTTTACAAATTGATGATTTTTATCCAGCACCGTAGTTCCAGGGGGTGGCTGTATGTAGCAATGGCTTATCAAAGATACATACGGATGCTTAAATTAATTAGGAGAAAGCATACATAGAGGAATTCACTACTAGAAGACAACTGGAGATATGAAAAGAAATGCAAGGCACAGCCTTTTCCATGTTTAAAAAGGTAGTCTTATAAAAGTACGAAATTATTTACTTTTTTTGAAGTGCCTTTTAAACAATACCAGGATGATCCAAGATTCCCTTATTGGAGAAAAAGGGGAGAACTTGCATGTTCTAATTAAGCAATCAAGACATGGGACAGTTCTTGGGAATTTGTGACTGCCTGGGAGGAAGGAATGGTTTAAAGTCTTAACTCCAGCTAGATATTAATCCTCAGGAAATACCAGGAGTTGAAATTGTCATTGATAATATGAGATAAAAAAATGCCAAAGAAAAAAAGCAAGGGTTTGATCTTGAAAACATGTAAGTAGCTTTACTTTCATGAATACTTCCACAGAAGTTCAACAGGACTACGCAAATGAGCAAAGTTATTCACGTGATTTAGTATTTACAGGATTGAGCCCTAATTATATAGATTTATGCTTGTTTGTTAAAATAAATTGACCATTTTCAACTGGAATAGGCAGGATATTTCAACTCAAGTCCCACTTATATCTTTAAAATAGAGTGAATAGGCCTTGTGCATTTTGAAATTCACCCCTATGCAGAGGAGCTGCACAAGGCTTATGTATGACAAGCTCTGTTTTGAGGACTAAAGTGAGTGCCCATTGCTCTTATGTGGTGAATATCTCCATAATATCCATAGCTCTGCATAGTAGTGAATTTCACTCGGATATTAGCTTACTAGATTTCTTAAATCATTCTTCAGATTCCCATTCAGTTTGTAACAACTACTTGTAAAAGGTATTTATAATGGACTTGTGTGCTAGCAGTTTATTTTAGGCATCTGTAGTAGTCCTCAATGAGTTAGGTGGCCTAGTGGTTAGCACACTTAGTGCCACCTCCAAGTTGCAGTCCAGGCTGTCTTTTAATCAGGAGTGCAGTGAGGTGGGCAGGCAGCTTGAGCGCTTCCTATAGTAGAGGCAGTGGTAGGGGAGTCCGGTCCCGCCCACTCCACCGGGCTCTGAGTCAGGGCCTTAGGAAGGTCAACACTGTCTGGCCCCTGAAGGTGCCCTCCAAGTTACACTCCCCACGTCACTTCCTACCATCTGCTTTTCTCTCCCAGCTTCCACTCCAATATAAAGTGAAAAGAAAATGAGAAGGCAACCAAACCATTAGCCCCAACTGGACTCAGTGTACAGTCCTATTCCCTCAGGGAGGCTTTTCTGGTGCCTGTGTCAGGAGCTTCAGGGTAGGTCTGTCCTCTTCTCCAGCCTCCTCGCTTTTGAGCTGGGTTGCTGTCTTTTTAACCCTTTCTCCAGTTGGAGCATGATCTGCAGAGAGGTGCCAGCTACCTGTGCCTAATATGGTCCTTTAACCCCATCCAGTCCAGTGTAGGGTTTATATACCCCATCACAGCATCATAATTAATAATACTTAGCACTTACCTTGTAGCATAGCAGCACTTACACAACATACTTTACACAAATTAATGAGACGTTTTGATATGTAGCAAGTGATTTCTGTGCATGCACTACTTTTAATTTGTAAAGCAGTTTGGGATGAAAGGCCCTAGTAAAGGGCTGGTGGTTATATTTTTTGTATTATATTGGGTATTCATTTTTCCTTACACATCAATCTAAAATATTGGGAATATACTGTTTTTATACCTCTAAAATATTACTTCTAGGCTAGAGAGTATTTTTTCTTCTGTCTACCCAAAGATTTATAAATCATATTCAGGATGATAAATTACAGTTTAAAAAATATTGTCCAAATCTTGTTTTCCTTACTTAGGTGAATAATCTGACTGAAGGGAATGGGACTACTTACCTGAGTAGGCTGAGCAGAAATGGCCTCTCTACCTTTAAGGGGAGAGGAAAGTACATTGCACTTATTTTTCAGAGAGAAATACTGTGTATATTACAATACCAAAGACTAAATAAAGCAGTGCAAATTTTGTTAGGCATTACAGAGATGATAGTAGCCAGAACTGTTTCATTTATTTTCAGCTAATAGTTCAATATGTTTAACAAGTAACCACTGTATTGTACTAAACAGAATCTGTATTTTTGAAGCTATCAGATCAATTTCTTAAATTATTTGCAGTTTCTTTTTAAGTATTATTCTAGATAACACAAAAGACCTAGGACTTTTGTTAAATTTACAAGTAAAAGGAAACACCTATTAATTTCTCCATGAAAAGAAAAATTTTCTATATTATTTATATAGACAGTAGGGCTGTCGATTAATCACAGTTAACCCATGTGATTAACTCAAAAAAATTAATCATGGTTAAAAAAAGTAATTACGATTAATTGCACTGTTAAACAATAATTGACTACCAATTGAAATTTATTAACTATTTTGGATATTTTTCTACATTTTCAAATATATTGATTTCAATTACAACACAAAAGACAAAGTGTACAGTGCTCACTTTATATTATTATTTTTATTACAAATATTTGTAAAAATGATAAACAAAATAAATAGTATTTTTCAATTCACCTCACACAAGTACCATAGTGCAATCTCTTTATCATGAATGTGTAATTTACAGATGTAGATTTTTTGTTACATAACTGCACTCAAAAACAAAACAATGTAAAACTTTAGAGCCTACAAGTCCATCTGTCCTACTTCTTGTTCAGTCAATCACTAAGGGTATGTCTACACTACGAGAGTAGTTCGATTTTACTTAAAGCGAATTTGTGGAACTGATATTACAAAGTCGAACGTGTGTATCCACACTAAGGACAGTAATTCGACTGTGTGAGTCCACACTAACGGGGCAAGCGTCGACATTGGAAGCGGTGCACTGTGGGTAGCTATCCCACAGTTCCCGCAGTCCCCGCTGCCCATTGGAATTCTGGGTCGAGCCCCCAATGCCTGCTGGGGCAAAAAAATGTGTCGAGGGTGGTTTTGGGTAACTGTCGTCATTCAACCCTCACTCCCGCCCTCCCTCCGTGAAAGCGCCGGCGGGCAATCAGTTTGCGCACTTTTCTGGTGAGTGTTATAGCACTCTTGGATGATGACCCAGCCCATGTTGTTCATATTAAGAACACTTTCACTGCAAATTTAACAAAGCGCAAAGAAGGTACCAATGTGAAATTTCTAAAGATAACTACAGCGCTTGACCCAAGGTTTAAGAATCTGAAATGCCTTCCAAAATCTGAGAGGGACAAGGTGTGGAGCATGCTTTCAGAAGACTTAAAAGAGCAACACTCTAATGTGGAAACTACAGAATCTGAGCCACCAAAAACAGAAAATCAACATTCTGCTAGTGGCATCTGACTCAGATGATGAAAAAGAACATGCTTCAGTCCGCACTTCTTTGGATCATTATTGAGCAGAACCCGTCATCAGCATGGACACATGTCCTCTGGAGTGGTGGTTGAAGCATGAAGGAACATATGAATCTTTAACGCATCTGGCATGTAAATATCTTGATGCCAGCTACAACAGTGCCTTGCGAAAGCCTGTTGTCACTTTCAGGTGACATTGTAAATAAGAAGCAGGAAGCATTATCGCTTGCAAATGTAAACAAACTTGTTTGTCTGACCGATTGGCTGAACAAGAAGTAGGACTGAATGGACTTGTAGACTCTAAAATTTTACTGTTTTATTTTTGAATTCAGTTATTTTTTGTACATAATTCCACATTTGTAAGTTCAACTTTCATGATAAAGAGATTGCACTATAGTACTTGTATTAGGTTAATTGAAAAATACTATTTATTTTGTTTTTTACAGTGCAAATATTTGTAATAATACAATTGCTCACTTTATATTATTTTTATGTGTTGCAATTGAAATCAATATATTTGAAAATGTAGAAAACATCCACAAATATTTAAATACATGGTATTCTAATTTTTTAATAGCGTGATTAATCTCATGATTAATTTTTTTAATCGCTTGATAGCCCTAATAGCGAGTAAGAATTGTGCATGATGCATTACCGATATGTAAGAATATAAGGTCTTCTCTGCCTCAAGGAGATTAATGCTAGGAACCATGGGCCTGATTTAAATCCCCAGTGAAGATTTTTGTGGGTGTTAGATTGGGAGCCAAAATTCTCATTAGGTTTTTTCCATACATAAGAGATTATCTGTGGCCCAAAGTTTCTCTGAGAACATTTTCTTCAGGGTGGTGGACTATAGACCCTATAGATTCATAGACGTTAAGACCAGACGGGACCATCATGATCATCTAATTTGACCTCCTGCATGAGTTACTGAAGTCCTCAAATCATGATCTAAAGACTTCACATTACAGAGAATTCACCATTTACACTAGTTTAAACCTGCAAGTATCCTGTGCCCCGTGCTGAAGAGGAAGGCGAACCCCGCCCCCCAGGGTCTATGCCAATCTGACCAAGGGAAAAACTCCTTCCTAACCCCAAATATAGCAGTCTGTTGAGTCCTGCCGAAATGCTCAGGGTTCAACAGCCACACACCTGGGAAAGAATTCTCTATAGTAACTCAGAGCCCTCCCCATCTAGTGTCCCATCACCAGCCTTTGGGGATATTTGCTACTAGCAGTCGCAGATCGGCTACATGACATTGTAGGAAGTTTCATTAAACCATTCCCTTCAAATTTACCAGGCTCAGTCTTGAAACCAGTTAGGTCTTTTGCCCCCACTGCTCCCCCTGTAAGGCTGTTCCAGAACTTCACTCTTCTGGTAAGAGAATTTCGTCTAATTTCAAGTCTGAACTTATTGATGATCAGTTTGTGTCAACATTGTCACGTAACTTAAATAACTCCTATTGAGAGGAATCAGGGGGCATGGCCCTCTTAATCCACATGCCCTGAGACCTCTAAGGAAGGCCTGCAGATCTCAGGGAACCCATGAAGGGTGAGTTATTTACATAGATCCCCAGTGCTTCCTTTACTACTCCCTAGTCTGCTCTTGCCCCATCCATAGGAACATGGTTGTCTCTGGATGAAACATCCCCATCAGATACTTCACTAAACAATTCCACAGTGGCTTTGGAAGCAGCATAATAGAATATTGGCATCATCAGGACTATCTTACACTACAAATTCTTGATATCTCTCAGGTTATCTTTCAAATGATATCACAAATAGCTCACTGCAGAGTTTAGCTTCTTTAAATAGCGCAGTTCTAAGAAAAGTCCCTTTTTCTGTTTTATGGCTATAGTTTCTCAGATGAAATTCCTCCCCCCAAATGTCATAGATACAAACTGTTCAGAGAAAAAACCTATAGGAACCATAGCAATTTAAAAGCACTACTCCCTTTATTCAACCTCATCAGTGCCTATCAATCATAATATATATGGGCAACTATCAGGAAGCTATAACAACACTATTATTCTCTTGAGTAGTGCCCTGGCATCAAACTACGTTATCAGTCCATATACACGAGTCACTGGGATCATTCACTTGAGTAAAATCTGGAGGATATAGCCCTTTATTATTATTTTTGTATTCATTTAATATTTATAGTATAGTAGTACCTAGGGGTCCCAATCAGGATTAGGGCCATATTATGCTAGTCATTGTATAACACATAAGAAAACATTGGGTGAAATCCAGGCCCAGCTTGAAGTCAATGGAAGTTTTACCAATGACTTCAAGAGAGTCAGGGTTTCACCCACAGTCCCTGCCTCAATGAGTGTACAGATAAAGAAATATGTGTAGCAAATCCTAGAAGACCTAATGAGGCTATGTTAAGGATATTTGGGCTGCCTCATATTTGAATAGCCTTGCCTCAGTGTTAGTCAGGATATAAGCATTTTTTTAAATGTTGCACTCTCTCATAAAAGCATGAGTCTACTGGTATCTTAGTTTTGGCCTTTATAACAGGTTCCCAATGGAAATACTTTGAAATAATTTTGCATTAATTACATAAATGATAACAAGCTCTCATTCTGTAGCAGAGTCCCCTTGGTAATCTTGCATCACAATGTCTTATAGCTAGTGCTGAATGAATAGTTTGGAAAACAATGCAACTCTATAAAAACATGAGGCATTTAGGGGTTAGTTTATTTTTAATATGCCTGCAAAACTGTTGAAGATTTTCTTAAAAGATGTAAATAACTATTTTTCACTTTAGCAAACCTCTTCTCTCCCCTGTCAGTGTAGATGGGGAAAAAAGAGGTTATAACACGGGCATTCTGGCTGGCCTCAGAAAATCCCCCCCCACGCTATAATCTTGTGGGTGAAGTAGTTTTGTTCTAATACATGACACATGATGAATTTATAGAGACCAGTAGAGTCTTCACAGATTAGCAGCTGCACAGTCCACAATTTTCATGACTAGTTCCATAAGTTAGAATTGAACTACCCATTGTGTATATAGTTATGGCTGAATTCCACCAGAAACTCAATTTTCCTTTATTTGCATATTATACCTTAATTAATTTTCTTTCCCAATAAATATTTAATTATAGTACAATAATGTCTTAATTAAAACTAAATTAAAATTTTGGACAGTTAATTTGAACCATTACCAGCCTCTCTATTAGCTTATAGCAATTTCTAATCAGCTGCAAATTGTCATAAATTTTTCTAAAAAGACCTTAGCCATGGTTTGATTTATTAATAAAATCATTATCATTTCATTAAATTTTGTGTTTCTCAATGCAGAATGATTTTCAGCTGATTGGCATGCAGGAGGTATATCCTTTTCAGTTTATCATCATAATTGATTGACAGACCTGAAGGCATGCAAAGTGCTATTCCTTTTGATGTTAGTCTCTCTGAAACTTTAGGAATGGAGACAGGACTGTGACTGTTGAACCTCTATAAAAAAACCCATCAGTTAAGAAAACATCCTGCATGAATATTTAAAAACACATGACAAATAGAAATGGGATGGAATATTCTAGCAAACTTCAAATAGATGGCTGGAGGCATAGAGACAGCTCATCTATTTTACTTATGTCTGGGTACCTGTGGGTACCTGCTCTCCTGGAGCTTATCATGCAGCCCATAGATAGGTAAGACTCTCTTTGGCTGCAGTGTGTGAGACCTGCAGAATCAAGACATTGAATATCATCAGTACATGGAATAATGCCCTTGAAAACTCTGTTCTGGGGAACAGTATCCCAACCACTGATCATTGTTATGCTTTGATGGGAGGAAAACCTCTGGAAAGGACATAAACATATTGTGACACTCACACATATTGCATAACTCTGTTACCAGAGCCAAATTAATTGAGTGCAGGCCCTGGGAATAAGGATTCAGACTCCTGAGCATTGGTGTGTAACATCTGTTGGGACACTATAAAACAATTTAGAAAAGACTCTCAAATGTTGGGCTTCCAAGCCATAACTCAAGCAAGCCCTCCTGATGACGTGGTTCAGACAGTATTAAGGGGCCAAACTATGCCATTTAAAGGGGGTAGTGGTCCCTAGCTGCTGGCTGGGAAGTCTGGGCAGTATGATTCCATTAAAGCCATGCTGTCAGGGAGCCAGTGCCCTTTGGCCCTGTGTGTCCCCTCATCTACGTGTGATCCATTTGGTTTGTAGGCCAGAAACTCAGTTTTTTTACATGGAGAGGCAAATTGTTCCCCTGATGGTAAAACTCATAGGAAGCTCTTGAGGGGAATCTGACAGATTTTTCTGGCTCCTCCATGGGTTTTCCTAAAAGAGGCACAGTCTGGCCACTAGGGGATTTAAACCAGAGTCAGTCAAGTCAAATAGAGCATTTAAGTTCCATCTCATATACGATAAGTTATAGTCTGTTTTGTTTTGGATACATTTATTTATTTGGACTTGTAAATATGACTCCCATCTCAAGCACTGGGCATATATGTCCATCTAAAATAACAAAACTCACAATAAACCAATTACAAAACAAGGACTCTCCTTCCCCAGTAACCTTTCATGAATAATAAAACACCACCCACCTTCAGTCCCTGGACTTGGTCCTTGCAGAATGCCTGGGAATTCAACATATTTGGGCTCCATTACTCAAGCTGCTTGTGAGGATCGACAGATCTGTTGATCTCTCTTGGGTATTTTTGTGACTGTGGGGGTGTGACATTACCCATGGCACAATCTGGACTGATGAACAGCGGTGTGCTCTCAGTTCTCCAACCTGGGGTGCCTTTTATACTGTTTTGCTGTGAGAGTTACCACTCCTGGTCTTCTCACACACACCCTCCAGCATGTAAGTTACTCCTAGTTATAGTATATAAGTGCTGTAGCCAGCCACTCTTGAATTACAGTGCAAAGTAACACCAACAAATTCCCAGTCCCAGACTTCCCCCCGGAAATATACGTCTTGAACTGCCCAGCTCTCTCCTGGACAATACAAGCTGATATAAAGTCAATCATTTTATTAATAGAAAAGCTGGAGAATATAGCCCATTATTATTTACGTATTAATGTAATATTTACAATATGCACAAGTTCTGTTATCCCAAATGGAATTTCCCAAACACTTCAATTCAAACGTACCAGTTTAGATAAAACGATAAAACATGTTTATTAACTACAAAAATATATGTTTTAAGTGACTACAAATAATGAGGAATAAAAGTCAATTGGTTACAAGAAAATAAAAATAAAACACAACTAATGCCTAACTTAAGATAAAGTGAATTCAAAGCAAAGACTCGCTTACCACATGTTTCAGTAGTCTTACTAGCTAAATCTCTTTTGGTCAGGATACCTCCCCCCAGTCCAATGATTCTTTCTTTGTTCATCAAATGTTCGTCAATGCCATGGGTAGAGAGGGAGGAATGGAGAGATAATTTGGGGCGTCTCCTCTCTCCTCTTATAGCTCTTTTTTCTTCTTCGAGAATCATCTCCAGCTGAGGTTCAGGAGACAGAAAGTCTGTATGGATGGGAACCCCAAGCTGTTTCTTTGTTGAGATGTAGATTTCCACCCACATCCTCTTTCCTGCCAAAGAATGGCCACTTGACCAGGTGATGGTCCATTTGATTTTGCTGACCCTTGCCTAAGGCATTGGCTAGCCTTTTGTCTCTGGAGAACTGGTTTTTGGCTGTTCCCTCTGACTTGGAACATGTCTAGTAATACTGTACAGAAGAATCCTATAACGTTACATGCTATGTTGCCACACATATTTTATCAGGACAATAATGATCAGCAAATTATGATTTTTCAAATGATACCTCACCAGGCATACTTTGTACAAAATTTATAATAGTCCTGTAAAAGGGGTGAATAGAGGGGTACAGACTGTCACCTGATATTTGCCAAAACTCTTCCAAAATCTACTAACTGGCCATCTATATTTGAACCCCAGTTCTATGATGATATGTGTTCTTAACTTCACCACAAGTTAGGAAAATATTCTGATAACATGGTTTCTTTCCAGTTATTTCATAATATAAATAAAGTTTTGAGCTCCCAGTGAACCAACACAAAGCATATGTCACCCTGTAGGAGGACAAAATTAATACATATCTACTCTTTTACAATACATATTAGAAAATACTGCAGCAGTTCAATTGAATGCCTGGGAATGAGCAATACAGACTATTAAAAATAATTGTTTTTCTTTTCCAGGAGAAAGGTGCTTCCTCAGAAGAAGGAAAAATCTTTAGCAATAATCCTCATGCAACAATCCAGGGTGCCAATCAATATTGTATCCAGCATAGTTCACAATCAATACACTGCAGTAAAAAAAAAAAAGTGTGTGTTTGTGTGTGTGTAAAGACCAAAAGGATGGAAAGTGTGATAACCTAGGGATATAAACAAAGTTCATAATATTGGCTGCTGAACGGAGAAATGAAGCAGCTAGTTTAAAAAAGAAAGAAAACATTGCTTCTCCTCAGATAAAATATTGCTCCATTGCTAATATTTATGGATTGCACATACAGTGCAATGCACAATGTAAAGATGTTTCTAAGGCCTGACCATTCCTCTAAGGCCCATATATCTCCTAATGGCAGTATTTCACCAGTGAAAAAAAATCCTGTACATTAAAGGAAAGGAAGAGGTTTAATTTGGCTTCAAAGGTTCTGTGACTACATAGGACTTCACGGTGTCTGAATTTCAGAGGCATCAGTGGATAGAACTCAGCACCTCCTTTTCCAGAATCTTAGGCCCCCACCACTTGAGTTAGTCTGTTAATTGTAATAGTGTTAGGCTTTAGGTGCATGCACATGCGTGCGTACACACACACTCTGAATTGCTATCCACTTTAGATATAATTTTCAGGCAATAGATTCTTCAATCTGCTCTTAATGCATTTCAGGATAACGATTTGTATAGCGAGATATAAAATGATTCCTTTGGGGGACGAAGTAATTATTGAGTTCAAAGCTAAATTAATAGACTTTACAGCATCTTTTTAATCTTGGGCTAATTCTCTTATGAGAGGGCTCTCAATGGCAGTCACTGCCAGCTGCTTCCCATGAATTGCAATGTCTTTCTGCTGCAGAGCAAAGGAAAATACCCTTCAACTGTGACTTCTTCATACAGAAGAAGATCCATACTGCAACACCAAAATTATAGGTAAGAAAACTAATTTTCCTGTATACACCATCCAAAGGAATAGACTTTAACCACCTAAAAGAAAAGTTTTGGAGTTTGATTCTCTCCTGCAAATTTAATAAATCAATTTATCAGGAAGAAGAGCTGATGGGTGTCCACTATGGAACCAGCCAAAGAAAGACATGGTAGGGATAGGCTATTCTGCCAAGATTAAATTCACCCCTTTGAAGAAGATTAGCAAAAAAACCAAGGCACCAGTGAATCGCACTGAAACCCTGACCCCCTGTGGAGGAATGAATTTCAAATCCCAGGTGAAAAAGGCAGAGCCAAAATGCATAAGAGACAACTCTGGGATCATCTGGGTAATCAGTGCAAGGGGAGGGAAGCAGAGAGACAAAAAAAAAAAAAAAAAGCTTCACACCCTGGAATGCTCAGGAATGCTCTTCCAGGACTTTTATGGGGACTTTTATGGAAGAATGTTCAGTAATATTACTTATGAGTGATAGTTCCAGAAATACTGCATGTGTGTTCCAGCATTTCCTTGTTTAGGACTCCAACACTGCTCCAGAGGTGTTCAGCATAGGCACTTATGCTGGTGTGACTGCGATTAAAATTTGGTCTATCATTGGAAAAGTGTTTGAAGGTAACAGATGTTATATAGATTTAAAAATGTTATTACAAGCAACTCTATTTAATTTGGACACATTAAGTTGAAACAAATGTGACAGAACATTCCTCAAGAAACTGATTTAGCCTAACGGTAGTGAATGGTAATCACGGCTGCTTAACTGAGATAGTATTGGCACACAATATTAGTTAGTGCCTAGATACCTTAGTGGTGAGTGACTAAGTGTGAAATGCTAGGCTCTTGTCTAAGGCCTCTGTCGGGGCAACTGCAGCCCCAATTAAAATACCTTATCTTTGGTGGCAGCTAGACAAATATTTCCAAATTATAAAATTTACTTACTGTTTGCAGTTTTGCAGGCCAGGAGAGCTTTGAAGCCTATATCACATTCTACATTCTTTGAAGACTATAACACATTCTACTGATTTCTTTTCTCCTCCTTTATACTTTTTAATAAAATCTAGAAATATGTTAACAAAACAGTTCTACTACAGATGTTTACCTCAAGTTGTAGCAAAAATAGCATGTTATTATACTGCACTTGTGAAATAACATATGACCATACAATTAACAATAGTATTGTAATGCACATATATATGGGTTAGATTTGAGTACAGAATAAAGTTTATAAAAGAAAACTTTCTTTTGGATTTTTGATCTCATCCCCTTTGTTTCTTTTTTTTTGTTGCAGTCTCTCTAAATTTGTTTCATTCATGTTCTGTTCTTACTTTCTTGTTTTTATTATTTATCTTTGCCCTCCCCCTTTTTTATAATTCTGTTTCTTAATATGTGACTCTATATATTTAAGCACTCTGTTCCCAAGATGTATTTAGAGGCGTACCTACTTATTTCACAAAAAGAACAGAAGTACTTGTGGCACCTTAGAGACTAACAAATTTATTTGATCATAAGCTTTCATGGGCTAAAACCCACTTCATCGGATGCATGTAGTGGAGAATACAGTAGGAAGATATATATATACACACAGAGAACATGAAAAAATGAGTGCTACCATACACTGTATAACGAGAGTGATCAGTTAAGGTGAGCTATTACGAGCAGGAGAGGAAAAAAAAACTTTTTGTAGTGGTAATCAAAATGGCCCATTTCCAGCAGTTGAGAAGAAGGTGTGAGGAACCATAGGCAGGGCCGGCTCCAGGCACCAGCCCAGCAAGCAGGTGCTTGGGGCGGCCAATATCAAGGGGCGGCACTCCGGCTGCTATTGGGGCAGCACGTCCGGCTCTTCAGCGGCAATTCGGCGGTGCGTCCCTCACTCCCTCTCAGAGCGAAGGACCAGCCGCTGAATTGCCGCTGAAGACTGAAGCGGTGGCGGTAGAGCAGTTCGTGATCACGGCTTTTTTTTTTTTTTTTTTTTTTCTGCTTAGGGCGGGAAAAACCCCGGAGCCGGCCCTGACCGTGGGGAGGGGGGGGAAATAAACATGGGGAAATAGTTTTACTTTGTGTAATGACCCATCCATTCCCAGTCTTTATTCAAGCCTAATTTAATGGTGTCCAATTTGCAAATTAATTCCAATTCAGCAGTCTCTTGTTGGAGTCTGTTTTTGAAGCTTTTTTGTTGTAATATTGCGACTTTTAGGTCTGTAATGGAGTGACCAGGGAGATTGAAGTGTTCTCCAACTGGTTTTTGAATGTTATAATTCTTGACGTCTGATTTGTGTCCATTTATTCTTTTATGTAGAGACTGTCCGGTTTGGCCAATGTACATGGCAGAGGGGCAGTTTTACTCTCTCTACTTCTCCTTCCATTACTAGTGCAAAGCCGACATAGCAGTATAAAAGGGAACTGGATTCTATTCTGATTTGCACATAATCAATAAAATTGGCAATTAAGTTCTTCTTCAGAATCTTTATTCTTGGTGATGTATTGGCTAGTGAGAATCCAGTGAGTTTGTAGATTAGATTCAGTTTGCCGGACTGGTTGTTAAAAACATGATTTAATTGAATATTGTACACATTTGGAAATCATTGTGATGCATGGCAGTGATGCCATTTTTAGAGAATCACTTTTCAGCATAGAATGACACTTTTAGCAGAATTGAAACAAAATAGCATTTAGATCTGAGTGAATCTTTCGAAACTACAATATTCAAATAACTGAATATATTGAATATTTATTCTTCAAATGTCCATTGATAGCTGTCAATTATATTGTTCATTCTATTAATTGAAGGTAGAAATATATAATCGTATCACTACCAAATATTCCTGATCTGGGCTAAAACTTATCACTGAAGTCCTTGATCAAGGTGTACCTGCTCAATCTTTTCCACTGAGACTTTAAATGGCCCTGTACATAAAGTCCACCTAATAAAGGATGTATTGATTCTATAGGATTTTAAGGTAGCTACCTTTGTTCTTGAAAGTTAATATTGCTTTCTCACTTTGTTCCTAACCTGTAATTAGATAGGCCTCTCCAAAGGCCTTGTTTAAATGAACAATTTATTTCCTTCACCTCTTCTGGGAGAAAAACTTGGTGTATTAAACAAAATGAAAGAGAGAGCTAATAAAACCAGAAAAACTCTCAGACAATTAGGAGTCAAACGCTTAAGCAAATTCTGTGCAACTATATTATGCCGTCTCATGGAAGTCAGGCAGGGATATGTAAAATGATATTCCAAACAAATTGAAAATGCCTTCATGTATAATCAAAGCGAAAGCTCATAAGTGGTGAGATAAAGGAAGTGAGATCTTAGCTGTGAAACACAGAGGATTCTCTGAGATTTAATACACTGCAATACTCTAATACCAGACTTTTCAGGCCTACTACTGAAATTATATCTCTGTTGATTATTATTTTTATTATCTCAAACTTGCTTCCATTAAATTACATTTAAACAGAAAATAGTGTTTTACATCCAATTTACATTCACTTTGTACAGGTATCTGAGTACACAAAGGGCAAGGCAGTGAGTAATTAGTCCCCTAGGCTAGAATGTTTCATTTCACTAAATTTCAATCTGCTCTAGGGATTATGCTGTTTAAAATACATTGCACCTAACAGAGAAGAACTCCTTAATATCTTAATTCAGGCTGCATTCATTACGGATTCTGTGAAAACATAAAAATTTTCTAAACCTGCAGATTTAGCAAAGATTTCTTTAAAGCAACGCTGATATGCTATTGTAACAGAATGTACTACTGCTAGTTGCATTCACTTCACTGGTTCAGTGTACAATGGTCTGTGCGCATTGCAGAAGAAATTTAGACTAGTTATACTGCTTAGCTCATGGTGGCCTTTCCCCATTCTGCTCATTTTAGTTGAATAAAAGAGTGCAATCAGCAGGTGCATATTATTTAGTGACTGAATGAAACATGAAGCATTATGACAGCCATCAGTCTTATGCTCCCCAGTGTTAGAAGACCGACTGTGTTTCCCTTAGGTAACAGGGGGTGACTCTTCCTTCTTTGTCTTTATCCTCACCACGTCTATGCATCTCTCTCCACTGCCTTAAAACCCATTATTCCCACCACCCTCAGCTGAGTGATGGGGCTTGGGAGACGGACTCAGAAACTGGCATGGGAAGTATTTCGGACTGGCAAGAGGTGTGAAACAGTGAGTGTCCTTTATATGCTCTCCTGCCGGAAATGGGAGCTGCTTTAGCCATCAAGACATGAGATTCTTCCCATAAAGCATCTGGAAGCATGATGATCTTTTCCCCATCTTAGAGCAGACCAGCAGTGTATGGTAGATTTTCCCCTCTTCTCCACATTGATGTTGAAGTGAAGAAAGCTTCCACAGGATGTGTTGATTACTTTTCTTTTCCTTCAGCAGCACGTCAGGGAGTGGAGAGAATTGTGGGCATGGGTGGTGGTGCGGGTAGGGGTGAGGGAGAAGGTTGTTTAGCAGATGGAGTAGAAGGCCTTATATCTAAGGTACGTATCACTTTGGAATCTAAGTGTCTCTATTCTGAGTCAAGGTAGGCAGAGTAAGGAAATCCTGCTCAACACTGTATCTGTATCTATTTGTCCACTGGGAAAACACTCAATTGCCCAGGTCTTCCAAAACACATCAGCTGTTCCCTCTATGGCTCTGTGAATGTTTTATTTTGCTTTCATTGTTGGTGAGTGAATTGAAACTCCAAGTAAACTCGGTCTGTTTGTTGGCCAAGAAAGATACAAGCACAAACAAACTTTATAACCATTTGCATTTTTTTTAAAGTATACTCATTTCTATGTAAATTAGGTGTGACCTAGAAGATTTCCTGCATAGCCCTCCACGTGGCAAAGATTAGATACCTCTCAGGTTTGGAGTGTGACTTATATTTTGTTATCCATATAGAATATTTCAAAGTTGTATATGTTTTAAAGCAAGAAGGGACCATTTTGATAATCTAGAATGACTTGTGCATAACATAGGCCATAGAATTTAATCAAGTGATTTCTGCATCAAATCCATAACTTGTGGTTGAGCATATCTTTTAGAAAGGCATCCAGTCTTGATTTAGAGACATCAAAATGGGATTCCAAGATGAATGGATTTTGATAAGTTTCAATGATACCCATAAACACGCTTTTCCTTGCTTAGATACCAAAGAAAAAAAGATCTGAGCAGTTAAGTCCCTTTTTTGTTAATATATTTGTATCCTGTTTTTATTATTATATCAGATGAACAGCATACAATTTTTCAATACCTGCACCTGTATTTATCTGGCTTTTCAACCTGAGTTTAGCTTCTTTGCTCTCAGTGTTGGTTTATTGAACTTATTTGAAATAAGGCCATTCAGATGAGCAATATTACATTTTAATACCACAATGGACACAAAAGGTAAATGCTCATGAAAGAAAAGGTGATTCATTTTGACAGAGAGTGGCAATCTCTGTAATCTGTCCCTTTCATCAATGATCAGCAAACAAAACCTCATATGCTTTAATATGCTTCTATGACTGCTGTGTACCTAGTTATTTATATGGCTAGAGAAAGTTTTCCCCCCTCATAAATTTGAAATTTAGTGAGAATAGTTGTTTGCTGGAAATTGTATATCATTACCTCATATGTCAGACAGTTGGCAATCTTGATTGTGTCAAATTTTGAAACTCAAATATTTTGCTCATAACTAGAAAACCATCACAAGTTGCAAAATTTGAATCTAAATCTTGAACATTGAAATGATTATAGATATTTAGATCTGGAGTCAAATTTGCAAAAATGCCTAGGTGCTTAAGGCCCATTTTCAGCAGTCACTTAGGGCCAATTTTCAAAGGTATTTAGGCTCATGAAGATTTAAATGGGTGCCTAATGGGATTTTCAATAGTACTTAAATAGGTTAGCTCTCTAACTTCTATTGAAGTCAATGGGAGTTAGGCACCTAACCTGCTTAGGTACTTCTGAAAAACCCACTAGGTACCTAAATACCTTTGAAAATCTGACCCATAATCATTTAGGAATCTAAATCTCATTGAAAGTCCCAAGTTTCTAAGTTACTTCTGAAAATTGGAAATAGACTCCTAAATCACTCAAGCACTTTTGAACATGTTTTTCCTGGTTCAACATATTATAACGATAAAAGCCATTTGAAAAATATGGATCCATATCTAGGTTCACATTCAAACGCTGCCTAAGTTCAGAGATTCATGATCTGGGCTTTGTTTCAGACCTATTTGAATTAAGATTTTCCTTTTTATGATTTCTTATAGTTATTCCAGTTCTGATCCCTTTTCTCCTCTGAAGTTTGTTTATAATTCTGGGGTTAGACACCAAATCTCAAAGTGAAACATAAGTGAAATGGCAGAGTTTCAATTGGTTTCAAGTAGAGATTAATCAAGCCTGCACATTTAAGTAATAAACTGCTGTACATTTCAAGGGATCCTTGGATCTGAATCTGCCACTCAGTTTTGGTTCGTGGTTGGGTCTAAACTCAGAAGTGGCTTGTACTCTGTTTTCATGTTGGAGGCAGCTGAAATTTCATGAGAACAGCTATTCTCATTAGATTTTTGGCTGAAAGCAGAGGAAATAGAAAGAGAATAATTGATTTAATGAGATTTCCACCATTAAAAATATGGTGGAAATCTCACCAGAATAGTTTGTGAGATTTCAGTATCATCCAAATACAAGTCCTCATCCAATTTGGCTTCAGAACTAAGTCCATGACCTGAATCTGAACATAGCCGCCTTAGTCCAACTCTGCTTTTAAATTTCAATACTACAAAACCACAAATTGCAGATGATTTTGCTTCAAACCCACAAAACCAACTAAGGTTCATGTGGAAGATTTTGAACCATGGAACCCCTTTTTAATGACCCCGGCCTGAGTTTTGAGTTTGTAACAAATGCAGAAATCAGAAGATTTGAGGGGTCACTGTGAGCATTTCCTGCAGCTCTATTTCTGTGCACAAAAGAAGAGCAGATGCAGCTAGTAGACTTGCAGTGCTGCATTTGATCTAGAGTTCCTTACTTTGGCACTTTAGTCTTGGAACATTGCCTATCAGTGCTCCCAGTCATTCTGCCAAATGCACTTCAACCCAGAGTCACACACATTCATCAAGGTATGTACATTGCTATGTACCCTAATCAGATAGCACATAAAACATATAGTGAGCCAGATTCTCATTTGATGTAAACTGGCATCATTCCATTGATTTCAATGAATTTACACCCACTTATATCAGCTGAGAATCTAGCCCAATATGTGCCATAAGTATCACCTAATTGTTTTTGATTTTCCTTTTGATTATTTTAATCCTCAATTAACAAAATTGGAAAATGTAGTTTCATAAGGTTCATCACTTAGTTATTGTTATTCCTTCCTTGTGACAATTTTCATTTCATCGGATATATTAATATGGGATAGTGACCATTTCTGTAAGGAAGTTGACAACAAAATGCACAATGTAAACACACACATGCATTTACTGAGATTTAGTTTTTAAATGCCCATCACATACAAACTCAATCCAATTCCATCTTGAATGGCAGCTCTTTTTTAGATTATCTGTCTCTGATACGCTATTTTAGGTTATACGTCAAAAAGGCCTTCTTTATCAAGGCTATTATCCTCATTTTTTTCAGTTGGCACACAGAAAACAGAAGATAATCTACCATTACAAAGGCATTCAAGCCTAAACAGTAATATCAAGCTCAATAATATGTAGCAGAAAAAATAACTTCTTAGATTGCCTGGATAAAAGCTCTGGACAGCCATTTCCCTTTATAGAACACATTGGCTTCTAGGGACTAATAAACTTATTAGGGCTCCATTACAAAATTGTTGTCATGAATCACATTTAACTGTAATGTCATATCTTCTCTGTGAAAGGCCGTAATGGAAACAAGATAGGGCAGATAAAACCAGCACAGAATAATACTCATTTTACTACTGAATCATAGTCAGCTGCAGCCCTTTGTAATACATACAATATTTGTGTTCGAACCCACATCAAATATGGGTTTCTTCTTGAGTGGAAGTGGTTTTATCCTTTAAACATCAATTCTTAGTCCTACAGGTTTTTCTCCATGCCTTCACCTTTAAAAATACTTCTGCTATATCTATTGTTAAAAATAATTAACAGATGGTTGACTGGTAAAATAAATGTAAAATAAATTGATGATCTAATGCAGGTGTTCACAGCAATACATTACCAATACAATTTAGATCCCTTTTGACACAGGTGAAAGAACAGAACTCAAATATTACAATGATGGCCACCTTAGAAAAACCTTAGTGCGATAGATTGCATAGACAAGGATACTGAAGTACACTTTAACCCTTAAAAGTAGTTTCTCAGCCATAAAGATGAAGCATATTGGTGGACCGAGGAAAGCATCCTTCTACTGATCCTGCTGCACTTTGGTCTCTGAATAACTAGATGACTTCATTCTTCATTCTGGTCCATTTCTAGCACTTTCAGGAGCACTGACCTCTGCAAGGCTATTCCCTGAAATCTGAAAATAAGACCTAATAAATGTTCACATAAATGAGAATCTCACTTCTCCCTATAATGTATGATGAATGTTCACTTTATTACATTTAAAATCTACATGGTTAATAACTATAATACCTTCTCATTTGATATTTGCTCTTGTTATCCATACCCAGTTATTAAACCCTGGCCAAGTGACCATTTTGTGAAGTAAATGACTGATCATTAATGGTTTTGTTTGATTGAAGGAGGCCTTCTTTTAAGACAGAACAGACTAGTGACTTTTCTTTTAAGGTATTAGGGTCCTCCCCGCCCCCAATAACTGATAGTGATGGTGTAACCTACTGTTCAGTGTGTGATACCTGCCCCCACTCCATGCCCAATTCACAAACAATGTTTGTTACAGCCCGAAGCTACAAACCCATGAAATGCAGCTCAAGCTGTTGAGACACATGCTCTAGAGGGTCCCAGTTCAGTTGCCAGTGTCAGCCAAGATGTTGGTTTTCACAATCACTTGGACTAATAATGTGAATTTATAAACACTGGGCCAGAACTTCTCCCTGACTCCATCTTAAACACTCTGCTCCTGGCTCCCCTCCACTGCTAGGAGACATCAGGGATGGAGAAAGAGTGCACTATTCTCCTGCGATCCTAGGCCAGCACAGGGGCCAATTCTGTTGCCATAATTTAGAGCAGCTTTGAGGCTGCTGCCAGGATTGAGGGTAGGGTCAGAAAGGTGGTGGAAAACCATCTAATCCCCTCTCCCTCCAGGGTGCCAAATGCTGCTTAGACACACCTTAGACCTGGACCATTATGTATATAAATACTCACTACTGCAATAGATAATAAAGTACATGTTTGCTTTGAAAAAAATACAGTACTAGAGTGGGCAAGGACAAACGATCCTGTATAAATGCGTTTTACTTTTTCAGACACAGTAATTGTTTTAACTGTGCAGTGCAATGTACCAATATATTAATCTTAGTTAAAAGGCATAGGAATTGTTAATACTATGTTGGATTATAATTATTATTATCTATTTCTATTATTGTAATACCTAACAATCCCATATAGGGTTTAGGACCCCATTGTATTAGACACTACTAGAAAAAGAGACAGATTCTGTCCCAGATAACTCACAATTTTAGGATTTAGACAATATACAAGAGGTGATAATACAATGAAATACCAGAAAGGGGAGCAGAAAGATAAGATACAGCCACTAATGTGTTCAGGTGAAAAAAGGAAGAAGAAAAGAATCAGGAACATATATCACTTGGAGGACTGAAAACATTTTGTTGCTGAGAAGATTACATACAACTAAATCCTACTGCATGTGCAGGACTATGGATATTCTCAAAGACAGCATAACACAGATCTCCTCAAAGGTACCATAAACACATTCAAATTCTAATGAAAAATAAAATGTATGTCATCAGGGCCGGCGCAACCCATTAGGCAACCTAGGCGGTCGCCTAGGGCACTACAATTTGGGGGGTGGTGACCGCGGCGGTATTTCGGCGGCGGGACCTTCTGCCGCCTCTGTGGGGGGCGGCATTTCAGGGTGGGACCTTCCGCCGCCTAGGGTGGCAGAAAAGCTGGCGGCGCTCCTGTATGTCATCAGTAATTGTGTGTGGTGTGTGTGAAGAGTCTTTCCAGCCACAGAAAAGCCATGCAGGGAGATTCCATTCCTTCACTATGTGGATCCATTGGCTATAAACACCCATGTGCCTACATTTAGAGTGCAGAGTTGGAGGAGAAGGTTTCCAATCATTGATCATAAAACAAGCAGTGTTTGCTCAGGAGTCAGGGTTTGCTTTGGCCTTTACTAAATGAGTTCAGTGCTCCTGAAAGTGCTAGATATACTGCATAATTCATTACTTTTCCTGGAAATGAAGCAATTTATTGTACAATTTCCTGTTCATGACAACTTTTGATCCACATAATAGCAAATCAAGGTTTGCAGTGGGGCCACAAAATTTCTACCAGGCAGAGGAGTAATTTAGTAATGGAAAACTTGAAAGAATGATGGTGTGAGCTTTGTATGACAATTCTTATTTCTTTCATTAGTTAGATGCACTGTAGTATAAACCAGAGTATATACACTCCATCCCCCAGAGTAAAGGGCTCAATGTGTTAGAATATTTTGTTAGCAACATCCTATTTGGAGGTGCTAAATGTATTCTACTTCTGGACTGTTGTGAATGTAATGGGCCATTCAATATGTTGGCAGGAGATATTAGTATGAGAATGATAATGGGACCTTCCAATCCATATCTTTTTCTTGGAGGGATTCAAAATAGCTTTTTCCAATTATGCTACACCCAAATTATACCTGCAAGGAATTTAAACATCTAAGAATGAACAATTCTATCCTACTCCATAGTATTTTTAGACTATCTCATTGCTCTGGCTATTTTAGAGATTCTCATTATTGCAAGACGTGTAGAGAGTGCAATTTTTAAAATACTTACTTATTCTACCCAAAGATATAGTAGTGGGAAAATATCTGACATTCACTGTTAATTACTAATTACCTGCTTTACCCTCTTTGGCAGTTTGAGGAACCTGGAGTTACAGGACAAAATTCCTTTCCTGATTCATTGTCTGCTTAGACCACTTTAGACAAGCATTTCCAAATGAATTCATCAAATACAGTGCATAAAGGACACACTAAATGGATTAACTAAGCAAACTTTAATAGTAATTGAAATTAAATGAATAGTATTATGTCACTTAGATTAGATTTAGAGAGACTGTATGAAATATCTTTCATTGAGCAGGCCTGCCAATTTGAGGTATTATATACTCAGTTTAAATTAAAATTTGGCAGTAGAGGTTTGTTGACAAAATAACTTTCAGTTAGCAAGCACTAAATATTTGCCCTTACCTAGGAAGGGTAAGGTTGTTAGTGACAAATTTTAACGAGGCTTATAGGTCACTGTTACTCACATTCATTGTATGTAACATATATTGTCTATGAGGCAGTTCATCTAGTGGTATCTGGCAGAAGGTCTGGGCACACAAGAGTGGACAAACTATTTATATCAAAGAAGCATATCAAATCATTACAAAACTGGCTTAATTTCCTAATTTTTGTGCTTAATTTTTTTTATACTCCTTCTTAGTGGGGTCTCCTTTTCCTCCTGTAGCTCTGCTGGAAGTTAGAAGCATAGTTGATGACTCATGGGAGGAATATCTGATTTTACCTCTTATGGAAACATACAGCTGGGATTTTGTGAAACTTTACTTTTAATAAGATGAATATGACCCCTCACCTGCCCATGGTGTTTACCATTATTCTGTGAGCCAGTTCTGCCAATCTTTGCCTGTATAGTCAAGAGGATAAGGAAAATAGTCTCACTGCAACAAAAATACCTGGACAGAAATTGATTCCAAAACCTAATTGGAGCCCAGGCTTTGGCTCCAGTTGCCATAACAACAAGAGCTCACCTCTTCAGAAAGTAGCCAGTGGAGTCTGAGAAAGGGTGCCAGAAGCCTTCTGAAGGAGTCAAACACTGGGTTTTTTTCACTAGCAGATGGGGGTAAAACACTGTGGAAAGGCAGCACATCGTTTGGGAGAATCAGACCAGGAGCTCTGAAGGAAATAGAGGGCTCATTCAAGCTCTCAACTTATTTTCTGCAAGCTCCAGTACCTTAGATTCTATATTCTGCCCTCCTTAGAAACATCTGTGTCTCTTGTAACCCTCTGCCACAGTTTAGTGTGGGCTACCCAAATCTCACCCTTACACAGAGACGCACTAGTTCCTGAGAGAGCTTCACCCTATCACAATGCATTGCGCCCTAACTCCCACCCCATCACGGAAGTCCCTTACTGCAGCAACAGGTCTCGCTCTCCCTAACTGCACACATGTGTGTTTATTTGCTCCTTAGATAGTAAGCATTGGTCTCTTTAGTGTAAGGGGGTTACTTTGACTTTCCCTCTATGATTTCTTGTGGAGACCAAATCTTGAACTAAAGATGAAAAGCGTGTTTCTTCAGGCAGACACACCATACAGTTTTTAATCTGGTATTACAATTATTCTCCTGGAGAACCCACATAAATTTTCAGTAGATCCATAGCTCTTGCTTAACCTCTGAAGACAGCTGCCCAGAAGACAGCAATCTTGCCCAGAGGCAAATGGGTGGAGTGTGTGAGAGGTAGGTGTTACCCATTATTTTCAATGCATATTGATTTTGTAAATAATTCCTATATTGTAATTGTACATCTTTTTATTGATCTGTACGTGAGAAAAATCCTAGTTTGTGATTGTCTGAAAATAAATTTTAGATCAGTTGGTAAACCAATAGCATTCATCAACTCAAAGGCAGTATGGTTCAGTGGTCAGGGCACTAGATTAGGACTTGGAGACCTTGGTTCAAATCCTTGCTGCACTGCAGACTTCCTGTGTGAGTAGGACAAGTTCCTTGGTCTATATGTGCCTCAGTTCCGCATCTGTAAAATGGGGATAATAGCATTTTCCTATCCCACAGGGTGTTGTGAGGATCAATACATTTAAAAATTGGGAGGTTCTCAGATAATATGGTGATAAGGATCATATAAGTGTCTTAGACAGAGGTCACTCATGCTGAAGCCCATAACAAGAGCAACTGTTCAGATGAATAAATTTTAACTGTCTGAAGTGATAACTTATTTACTGACAAGCTAGTCAGAAAGCATATTAGAGTGATGGAGAAAGGTAATTCTGTTTTGCAGAGGATTTAAGTATTTTAAAATTTGATTTAATTCCAATATGGAATAAAACCAAAAATTCTCTGCAAAGCTAAATGGAGCAAATGGCTCTGGGGCAGTCCATCCAGCAGGCTACTGAAGACCTGAGTGGGTGAACTATCAAGGACCTGGGCAGGAAACCAGGCATGTTTCTGACAGAATCCTGTCTAAGTTCCATTGGAACTTCATCAAGATCAAATTGTCTCCGTGAAGCATTTTGGTTTTAAACAAATTGTCAAATTCCAGTGAATCATCAAATGTTTCTGACCAGCTCAGTTTCTGTATCCTGACCAGATCATAATAATCAATTTTTGCACCTGGATGTCTTTCTTCATCTCCCCTTTTGAATGCTAGCTCCTAAAGAAAAATGACTACACTGGTGAAATTCATAGTCATTGTGAAGACACTGAGACTGTACAAAATGTAACAATTATAGTGTGGTGAACTGGGGCTATGTCTATACAACTTATGAATTTTGATTGATATTGGGTTGTATTATAAAAACTGCTGTATTGGGAATGCTTATATGTATGCCATTGCTGACAGTCCCTGTACCAGACAGAGATGATGGGAAATCTTTAAGGTTAACAGTGGTACTTAGCTTCCATAAAGATTTTGCTAAAAAAAACAGCTAAAGTCTTGGAAATTCAGTTTAGCTTACTACTCCAAAGGCAGGAAGGAAGGTGGAAACAGTGAAGACTTTACAAGGAATATAACAAAAGAGGCCAGGTGACCAGGATGAGTTTAAACAAAGAAACACATAGGAACAGAGAGGACCAGAAAGCAGAGGAAGTACGGGGCAAGAGAGAGCAAGGTCACAGAAGTTGGGTAAGGGACTCCAGGGGGGAGGGAGGGAAGAGGTCACCCAGCATGTAGCAGCCTCATGGAGCAGTAGGGGCCCTGCACACATTCCTGAGCCCAAGGACTCTGGAGAATCAAAGAATGCCCTGGACTCATGAGGAAACTGAAGCAGGGACATGCATTTAATGTTTGTTGTTTTGTATCAGCTGTACTCTCCTGTGCTTTATATGGGCAAGTATAAAAGAGCATAAAGGTGTTATACTGTGTGTGTGATGAGTGCTTTACAACTACTGAGAGAGGATAAGGGAGGAATTAGTGCTGGGGCTCCAGGAGATTCATACACCTCTGTGGAATCCAGAGCACAGAGGTTTGGATTCCCCACACAGGTGTCTTAGTGGATGGCCAGGAGGGGGGGATCTGTGACGTATGGGCTGTGTAAATACAACAGAATTCAGCTGGCCAACGGCTTTGTGAATTCATTCTTGCTGTCTGATTTGCAGGGATGAGGAATGACCTTACCCCTAGACATTTGCTTGGAGGTTCAAATTAAATTAATTAAAAGCTGCAAGGGAACCAACCCAGCTATTCCCTTTGCTTGATTGTTGCATTTTATCTTAATTTAGACTGTAAACTCTTTGGGGGGCAAGTCTTCTACTATCTGATTGTTTGCCTAGCAAATTAGAGCCTTGGTCTTGGTGAGACCTCTGGGTGCTACTTTTGTAAATAATAATGATTATGCTGTCTCTTACATCTGGAAATATCTCCCACTTCTTGCATTCCAAGCAACCTCCCTTTCCTCCTTCAAATTAACTTTTACTTCTTTGGTGATGCCTTCCAGCACTGACCACCTCACCAATCATACCTGCAGTCCTTCTGTTAGCCTTAACTGTTGTGTTATCAGGTGTGTTCTGCATCTAAACATTAGATTGTGTTGTCCTGACTCCCCTGTCCCTTTCACTGGTTTTACATGATTGACTATGACAGAACTCCTCCTAATTTACACTGTTATGACACAGATTGTGTCTGTAAAGTGCGGAATGCCTCCAATCACTGTTGATGGTGCGATGTTCTTCCTCTACCCCTTACACAGTTGTGACTGGTAAAGCCCCAGTCTAGGTCCTAATTTGTAACGTTCCTTAATACAAAACAAAAGATTAAATAAACAAACCAAACAAAGTCTAATTTGTTAATGTTTTATAAATGTGCATGTTAAGTGATTTTAGCACTCGTGAACAGGCCAGTTGGACAATATTGGAAATGTAAGCCCTCTGGCCACAGAAATGGGATCAGCACAAGCTTCTCCACCCATAAGCCTCTGTACTGGCAGTAGTGCCTGTAGGGGTATGTCTACTCTGCAGCTGGGAGGTGTGATTGCAGCACAGGCAGATGTACCTAAGCTAGCTTAGATTGAACTAACTTGCTAAAAATGGCAGTGAAACTGTGGCACAGGCAAGCTGCTCAAGTACAATCCTGCCTATGGCCCTGGGAGTGTACCTGGGGAGCTCACCCATGCTTCCGTGGCTTCATTGCAATTTCCAGTGGTCTAGCTCAATCAAAGTTTGTCAGGTATGCCTACATGTTCTGTAATCAGACCTCCTGATCACAGTGTAGATATAACCTAAGGGTGAAAGGATAGTCAGGCTCCATCCCTGTTCAATCATTGTTGCCTTCCATGAGCCTGCCACAGTGGTGCCAATCATTTAAAGCCTGTTAGGTTTGGATTAATCTTTTGTGGGCCCCGGGGCTCAGACTGTGGCCCCACCCCTACTCCACCTGTTCACTGCCCCAAGGCCCTGTCCCCACTTGGCCTCTTCCCCTGAGGCCCTGCCTGCCACTCTCATGGTGGAGAGGGGGCGGAGAGTAGTGAGCAGTGGGCGGGGCCTTGGAGGGGAAGAAGCCAAGTGGGGACGGAGCGCAAGTCGAGTGTGGACCTGGGGCCAAGGTCCAGGCACTGGGGCCCCTTCTGAGTGTGGACCTTGTGCCATGAAACCATTTGCACCATTGTAAACCCAGTACTGAAGCCTGTCTGAAATGGAAATAGAAAATTTTCTTTAAAAATCACTTCTTAGACCTATAAATATCCATGGGAAAATTACAGTTTAAAAATGCTCTCTGCAGTGAATTGTCACATCACATTATACAATTGTATGAATCGAGTGCCGTGACCCCAGAATGACCCAGTGGAAATCCATTATATGTACAAGTAGTGAATATGACAATCCCATGATTGTTCTGAAGCCAGCAGATTGTTCGAAATAACATTTTAAAGGACTCTGCTTCAGGAGAAGTATCATTTGGTATTTCCTGGAGTTAATGATCTCGTATCGCAGATTATAATTTGTTTTTATGACTCGAGAGAAATTTCTAAGAAAATACAAAGAAATCAGTGCTTTTGTCTGGTGATTTGACAGAGTAGATTATGATTGGCTTGTAGTAGTTTCTGGTCCAGAGGCACTACAAACAACCATTCACTTGCACACACACAATATTACATGGTTGTCTTTCTGACCATGGTGTGACCCTTAACTATCCCTCAGGATTAATTTTTAGAACTAACTTCAGTAATAGCAGCTGTGTCGTGACACCTCCTAAAAGTAACTTCTTAGTTATTGTTTAAAATATTCTCAGTGTGAATTGCAGATAGCAACACGACTCGTGCTACATATTTTATGTTCTGCTACTGAATTGCAAAGTAAAATCAAACTTGGCCTTGCATGTACATTTTAGGCTAATATGCTTTTATGAGGTTTTTAGTCCTACTGCTGTTAGAAGCACACTACAGATTAGTCATACAGGTCTGTTGCATCTTAGGCACATTTAACTTGCGCGATTTCAGCTTTACGCGGTTGGCAAAAAAGAAAAAAAAAGAAAAATAACAATTTAAATACTGTTTCTGTAGTGTGGGTGATTCTGCCCGCCATTACACTCAATGTAATTTTGACTATACGCGATTTTCGCTTTAGGCGCTGACTGCGGAACGTAACCCCAGCATAAGATGAGACAGACCTGTACTTAATTTTATAGATTTGGTGAAAAACTAGGACCCTGATTCTGCAATAATCCAAATGCATGATTAGTCCCTCCTATTGAATCCACTGGGACTAGTCACCTGTATAAAGTCATTCATGTGCATACGTGTTTGAAAGAAGAGATTCATACATTCCAAGGCCGAAAGGGACCACTGTGATCTAGTTTGATCTCCTGTATAACACAGGTCATAGAACTTCCTCAAAATAATTCCTAGAAGCATATCTTTTAGATAAACATCCATTCTGGATTTAAAAATGATCAGTGATATAGAATCTACCACAATCCTTGATAAATTGTTGCAGTGGTTAATTACTCTCACTATTAAACATTTATGCCTTATTTCCAGTTTGATTTGTCTAGCTCCAACTTCCAGCCATTGAATCATGTTATACCTTTGACAGAGAGTCCTGCAAAAGAATCTGTCAGGCCAGGCCCTTTCTAGTAAATGGGAGCTTTTCTATTGACTTCAGCAGGAGCAGGAGTATGCCCCAAGGACCCGTTCCGACACTAATGAACACCCTAACTCCAACTGAAAATGAATAGATGTGAATGTTCAGCACCTTGCAAGGGCTCTCAGATGCTTGCAAGACTGTGCCCTAAGGTCCCAATTAAGGAAAGCCCTTAAGAACGTAATTAACCTTAAACACTGAAGTCAGTGGGACTGAAGTGGTCAAGTACTATACTGAAGCGGTATGCCTTTAAATGCCAGTAACTAAGAGATAGATATGCAAAGATACTTGGGCACCTAAATCTAACATTTAGGTGCCACTGACATTTTCAAAACCACAGCTCAGCTGCCACTTAAAGTTCCCTAGGGCCTAATTTTGGCCAGTAATCATGTGCAAAGCCACCCAAGTCTTGATGATGTCTCACAGCTAGAGCTCTGCTCAGAGCCCTTCTACAAGGTGAAGCCCCAGCAGAATTCTCAAACTAGGTGTTCCCCTGCCAGTCTCATCAGCAGGGCCTGACCCTGTAACTGTTCTCGGAGCACACCTACAGGATTGGGCCTTGTACAAAAGCAAGAGTGAGTAGCTCAGAACATCCGATAGTCTAGGGTTAGTGCACTCACTTGGGGCTTGAGAGCACAGGGTTTAAATCTCTGCTGTGCCTGGTTTGGAACAGTGACTTAAAACCTGCACTCTCCACTACTAGCCACCTGGGTGCCTCTCTCTTGATTTGTTTTGTTGGTTTTTTTCTGTGAGAAAGAGAGAACCTGGTTTAGGACCCTAACTCCAGGAGAAGGCTCATGGCTGAGAATCCCTAGTGGAGAGAGGTACCAACAGCCCAGATCAGGAGTCAGGTGCCTATGTACCTTTGTGAATCTGGGCCCTAAACCTCATCCCTCTGCATTTCACTCCTGGCTAGTTTAGATGGCTCCCAGCTCAGCTTGCTGGGTTCTGAGAATCTTTTTCTTAGGTGCCTAAGTTACCCCATACAATGCATGGAGAACCTGAGTGCCTAAATCAAGGCTATTTCCCCTCATAGGCAGGGCACTTAGGAACCTTTGTGAATCTAGTCCTAAATACTTTCCTAAATCAAGGTATAAGAATATTCTGAAGAGGCATCACCTTTAATTCACTGGGCTGTCCAGCCCAGGCCAAAATTACAATCTGCTGAGCTGTTTGCCTCTGTAAGGAGTGCGAGATCAGTCCGAATAAGTTGAGGGTAACACAGAAAGAATGCTTGTTGACAGTTTCAAAAGAGGCTAACATGTAATGGCTATGAAGTCTGGACTTATTTGGTGAAATCTTGAAGTCAACGAGAGCCAAGATTTCATGCATTATCTTACCCCAATGGGAACATGGTCCCAGGTTTGACCTACAATGCCTAAGAAAATGTACAGAAGCTTGTACTGCCTGGGTCACACCTAGTGTCATGGATAAACAGAATTCTTCAGTCTCCAGGTCTGTCAACACAGACCCTTTTCACAGCAATAAATTCACCTAAAAATGTTAATGTGAAAAAATTGTCCCATTTCTGTACCCCAGAAACCTTGAAACCTGGAAATGTTTTTTAAAATTGATTCAGGCCCCAAGAAGTAATTGAGGGCTTCATTACTTTTGGTGTTAAAATGGTGATTTTAAATTGCTATTTTGTTTTCTTGGCTTTCTATTATTCTCTAATTCAAAGTAGATTTTAATATTGGGTATTTTCAATGTTAGAGAAAATCAATTTAAATTAAAACTCAAAGTAGGTATAAAAACAGGTCATTCAAAGTAAGTTTTAAAATGAGGTGTTTTCAACTTAAGGCAAAATCAATCAAACTGTACAGACATTTGCATTTACCATGACTGCTGTCTATTTCTGCAGAGAAAAAATGAAAGGCATGCTGTGCTCTGAAAAATATGTACAAAACAACCATGCCACTTTCCAGTTATAGATATTTTCAGACTTACATCTTCATTTGTTATTCATGACGACTACTTCACAGACATATCTGAAGGACTGTTTACTGCAGTGTTCAGAGTATATGTAACAAGGAGTACAGAGAGGTGAAAATAATGATTATAGGATCATATTATGGAATATGCAAATCATTTTCACAGGAACATTACCCTACCAACCATTTTAAAATATTCCCATTAATTTCCAGTTCATAGTACAGTGAGATTTACATTAATGTTATGGTATATATTTTCAAGGAATTGGAAATACAGAATGCATTTTCATTATTTACTATCCTATGCTATAACTGCGCTGCCTGCTTGAATAAGTTAAAATCCCAAATAAAGAGGCCAAAGATAACGTATAATTTTTAGCATAATTCTACACTCTATAAACATGCCTTTCACACTGTATGCTATATTAATCTACTAGTAGGAGGTTTTAACAGATTGGCAAACAGAGTATTGGCACATGTTGTACATGTATTAAACATGGTAAATTCCCATGATTATATTGTGCATGTGGTTGTCTTTTTCTCTTAGTTTAGTTCTAGGTGGAAGTCTCCAAAAGCTTATTAGGAGAGAAAAATCACTGACGTGGAGGAAGTCCGATGCAATGCCCGTGAATTGATTATAAATCTTACAGGAGACTCAGAGAATGGGGATTTGTATACACAGAATAGTTTTCACAGATGCTAAACAACTCAGAATGTTTAGATAAATGAATCTTCAGAAAAGACAAGTTGGTGCTGATGAGTAAGGGCAGTTAAGTGTTGGCAGTAGATTTTATTCAGAGTCCCCTTGTGGAGATTAGTTATCCAATATAAAGTTATTCTGTAGTGCTTGTGTTGATAGTACACGTGATATTCGGAATTACACACACACACACACACACACACACACACACACACACACACTGTGACTGGCTGTCATGGGATGCAGGATGGGAGTGTTTTTGGCTTTGGTTTTCCCATAGCACAGTTTCCCTAACAAAGTAAGGCAATGTCTGAAAGTGAGGGGATGATTGGACCCAGTGGAATCCCCTCAGGAGTGGAAGGGAAAAAGCCAGGGTAGATATACACTCAATTTACTAAAGTAGATATTTAAAGGCTACTGTCATAAAAGGGCTGCTACTGCTGCTTGATGGAGTGAAAATTGCTCTTAATTCCCTGTAGGGAAACTTCTTGGTTTGTCTGATGTTATGAACTTTTTTGAAAAGGCAGCTCAAAGAACTGAGGGCTCCAAGAAGTGTCTTCAGTAGGAATTTGAATGAAGAGAGGGTGGCAACTTTATGCCATGCTCTGACTAAATTATCTTGGTGTCTGAGGCATATGGTTGCCACCCACTCTTCATTCAAATTCCTACTGAAGACACATTTCTTCTGCCAAGCCTAAATTAGAAGTTCTGTTGCCAACCATAGTGGGTCCAGTCCTGCTGTTACTGGCACCCATGAGAATTTTACATACAGATTCAATGGACATGATCTATGGCAGAAAAGAGAGGGAAAATATGATAACTTTATGATATGATAACCTTTCTCTGGGAGTTCATGGCACTTTGCATTCGTGGTGTTCTGGATTGGGGAACATGTCATTGAAGCTGGTGGAGGTTGTCATGCTGCTTGGATTGGTTCACGACCATGAGTGCCTACCTCAGGCAGACTGTCAAAAGCAGGACAGACACCCCAAACTGGTGGTATGTTCTATAAATAGATTTCACCAACCCAGTAACAAATGTGAACTCCTGGATCACTGTAAAAGTCTTATGTATGGAGTCACAGACAGTCCCCTTAGACTCTCCCATGTATCTTGTCACCCAGGCAAGCTGGACTTAGAGATAAATGGGCACTTACACCAAAAATCACAAAATATTCAGGTTGCTCCCAGACCCAAGAGACCAGTCACTTGCCCTAGATCAATTTGTACCTTAGATCTCACACCAAAGGCAATGCTGGTAGCCAATCCTATAGTAAACTAATTAAAGATTTATTAACTAGGAAAAAGAAATCAGAGTTATTTACAGGTTAAAGCAGGCACCATATATGCACAAATGAGTTTCAATCCTTGGTTCTAAAAGGTGACAGAGATGTAGCATCTAATATCTTTTCAGGGCTAACCCAAGTTGATCCCGGGGGTCTCAGCTTTTTATTTCTTAGCTTCAGCCCTTGTAAGAGTCCTAACAGCAAAGAGATGTCCACTATCTTTATTTCCCTCTTTCAGCATTCAAACCAATGCAATGAGGCCTTCTGAGCATACTTCTCCCTGGGAGGATGAGGTCATCAACAAAGCTTTTGTCTTACGATGAATTATTTAATTTTGCTAGCCCTCCCTCCTGGATGGGTGCAGGGAACCACTCTTCCTGTCTGAGTTCACAAGTTCAGAGCAGGCATTTTTACAATTATAAAACAAATTTATATTGTACCTTGTAGCATGGGGTAGAGACATTACAAGTTAGATTAATGCATGCAGCAATTTACAAGCATTTTATAGAGTCTAACTACTAAACACATCCTTACAAGTCTAACACTTGTCTGGAACAATATTAACATATAGGTGAGCTGATCTGGTTTCCATCTATGAATTTGTCAGTGCACAGCCGGCACCTACAGACTTGGCAAGAGCTGGCACCTGGTTTACCAGCATCACTGGGGTAACCACTTCCCTTCATTTAAAAGATATGTAAGAAACACTTAAGGTTCTTTATGAAACAGTAGCAGCCTCCACCTCAAACTCAGGCCCATGTCACCACCCCAAACAAAGGAGCATGTGAGGCTGTTCAGGAATTTAAAATATGTGGGAGAGAGGTATGCCTGGATACTGTGTGTGTGTGTGTGTGAGAGAGAGAGAGAGAGAGAGAGAAGCAGGAGAAACACTACAGAAACAGACACAGAGAAGGAGCAGCAAGCCAGACACGGCCTGAACAAGCACTGTTAGCATGGCCCTGCGAAAAGCCTAGAGAGAGCTTTTGGGTTGTGTTCTAGCTGAAGGGTCTTGGAACAGTGAGCAAAAAAACTCCTGTTGTTTGATTTCCCCCTGTGTTCAGGGAAACAGGACTTCGTATAGTCTTTGTAAATAAACAGGATAGCATCAGAGATACCTATTCCATTATCAATTGTTCATCCTATTGGAAACAACCCGTATAGCCCCAAACTTTGGATAACTGCTTGGGTAAAAAGGGGCAACAGTATCCTTTTGTCTTCCCATTCAGATTATAAATTCCAAGGGCCACATCTTCCTCTGTGTTTTGTACTATGTGCAACGCATTAAAGCTGTGTTAAAATTGTAGACACTCATTTTAAATGTCAGGGTTTTTTCCTGGTCCTGCTTGCAGGCTGGGGAGGGCTCGGTGGGGAGCAGTCTGCTTTGTCTCTCAGAATGTTGAAGTTTTTGTGTGTCTATTATCATTCTGAATTCTCAGAAATAAAGTAGTGTTATGTTCCAATCTTCCAACGAGAGAATTTCAACATTTCAGCAAGAAGATTTTATCTAACTTCTCTGTTGTATGCCATGGAACATAACACCACACTGAACACACTATTGATGCTTAGCAAATAATAAAGACTAATTTTGGCACCTGATAGTACTTTTGAAGTCTGAAATTAATTTATAAAAGTGTTTTAACTTCAGCAGTTTGACTGCTGATCCTGATACCTTGGGTTCTTAACAACTGAGATTTGGGAAGTGCACTGTTCTAGGTTCTGATCCAGATCCCACCAAACAATCTCTGTTGATTTCAATGGGAGCCGGATCTGGTCTCTACTGGTTTCCTCCCATTGGAACACTGAATATTTAAAGCAACAGCTATTTACTTTTTGTCCAGTGGTTTTCCTCTGCCATTACAGATAGCACGTACTCTTCTCAAGTTGAGAACACTGGTACCATGGCTTAAACAACAGTTCTCTTAATCTTCCCCTTTCAAAGGGAGGAACGGGTGAGGTAAGATTATATCCCTCTCCTGCTGAAATCAATGGAACACATTCTGTTGACAGAACTGGGAATCACATGAGTACCCTAATACTTCTAGTTAAGAATCAAGAGCCAAATTCTACCCCTAGTAAACACAGACAGTTACTATTGAGTCAAACAGGAGGGTAGAATTTTCCTCCAATGGATTTTTCCAGTTACAATATTTTGTTGTAACTTTTAGATTGTTCAATTCTAGGAGTGAAGTAGGAGGTTGGAGAACCTACACAAGGTCTTGACTTTGCTTGTCTCAGGATTTAATTGTGCAGGCTAGTTATGTGGTTTTATGTCAAAGGAAGGACTTATCGGTATGAACTTAGAAATTCCATTATTTTCTTTTACTTTGGAATTGACGTTTAACAAGTATTCCTAGTATTAACAGTTGGCAAGTTGAAGGTGGGAGGAATACAAAGGTTTGAATCAACATAAAGGTGAAAAGCTAGGTGAAAATATTTCAGAAATGGTTTCTAGAGCCTTGGCATTGGAAAGTTTCTAAGAGATGAACAATTCCACATGTTGTTGCTATTCATCTAAATCCTGCATTTATCATTACAACTAAAAGGCTCCTCTCGCCACATTAATCTCCATTAAACTGTTATACTCTGTGTTGAAATTATGAACTGATGACCTGCAAAATTTCATTTCTTAAAAAGAAATAGAAAAAGAATTAGCTTTGCTATTAGGCCTCATTATATTGAAGTGGAGCAGCTTTTGAGGTCCAGTAAAACACCCACAACTTGTCAATTTGGGATGCTGTTGGTATTGAAGAACAATGAAGTTTAGGCAGATGCCTAGAATTGTGCACCCAATTCATTGTCGTCACTACAAAGAGCTGACTTCTGAGTCATAGAGCCTAACTGGAAGAAGTAAGCCAAAAATCAAGACATATCTTTATTTTTTTTCTCCTTCATAAGGAAAAGTGTTTGGAGGAAAGAAGAAATTATAGCTCCATGATTAATACAGAAGCATACCATCACTTGGCAAAAATAATTAAGCATTTTAAGCATTCAGCATCCAAAGCAAATTACCCACTTTCTTTCTTGAGTTACATGCATGATAAAGTTAATGGCAAACTTAATTCTGACTTTTTTTTTACTACTTCACAAAAAAGATTGAAGGCAGCTAAACCTTTCTAACTATTTGCCTATAAATTTTGCCACACCTTTTAAATATTTTTTAAAATTTGAACAAACCTATTAATTCTAAGATAATATATCAAAATAGTTCCAGAAGTTATTGCAGTTTTATCAGTTTCAATAGCTTCAATGACATTGGTTCACTTACACCAGTGAATCTGAATTAGGCCCAAGTTATTATCTAAAATAATATTAAAATCTAAGATCCAGACTGATTGCAGTGACAAATTTGGAGTATCTCTAGTAAAGCCAATGGAGTTTTCTTGAGTTACACCAGGGTAACTAAGACTCTGGCCCTGAGAAGTTCAAATTCTGGTTATCTATCTATCTATCTATCTATCTTAGGGCTGTCAATTAATCGCAGTTAACTCACACGATTAACTCAAAAAAATTAATCACGATTAAAAAAATTAACCATGATTAATCACACTTATAACAATAGAATACCAATTGAAATTTATTAATTATTTTTGGATGTTTTTCTACATTTTCAATATTGATTTCAGTTACAACACAGAATACAAAGTGTACAGTGCTCACTTTATATTATTATTTTTTATTACAAATATATGCACTGTAAAAATGATAAACAAAAGAAATGGTATTTTTCAGTTCACCTCATACAAATACTGAAGTGCAATCTCTTTATCGTGAAAGTGTAACTTACAAATGCAGATTTTTTTTGGTTACATAACCACACTCAAAAACAAAACACTGTAAAACTTTGGAGCCTACAAGTCCACTCAGTCCTACTTCTTGGTCAGCCAATCACTCAGACAAACAACTTTGTTTACACTGATGGGAGATACTGCTGCCTACTTCTTAATTACAATGTCACCTGAAAGTGAGAACAGGCGTTGCTATGGCACTTTTGTAGCTGGCGTTGCAAGGTATTCGCATGCCAGAGATGCTAAACATCTGTATACCCCTTCATACTTCTGACACCATTCCAGAGGGCATGCTTCCATGCTGATGATGCTCGTCAATCAGCTCGTCAAAAAAAAAAGTGCCAATTAAATTGTGACTGTACTCCTTGGGGGGAGAATTGTATGTTTCCTGCTCTGTTTTACCCGTGTTCTGCATATATTTCTTGTTATAGCAGTTCGGATGATGACGCAGCACATGTTCGTTTCAAGAACACTTTCACTGCAGATTTGACAAAATGCAAAGAGGGTACCTATGTGAGATTTCTAAAAATAGCTACAGTACTCAAGCCAAGATTTAAGAATCTGAAATGCCGTCCAAAATCTGAGAGGGACGAGGTGTGGAGCATGCTTTCAGAAGTCTTAAAAGAGCAACACTCTGATGCGGAAACTGCAGAACCCAAACCACCAAAAAAGAAATTCAACCTTCAGCTGGTGGCATCTGACTCAGATGATGAAAATGAACATATGTCGGTCGGCACTGCTTTGGATTGTTATCGAGCAGAACCCATCATCAGCATGGATGCATGTCCTCTGGAATGGTGGTTGAAGCATGAAGGGACATATGAATCTTTAGTGCATCTGGCACGTAAATATCTTGCTATGCCAGCTACAACAGTGCCATGCGAACACCTGTTCTCAGTGGCAGATTTAGAGTTAGTGGGGCCCTGTACTCAGCTTCATTTTTGGGTCCCCTCCTTGGGACCCAGCCAAGAAAAAGAACATTCTCTCTTACCTCCTCCTTGCCCCCATTTTTCATTATTTTTTTCTTCATCCTCCTCCTATAAGTAATAGGAAGTAAATGAAAATAAAGTGACGTACCTTGATTGTTTTTGTAGTCTAACTTATTTTTCCAAGACCACTTGAAAATCTCTGAGGGTGTCGGCGGACCACTTAATGATCTTTCCAAATATTGTTTGTACCGTTAGCTATTATAAAGCGCTTTGGATAAGAGTGCTTTATAAAAAAAATGTAAAAAAACATTGGGGTGCGGGGTCTGGCCAGGACTTAAGGTGTGGGAGGGGGCTCAGGGCTGGGGCAGGGGGTTGGGGTGTGGAGCGCTTACCTGGGGCAGCTCCCATTTGATGTGAGGGGTGCAGGTGGGGATGTGGGGGTGCAGGAGTCAGGGAGGGCAGGTGGCTGGGGGGGTTTGTGGGGTTGCAGGAGTCAGGGCTGGGGGTGTGAGAGGGGGTGCAGGAGTCAGGAAGGGCAGGTGGCTGGGGGTGTGAGAGGGGATGCAGGAGTCATGGCTGGGGGTTTGTGAGGGGGTGCAGGAGTCAGGAAGGGCAGGGGGCTGGGGGGGTGTGAGGGGGTGCAGGAATCAGGGTCGGGGTGCAGGGTCTGGCTAGGAGTTTGGATGCAGGACGGGCTCATGATTGGGGCAGGAGGTTGGGCTGTGGTGCGCTTACCTGGGGCATCTCCCATTTGGTGCGCGGGGTGCAGGTGGGAATGTGGGGCGGGTGCAGGAGCTCCCGTTTGGTGCTCAGGGTGGGGGTGGGGATGTGTGGGTGGTGCAGGAGTCAGGGCAGGGGGCTGGGGTCGTGGGGGTGCTCCAGCCCCCTGCCCTGAGCGGCTCATTGCAGGGGGATGGGAGGCATGTGTAGGAGGAGTGCGGGGGCCCCGCCTTTGCTCTGCCCTGACCCTCCCCAATTCCACCCCCTTCCCCAAGGCCCCGCCCCTGCCTCTTCTCCACCTCCTCCCCCGAGCGTGCTGTGGCCCTGCTTGTCCCCCTCCCTCCCGGAGCAACCTGAGTGCTGGCAAATAGCCGTTTGGTGGCAGGGGAAATGTTGGGAGGGAGAGGGAGGGGTGGGAATGCAGCACGCTCAAGGGAGGAGGCGGGGGAGGGGGGAGCTTGGCTGCCAGTGGGTGCGGAGCCTGCGGCAGGAGCCCCAGGAGCCAGCAGGACCAAGCTTCTGCCCCCGCAGCTGCCTGGCCCTGGGGCCCCCTGTCATTGGGGGGCCCGGTGCCAGGGCACCCTGTGTTTTACTGTAAATCTGCCTCTGCTGGTTCTGACTTTCAGGTGACATTGTAAACAAGAAGCAGATCTTGTTTGTCTGAGTGATTGGCTGACAAAGAAGTAGGACTGAGTGGACTTGTAGGCTCTAAACTTTTACATTGTTTTATTTTTGAATGCATTTTTTTGGTACATAATTCTACATTTGTAAGTTCAGCTTTCATGATAAAGAGATTGCACTACAGTATTTATGTGAGGTGAATTGAAAAGTACCATTTTTTTTGTTTTTTACAGTGCAAATATTCCTAATCAAAAATAAATATGAAGTGAGCACTATCCACTTTGTATTCTGTGTTGTAATTGAAATTAATATATTTGAAAATGTTGTAAACATCCAAAAATATTTAAAATAAATGGTATTCTATTGTTAACACCGCGATTAATCGTGATTATTTTTTTTAATTGCTTGATAACCCTAATATGTATGAGAATATACATATTCATGCTAAGGAAGTTGCTCTATAGATGAGTATATTTCTTTATAAACTTATCTTGCCCAATTCAGCTGCTGAGCCCTTCTGCTATTCCCTCTTGACAACGGCCTTTCTCCAAATAGATTTCACCCACTTTCCCATATTCTGGATATTGTGTTATACTGTACTATAATTTCTGGATCTGTTATTTCCTGCTGTATTATGACCTGAGGGAGCAGTGTATACTCTGCTTTCCCACTCCTGATGTAGTGCACTAGCTGTATGTAGTTGTGATGATAAATAACGTTGCCCTCTAGTGACTGAGCCACAAAGAGGCTATGGGACCTACCACTGCAATTTAACTAAGGGAGTTTTTCGTTAGCTCAAAGTATGAAGGGACTGAGTTGTTTTCAAACCCTGAAGATCTAGCTCTCTGTGTGTGCATATGTGATTTCTATAGTTTTTTGTGTATTTTGCTGTATACATTTATTTGTTGATTACACTGAGATGATGCCCCTGTTAAGTATTACTGTTCCAGTTACTGGCCAAGACTTTATTCAGAGGTTCTCATTAGCCTGATAGATTTTAACCATATCTTCCAGGGTTAACTGTGATCCTCCCTTATCTTTTTGCTGTTCATGCTATAGACCACGTGATCAAAGAGATTTTCATGATCGCACCACTGCAGGATTGATTTTTTTAAATCTCATGACTCTGACATAAGTACCAAACATTTCTCCAGACTTCTGTATTTGGCAATAAACCAGGTAGCACTCATAACGTTCTTTTTGCCTCCAGAGACTAACGCGCATCCAGTTGTCTAGATTGCCTCAATTACCTTCCACAGAAAATATGTTTGAGTTTGCTATCTCAGCTGCTTGAGCCCTGACTGTACTTATTACTAAGGCAACCCTTTATTCACCACACCTGTTTGCTCCCATGGCTTTAGATGCAATAAAAATGTCTGCTTAAATACCGTCGCTCTCCATGTTTCCTCTAATCTTCAGGACTCCTGGGGACTTAAATCATATTCACTGTGTACTTCATTGATAGCTTTCTTTTATTTTCCTGGCCTGATGCCATTCCTCATGGGTTGCTTAATCTGCTGTAAATGAGCAGCCAGCAGACACCCATATGCTGTAACAAACTAAGCCCTCGGGAAGAAGCAGGAGCTCTTTTTACTGAATGCCTTCTAACTTTTTGGCACTAAAGATGGCATTCTCCTCTTCTCCCATCTTCCAAGGCCCCTATTTACCCTATTCTCACCTCCCTCACACTCCCCACGCTGTTTCAGGTCTCACATCCCTTCTTCTTTTTCCAGACTTCCCCCTGCTGGCAGCCACACATGGCTGTGCTGTGCTCAGATAACTGCTACAGGAGGGAGAGAGACACACACAGGGACAAGCAGGAGAGCAGAGGCGTAGCGAACGCCCTCCGTACCCTCCAACCAGAGGGGGCCCCGCAAGGAAGGGGGCCCCTAAAAGTGGCAAAATAAATACCGCGTTCCAGTTTCTGCATTGTAAGGGGCCCCGCCCGGACATATGTTCGGAGGGGGCCACCGTTCGGAGGGGGCCACATTCTTTGTTGCTACGGCCCTGCAGGAGAGGTTGTGATCAGCATTTAGAGGGGAGTCTTGGTACTTCCCAGTTAGCAGCATATATCTATGGCTGCCACAAGACAGACATGGTGAGTCCAGCACAACACCAATTGTTTAAATGCCCTTGTGTCTGCATGCAGGTGAAAGGCCCAGAAAGTGTTTTTCTTAGAGAGTTTGCTTCCAACTCAGTGTTGCTCCCATGTATTGTGTGTTGTATTATTTGTAGTGTGGATGAAATTACTAATGCAGACCTACAGCAATAAGAGCCATATCCTAAGTACAAACGTAAACACAAATTTACCTGGGCAGCATGGAGCAATTATCTCTTTGGTTTTCTACAAACTAAGATAGAAAATAAATTTGAAACTATAATTTCTAGCCTTGATGGATTGCTGTCTTAGCTATAACACAATTAGAGCAAAGTTTTCACTGTAATTATGAGCTGTATGTCATAACATTTTAATCTCCGTGTTTTAGTAGCCTTACTCATCTTGCTATAATAAGCATTGTATAGACCTGTTTGCTGAACACCATGCACCCAATATATCTCTGGAGTACTTCAGGGCGAATTTGTCCTTGAGCCTCTGCAAAAATGTCAACAGCTGAAAACAGCTTAAATGCTCAAGGAAAGAGTTACTAATTCTGTACAGTATCTATATATCTTACAGTTTTTCAGAGTGCTCATCTCTGTAATATCAATGTGTAATAATTTGGGTCTGCATGATGAGGTCTATTGTGAATTCAGAGGAGTATTTTACTCCTCTATTTTCCTGGATACTAAAAGAATTTACCCCTTCTCTGACCCCACCTCTACTTTTTGATTCCAGCTATGGTGTGAAAGCTTTATCAAAATTGGTGTAACAGCACATTCTAAAAGCTGTCAGATTTTGGAGTAATCAAATCTCTTCTGGCAGCTCATTCCACAGCTGAGCAACCTTGAGTGGGAACACTTCATCTTCAATTCTTATATATTTGTGTGCTGATTCAACAGGTTACTTGAGATTGTGTATAACATTTAAGCATGTTGGTATTCCCATTATCCTGAGTGGGACTAGAGCTGGGAGAATAACAGATTTTTTGGGAAACTGAGAAAATAAACTGATTTGATCTGAACTGAATCTGAAATATTTTGGAATTTTTGGCAAATCGAAAAAATCCATTTCAGATTGGACAAAATATTTTGTTTCTGGGCATTTTTAAAGGGCTAAATTAACAAAACAGCCTGAGTTGGTGGTGGTGCTTCCCCCCCCCCCGATATCCTTTAGACCACTCACCTGGCATATGGGAGACCCAGGTTCAAATCCCCATTCTTGAGCAGGTCTTCCCTATTTGCAGGTGAGTGGCCTAACCACTAAGCTATTGGCTACTCTGAGGTTTGACTTTGTATAATTAATTAAAGTTACTGGGTTAGGGACTTGAATTCCGCAGATGTGTGCCCTAACAATCAGACTTTAGAGTCAGTCTCGCTCTGACCTCTTGGCTATTCAAGTATTTTATATAAAATGGAACAGTTTCAACAGCAGAGAGACCCGCCCCAGAAAAGGCTGTAGCCGAACGCTTAGGGCACTCACGTGTGAGACTGCAGTTCAAGTCCCAGCTCCAGAGTGGGAATTTAAACCTGGATCTGTCACATCCTAGGTCAGTACCCTAAGCACTGGGCTAAAGGTTATAAGCGGGCTCCATGGCCATTTTGCTAAAATTATTAGGGGAATTTGTATCGAATTTATGAACAGTTATGGGTTGACTGAAGCTGTGTTTTTCAGCAAATAAACTATTTGTCCAAAAAACTTTGACCCACTTTTACTGTGACTACTCTTATGCATGTGCTTAAGTACCTTGCTGAATTGGAGTTTTGGTTCTGGGTTTTGGTATCTGTCTTGTCCCAGAAAAGTGAAACTGTCTTCTTGGGTCATGGATGGAAATGTGGTTGTTGATGTATCTGCTATGAGTAATATATCTGTTTAAGTGGTAGGTCTCACTAGGTATGTCTACACTGTGATAAACCCCCCATAGCATTGAGTCTCAGAGCCTGGGTCAGCTGACTCAGACTTGCAAGACTTGGGCTGCGGGGCTATAAGGTGGCAGTGTATATATTCGGTCTTGGGCCGGAGCCCTGAGACCCTTCCCCCATTGCGGGGTCTCAGAGCCCAGGCTGCAGCCTGAGCTCAAATGTCTACACTGTAGTTTTATAGCTGACCCGGGCTCTGAGACTCAGTACCATAGGTTGACCCGGGCCAGCCAGGCCATGCCACAGGTCTTTTACTGCAGTGTAGACATACCCACTGAGTACAGATCACAAGTACTAATACTATACATGTTCAGTGCCAGTAGTTAAGAACCAGTGTACTATAGCTTGTCATGCTTTAAAGTTTTTTATAATTATGGTTTTCTCTGTAAGTCTATCTCCAGTTCAATCACATCTGTTGCACCACTTCTTTTTTAGTTTTTCATAAATTAATCAGAATAAAACATAAGGGACTAAACCTTTGACTTATATTACTTCCAGCAGCACTTTCACATTACTTCCACTGCAGCAGTTAATGAGTAAGGAGGACTCCTGATGGTGTCAGTGCCTTGAGCAAGGGCAGAACTAAGGTCATGTATTTATTGGGCAAGGATAGCTAAATATCAAGGTTCTGCATTATGTTCCTAATCAAGTTTTGTTAACAAATGGACTATATTTCCTTTAAATGACTTTAAGCTCCAGAAGCTTCAAAGAGGGTGTTAATTAGATATTAAGGTTAGAGATGTGCACACAACATTGTTTGATTAATTTTATCTTTTTTTCTATTTGTGAACAGATTTTGAGTTTTAGAAAATTTTATTTTAAATTAAATGAACAAAATTCAGTGTATGGATTGCTCATTAATTGCATTCACCACGTGTATTTGTTATCACCATTTTATGACTGGTCACCTTACTTTGCACGTTGTTTTCTGTTCCTTGATTGAATTAGTACTTGGATGAATAAAAGGAGAGAGTGGGCAAGCATTTGAGCCTTTGATTGTCAGCGAGAGAGTGTGGAATTAGGAAAAGGTAAACTGACTTTTTTTGCCGTAAAAAAGGAGAAAAATTCACTATTTGCCAATATTACCACAGATATCACCTATCCTATATACAGAGGATAACTGTGGTAAAAGTTATCAAATGCTGAATTTTAATGGTGACCACTTCAGGAGAGTGAATGTATGAAGTGTCCTTAATAACTTTGGATTCTGGAATTTCTGTCCCACATATAGTTTTTATGTTTCTTACCGTAAATTTTTATAAAGAAATCGTTCAAGATTCAAAGACACATACAATTTACCCCAGAAAAAGTACTGTATGTATTTTGCCAAGGATTTTAAGTACTTCTGCTGTATGTATTTGTGCTTTTTGAAATACAAACTGTGAGTCTATGATGATGGACTGATTTAGGAATGGGCAAACCTTGTGGAACTTATGGTTCAAACCATTTCCCCCCTAAAAGAATGGAATTTCACAATACGAGTGTGTTTTGGGAAGCTGCTTAGATTTTTTCATACACAAAGAGTGACCCCCTTCTAACGTTAGTCTTATTTTAGAGAAAGGGAAACAACTAATAGAGAGAACAAGGAAAATCTCCATCAAAGATTATTGTGTGCTTTCTTGTAACATGTTGCATCTTGAACCCTGCCTCAGAAATGGCAGATGCATATGGAGATAGATAGACTCCTTAGCAATTTGAAGGGGGCAGTACAAAAAAAATCACTTCATATATACTGGTTAGTGCCACCAAAAAACTCAAGGTTGAAAAAAATACACAAGCCTTTTCCTGGTTCCCCTCAGTAAAGGGATAACGATCCTTATCCTTTTTCATTCATTCAGGAGGAGGAACGTGAAGATAGGGACATCTGACCCTCTTCCCTCAAGTGTCCTCTCCTCCAAAAAATCCTCATCTATTAAGTTTAGAACTTCACATAATTCAAAGTACATACCAGTTTCAGGAAAACAATTAAAATCTTCTTTATCTGTACAGAATTGCACATTTACTATATCTGCTCCAATCCCCATGTTTTATAAAGTGGATTATTCATTCTGTGCAAACCAACACAGAATACCAGTTTAATATCATTTTTCTCCTTCCTAGTAGAAATGATCAAAAAAAATCTAGATTGACTACTTCAAATTATTTTTTTACCCAAGGACTATTGGTTCTTGAGATGGGTGCTGCTACAAGTTACTATAAATGGAAACATTCAAGAGGTTTACACTTGCTAAGTAACACCTGGTTTGTGGTTTACTGGAAGTGAATTTTTCATCAACATATATGTATATAAGAAATGGACATCACAGCTGAATCAGTTATTGGTGGGGAAACAGAAGCTGACTCTATATCAGCTTCTGATATTGATAATGGAGATGACTCTTGAATGGAAAGGTTCTGACTTGGGCATCTCATCCACACATTCCAGATCTGAAACTCCTATAATATCAGCAGATTAATCCAGGGAAAGTATTGTAACTCCTCCTGGTGATCAACATGTGTCTGCCACACATGTGTACCCACTTTGTATAATACTGGGTCTATCTTGGCTTTGGCTACAGACAGAAACAATTTAAACCTTGTATCAAAATGATTGAGACAACAAGCACTATTCTGTTTAAAACGCCCTGCTTTGAACTAATACCTTTGTGACATTTCAGGGTACAATCCAAACTAATGAGCAGCTGTCTCAACCCTGCCCTGCAACCTTGGGTGCCTTACAATACCTTGCTGAAGTAGCACCCCCTGCGCCGCTCAAAAGCAGTGTTCCAGCCAGGGCCGGCTCCAGGGTTTTGGCCGCCCCAAGCAGTCCAAAAAAAAAAAAAAAAAAAAAGCCGTGATCACGATCTGTGGCGGCAATTCGGCGGAAGGTCATTTGCTCCCAGCGGGAGTGAGGGACCGTCCGCCAAATTGCCGCCGAATAGCTGGACCTGCCGCCCCTCTCCGGAGTGGCCACCCCAAGCACCTGCTTGCTAAGCTGGTGCCTGGAGCCGGCCCTGGTTCCAGCATGCAAGCCACACCCTGAGTGTTTATGTGTAGCTGCAGCCTGCCAGCCACACTTGGGTTACACTCTGGCTCTCACCAGCCTTGGTTATACTGCAGGTAGGGTGACCACCCATCCCGAATTAGGCGGGAGAGGCCCGAAATGCAGAGTTCAAGTCCCGGTCCCGGGCTGAATAACTCTGGGACAGCATTTGTCCTGGATTCCCTGTGGTGCTGCTCCATGCCTTCCCAAGGCTCAGGGGCAGTGCCAGCCTCTTCCCGGGGATGGGGGAAGGCTGAAGTGAGCCTCAGACCCCCCTTCACCATGAGGCTCCCCCTGCTCCTTCTCTTCCTCTGAGGCCCTGTCCCTGGCCAGGGCAGTAGTAAGAGCTGCCCAGGAAGCCTGGGTCACTCTGGGGAGCCCCAGAAAATTCACCTGCCCTGGCTTGTGTGTCCTGGGGGCAGGGACATGGGCCGGGACTGCTCTCAGGCATCCCAGCCCCCTGCTCAGAGCAGGTGGAGGGTCCAGGGCTCCCCGCAGTGGCCCGGTCTGTCTAGATGGCTCTTATCATGGACCGTCTCTGACTTCTGGCCTGGCCGGGGGCAAGGCCTCAGGGGGAAGAGGAGGAGGAGGAGCAGGGGGTGGGGCCTCAGGGAAGAGGAGGAGGGTCAGGGCCACGGACGTTGGTGGGGTTCCTGCATGTTTCCCTCTTTTGCCTTTTGAAAAGGTGGTCACCCTAACTACAGGGTGATCCCCACACACTCCTGGCCCAGATTTCCCCCCAGAAATGTATGTCCTGTACTGCCCAGCCCTCTCCTGGACAGTACAAAATATTTTAAGTTCATTATTCCTTAAAGGGAATAATATGCTAGCTCATTATTTCAAATATTAATTCAGACTCTTTAATTTAAACACACTGGGTTAGATAAAACAAGTTTATTAACTACAAAGAGAGAGATTTTTAAGTGAGTACAAGTAGTGAGGTATAAAAGTCAGAAATGGTTAGAAGAAAAATAAAGAAGACATTTACTAATACCTAACTTAATAAACCGTATCAGATTCAAGCAAAGTTTCTAATGACATGCTTTCAGCAGTCTTACTGACCAAACCCTGTAGGTCAGCATCCCTCCCCCAGAGTCCAATGAATGCTTCCTTTGCTGCTTCAGGGGCAGTGAATGTAATGGGCAGGGAGAGGAAGTGAGTTGCCTTGGGGTGTTTGTCCCTCCTTTTTATAGTTTCAGTCCCTCTCTTGAAAAACATTTCCAGCTGTGAACTAGGAGACAAAGAATCTGTGTGGAAGGATGTTCCCTGATGAGGCTTTTGCTCACGTGTTTGAACTTTCTTTGTTTCCTTTCCTACTTGATGACCCTGTTTACTGCTTAAATGAAATTTGTTTAGGACAGACATGTTTGCCAGGGCTGGGGGGGGTTCGGAACATGTGGTAATAACACCATACAGGGAAAGCTTATAACGTTATGTACAATGTTGCTACACATATTTTCTCAGGATTATACTGACCAGCAAATTTTCAAATTAATACCTTACAAGACATGCCTTGTACAAAAATTATTACAATAGTGTGTAGGGTGTGGAAACAGGGGTACATTCTATCACAACCTTCCATCAGTCTACCGGTGGCTGTTGTTATTGTACTACTCTTGTTATTCTTCATAGTTCCAATAAATTGGAACTGTTGTTGAATTGATAAAACTGCTGGCAACTCCTTTGTACTGGTGTGAACTGTGCTTTGGAATAACAAGAGGTTAGCTAGGTCTCTATGATCAGGTCTTCTCTGAGAAGAAATTGTAAGGACTTTTTCATTTAAAAATAAATCTGTTGGTTAAATCATTGAGACTTGATGGTATAGTGCTAACATTAAGACTTGCACCATTCACCTTCATCCAAATTTCAGATATGTGAGATACAAAGTGATGCTCATTGACACTTCCTAGCTGTTTGAGGAAACTATGACAGCTAAACATTTCAATGGCTTTGATTTCTTTGTTCACACATTTTAAAATCCCTCTGATTCAAACATCTATGAAGTTTGGTAAAAGCTGAGTCTGTATCTGAACTTTGATTGGGATTCGTTATACAAAAATGAGCAAGCTAGTTGAATGGAAATTAAAAGGTACAGTTACAAAAGTGAAATGCCAGCAACCTGCATGGAAACTTTAAAAAACACCACAATAGAGACTCAAATTAAATATATACCTCAAATTAAAAAATATTGTGAGGACCAAAAAAGTGCCACCATGGCTAAACAACAAAGTAAAAGAAGAGGTTAGAGGCAAAAGGCATCCTTTAAAAATTGGAAATAAAAGGAAAATAGAGGAATGCAGAGAAAAACAGAAAGGAGCATAAACTCTGGCAACTCAAGTATAAAAGTATAATTAGGCAGGCAGAATTTTTTTTTTGAAACAACTAGAGAAAAACTCAAAAACTAACAAAAACTTTTTAAAGTACATCAGAAGCAGGAAGCCTACCAATCAGTGGGGCCACTGGATGATCAAGGTGCTAAAGGAACACTCAAGGAAGAGAAGGCCATTGCAGAGAAGCTAAATTAATTCTTTGCATTACTCCTCATTGCAGAGCATGTGAAGGAGATTTCCACACCTGAGCCATTCTTTTTGCATGACAAATCTGAGGAACTGTTCCAGATTGAAGTGTTAGTAGAGAAGGTGCTGGAACAAATTGATAAATGAAACAGAAATATATCACCAGGACCAGATGATATTCACCCAAGAGTTCTGAAGGAACTCACATATGAAATTGCAGAACTACTCTGTGGTATATAACTGATCACTTAAATCAGCTTCTGTACCAGGTGAGGATAGCTAATATAACACCAATTTTTTTAAAGGCTCCAGAGACAATCCTGTCAATTACAAGCCAGTAAACCTAACTTCACTACCAGGCTAATTGGTTGAAACTATAGTAAAGAACAGAATTATCAGAAATATAGATGAACATAATTTGTTGGGGTAGAGTCAACATGGAATTTGTAAAGGGAAATCATGCCTCACCAATCTTAGAATTCTTTGAGGGGGTCAACAAACATGTGGACAAGGGTGATCCAGTGGTTCTAGTGTACTTGGACTTTTAGAAAGCCTTTGACAAGGTCCCTCACCAAAGGATCTTAAGCGAAGTAAGCTGTCATGGGATAAGAGAAAAGGTCCTCGCATGGATCGGTAACTGGTTAAAAGATAGGAAACAAAGAGTAGGAACAAATGGTTTCTTTTCAGAATGCAGAGAGGTAAATAGTAATATCCCCCTATCTACACTGGGACCCGAGCTGTTCAACATATTCATAAATGATCTGGAAAAAGGGGTAAACAGTGAGGTGGCAAAATTTGCAGATGATACAAAACTACTTAAGATACTTAAGTCCAAAGCACACTTTGAAGAGTTACAAAGGGATCTCACAAAACTAGGTGACTGGGCAACAAAATGGCAGATGAAATTCAATGTTGATAAATGCAAAGTAATGCATGTTGGAAAACATAATCCCAACTATACGTACAACATAATGGGATCTAAATTAGCTGTTACCTCTCAAGAAAGAGATCTTGGAGTCACTGTGGATAATTCTCTGAAAATATCCACTTAATGTGCAGCAACAGTCACAAAAGCTAACAAAATGTTAGGAACCATTAGGAAAGAGATAGATAAGACAGTAGATATCATAATGCCACTATATAAAGCTATAATATGCCTGCACCTTGAATACTGTGTTCAGTTCTGGTCACCCCTATTCAAATATATATATTAGAATTGGAAAAGGTACAGAGAATATCAACAAAAATGATTAGGGGTCTGGAGCTATTTTCATATGAGGAGAGAGTAAAAAGACTGGGACTTTTGACCTTGGAAAAGAGACACTAAGAGCAGATATGATAGTGGAGAAAGAGGAGATAGCGGAGAAAGTGAGTAAAGAAGTGTTATTTACTCCTTCACATAACACAAGAAGCAGGGATCACCCAATGAAATTAATAAGCAGCAAGTTTTAAAACAAACAAAATCAAGTAAACAAAAATTCAATGAAATGTTCACACAACACAAAATGAACCTTTTGGAACTCCTAGCCAGGGTTGTTGTGAAGGCCAAAACTATAACTGGGTTCAAAAAAGAATTAGATAAGTTCATGGAGGATAGGTCCATCGATGAGTATTAGCCAAGATGGTCAGTGATGGTCCGGGTGTGCCTAGCCTTTGACTGCCAGAAACTAGGAGTGGATGATAGGGGATGGATCACACATTAATTACCCTGTTCTGTGCATTCCCTCCGAAGCATCTTGCATTAGCCACTGTCTGAAGACAGGATACTGGGCTAGCTGGACCTTTGGTTTGATGCAGTATGTCCATTTTTATGTTCTTGTGCATATCAGGTGTCCTTATTCCCTTGGATGTTCAAAAATATAAAGTATCAGGGGGTAGCCGTGTTAGTCTATATCCACAAAAACAACAAGGAGTCCGGTGGCACCTTAAAGACTAACAAATTTATGGGCATAAGCCTTTGTGGGTAAAAAGACCTCACTTCTTCAGATGCATGGAGTGAAAATTACAGAAGCAGGCATTATATAATGACACATGAAGAGAAGGGAGTTACACATGAAGAGAAGGTAACTCCCTTCTCTTCACGTGTCATTATATAATGCCTGCTTGTGTAATTTTCACTCCATGCATCTGAAGAAGTGAGGGTTTTTTTACCCACGAAAGCTTATGCCCAAATAAATCTGTTAGTCTTTAAAGTGCCACCGGACTCCTTGTTGTTTTTTTCAAAAATATAAAATCCATCAAGGTACTAAATGATTGAGTCGAACTGGTAACTGGATGCAGGAAACATCCACTGCTGGGTTGCTAGTACGAATCTAGTCATGATAGGGACTACAAGCTGAAACCATCTAGCTGATGGATGTTCTGTGACCTATATAAAATAAATTGGTCATTTATACCTCCCAGTGGACAGGTGTCCAGATCACAAAAGAGCACTGAAAATCCTTGTGGGAAGTCTTAAAAGAGAGATCATGGACTGCATATCTTAGCAATGGTCCCTCCTGTGTAGTTGAGGCACCTTGACATAGTTTGTACTGTGCAAAGTCTGTGTTGTAGGTAAACAGAGGACTTCAGCTTCCAATGCTATCAATTTATCACCCTTCAGGACACTAAGCTGTCATAAAAAGTAGCAGGTGCTGCTGAGCAAGAACAATAAAAGAAGATGAATGGAAAGCTTTGTTAGGATGGTTAAAAACCTACAAACAATAATTGGCACTACATTCACAGAAGGTAAAAAGGAATGAGGAAAATAAGCCAGACACCAGAATGAAGCAATAATTGTAAAGGGAAATGAGAACACTAAATTCAAGAGGTGATAATAGTTTGCAATTTAAAAAAGAAAAGAAAATGAATGGAAATAAATGTGCAATCAGCAAAGGAAAAAAAGAGAATCAGAAACTGTGCATCTATGATCAGCAAGTTTTTAGGATTCTAATTGACTATAATAATACTTGGAATTATACATTGGGGTTTGAGCCTCTGCTTTTTTGAACATTCTAGGATGTGTTTTGAGTCTGTCAGCAAGTCATCTGCTGTATCTGATTTTTCTTATGGAAATAACTCCATTCTTCCTGAAGGAATGTAAAATTTACACAGAGATCATTAGAAATTCACATTGATACTTTGAAAATTTTGGGGATTTATATGGAGGCCATCTGCTTATAAATCAGGGATGGCCAAACTTACTGGCCTTCTGAGCCACATATGACAATCTTCAGAAGTTTGAGAGCCAGTGCACACCTGCCAGGAGCTGGGGATTGGGGCTTCAGCCCCACTCCTGCTGAAGCCCCGAGCTCTGGCGGGTGCACCCCACTGGGCAGAAGCCCCCAAACCCTGCTCCCTACTGGCCAGAAGCTCCTACTCCACCACCCAGCTGCAAGGTAGAGCTTCTCCCCTCCCCACCCCACTCTGGTAGGAGGAGCATGTGGGGGTGTCAAGGGCTCCGAGAGTCACACTTTAATGGTAAAAGAGCTGCATGTGGCTTGCGAGCCACAGTTTGGCCACCCGTGTTACAATTTTTTGAACTTCTGCTACATATGGAAAAGACCAATTAGGAACAGATATCCTTTTCCAAGACCGGTGAGTCAAACAAGTAGCATACTCCAAACTAATACATGCTCTACTCAATTCTTCAGTGCTGCTGTCTCCACCAAAACATCCAGTGGAGACCTGCAAGAGTTTCTGACATTGATTAATTCCATTCGGAAAATGATTGATCAGGATATACAGCATACACTCTTGTTTCCAAAGCAGGAAGTGAATATTCCAGTTTGTCAATGCCAAAGGAATGAAGAGATTAAGCAGGCTGATTATGAGCAATGGGAGCCAAAATTTAGTGCAGCGTGTATTTGGTATATGTACCAATGAGAGAATCTTAAAAGAAAAATAGGCAAGCTAGAAAAACTGACAACGGAAGAGGACTGTTCTATAGGGCATTACTGAAACATGGTGCAATGACAATTGTCAATGAAATATTGTAACCTAGCTATAAAATATACAGAAAAGAAAAAGTGGGTCATTGAGGTGGAGGAGTAGCATTATACCTAAAATATCCAGGCCACAGAATGCAACCTGATAAAACATACTAATAGGATTATGCTACTAACCTCCTGATCAGGAGAAGGAGGAGTACAAAATGCTGAGATAGATAAAAGAGAACAAAATCTAATAGAATAGTAATAATGGGTGACTTCAACTACACACACACAAACTGATCAAATAAAGCAAGGTTAGCAGAAACAATTTCTTAACACTTTTAAACAACTACTTCTTGGAACAAATAGTTCTTTAGGAGAGGCTATTCTTGACTTAGCCTTAAGTACTTCACAGAAAATGATGGATAAAGAAATAACTATAGCTGAGCCTCTTACTAATAATGACCACAATATAATTAAGTTCAACATTCCCAGGGGAGGAAAGGTATCAAAAGGCAGAAAAGTGACACTAAGGTTTAAAAGGGATGACTTTTAAAAATGAGGAAGTTTCTCTGAAAAGTTTCTAATGTCAAAATTAAGGAGATTAAAGTCCTTCCCCTCAACATGGAGGCTTCTTAAACCTATTGTAATAGAGTCCTAGAGGGCATGCAAACCACTAAACAAAAAAGGAATGGAAGGAAGAAATAAACTAGCATGGGTGATAGAAGTTTTTCAAGTAAATTGGCATCCTTCGGAAAATGGAAATCCAGCTCTAGCAAAACTGATAGAAAAGAGCTTTAACTATGGCAGGTAAAATGTTAGGAGGAAATTAGGAGGTGTGATAGGGAATTTTGAATCAAAGAAATAACAGACAATACTTTGTATCAGGTCCTTATCTGCACTCAGTATGTGCTGGATGCAGTTAGGAGGGTGATGGGAAGGGAAGTCGCTGAAAAGGAATTGTTTGCAGTTTCCTGATCCTGGGCCTGTTTGGAAACCTGCCTGGTCCTTGGTGTGGTTTAGAGCAGTCTCATATCTTATCTAAAGGATGCTGATTGAATATAGTCCCAGGGGGCCAACATGTCATACTTCTAGAGTGCAGCAGTGCTCTGGCCATGCCCCCAGCACATCTCAACACAAGGTTGAGGTGACAGAAGCCAGCTGCACCAGCTTTGTGCCAATGAGGGATCCCCTCATGCCGAGTGAATGTAGTGTGGATGTCGTCCCTTTCTGGCTGCTTGGAACCACAGAAACAGTCCTAAAAATATTCCTGTGAATATGAAACTTTGAATAAGATTGTGGGAATGCCTTATGACCTCAGAAAGTTAATTAAACATTGTGACCCAAAGCACCCCTGTACTCACATCCTACACATTATTGTAATAATTTTTGTACAGAATATGCCTTTTGAGGTATCATATGAAAACTATTGACCAGTGAGTTATTAATATCATGATGAAATGTATATAGCAACATTATATATTAAGTTAGAATTTCCCCCTGTATTTTATTAGCACATGATAAAACCAGACAGACCTGCCTAGGCAAAAGTTGTTAAGCAGATCTATCCTAAACAAAGGAATGTATGTTCACCTCAATTTACATCTAAGTAGTAAACAGGATCAGCAAGACTACAGTGGGAGGAGATGTCAAGAAACAGAAAAATGCGCATTTGAGAAAACACAGGTGAGGGGAAGAAAGAGCACGGAGCTTCCTTCATCACCAGATTCCATGTCACTTTTCTCACAGCTTGACTAAACTTTACTTTCGGGGGTATTCTTCAGAAGAATTCACTTCAAAAGATTCAGTGGACTGTAAAAGAAGGGGGCAGAGAATCCCAAGTTATCTCTTTTACCTAAGGAGATAAAGGCACTAGCATTTTGGGCCTCTGGGAGAGATCGGGACTGAGGAGAGGATCAATCACCATCTTGCTGGAAGGCTGTGGCCATCTTGAACAAAGCCTTGAACCAAAACCTGCTAGATTAAGTTTGTCTTTTAGATATGTGTTTTCACATTTATTTCCTGGTAACCATTTCTTACTTTATCTTTTATTCTTGAATTCACTTAAAATCCTATCTTCCTCTGTTGTTAAACTTTTTCTTCTATTAATCTAAACCAACAGTGCTGTGTTTGTACTAAAATGAACACCAGCTCTAGTTAATGTGGCAAACTGTTGTATTTTGTCTCTTTAAAGGAATACATGGATCTTATTATTCATCTGTTGCAAGAAAGGACTGAACATATCAGAGCACATGGGTCTGGGGAAATTCAGGACTAGGGGTGTGTTGGGATCATCTTGCTGTTTGTAACCAAGGCTGGTGGAAGCCAGACTGGTGTGCTGATGGCAGGCTGCTGAGGTCAGAGTTGCTGGACTAGGACTTCAGTTATCCTCAGTTACATATGCTGGTAGGCTGGTTGTGATGGGCCCAGATTGGGAGCTACAGCAGACTGTGACAAACATATTTATTCCCATTTTGCAGATGGTGAAAAAAGTACCCTTTGCTTAAGTGATTTGCCTATGATCACAGCGCAGGTCAGTGGCCGAGCTAGATATAGATCCCGGGTCTCCTGACTCTCAGCTCAGTTTAATCCTCTAGATAATAGCTGCCTCATGTTCAGAGTGTGGTCTTCTTACTGAAATACACATAACTTACTGACACTTCTTTTCCTAGTTTGGCTCCTGTCTCAGCTTGACTTAGAGGTTAAGGGCCAATAAGTGGAAATTTAAATGAAAGGCAGCTTCCAAGAATAGATTTTAAACTTGGCAGGAAAGCATCCATATAACCAAGAAACAAATTGAATTGTCCAAGTCATACATCCCTAGAGCAATGCTACCCTCTGCATAGTTTTTCTGTCTTAAAAAAATTACTCAAAATCCATTCAATAAAAGCCTAAGTGACATTAACTATTTTCTAGACTCTTATAATTCAGGCAGATCAGAGATGTCACATCTTTAAGGACAAATGTTTTCAGAAGGGGAAAAATTAGGATGTATGATTCTTCTTTAATAACAAGAAAACAGCACAATAATTTGAGTGAGAGCTGGCAAAGTAATGGTTAAACATATTGCAACAAAACAACTCACCAGGAGGGAACAATTGAAAAGGCATTTGCTAATGCCAATGAGCTGGGTTATATCAATGAATTTATATTTTCATTTAGAGAAAGACAGGAGAGCAGGATGCAACCCAACCCCTCCTGCTAATGGGATTTTACAGTTGCAAAGGTCTTCCTTGAGAGAAAGATCTGATACTTCAAAAATAATAAATATCAATGATGTTTCCTTATTGGGGTAATCATAAATGATTTGGATAATGGCATAGAGAGTATACTGATAAAATCCACAGATGATACTAAGCTGGGAGGGGTTGCAAGCACTTTGGAGGAAAGGATTAGAATTCAAAGCTATCTTTACAAACTGGAGAAATGAGCTGAAATAAACAGGATGAAATTCAATAAGGACAAATGCAAAGTACTACACTTAGGAAGGAATAATCAGTTTCACAAATACAAAATCGGAAGTGACTGCCAAGGAAAAAGTACTGCAGAAAAGGATCTGGGTTATAGTGGATCACAAACTATGAGTCAACAATGTAATACTGTTGCAAAAGAAGCAAACCATTCTGGGATGTATTAGCAGGAGTGTTGTAAGCAAGAACTGAAAAGTAATTCTTCTACTCTGCTCAGCACTGATAAAGCCTCAACTGGAATTCTGTGTACAGTTCTGGGCTCCACAGTTTGGAAAGATTGGAGAAAGTCCAGCAAAGAGCAATAAAAATGATTTAAAGGTCTAAAAACTTGATCTACGAGGACAGATTGAAAAAATTGGGTTTGTTTAGTCTGGAGAAGAGAAGACTGTGGGAGCACATAACAGTCTTCAAGTACGTAAAAGGTTGTTATAAAGCTGTGATGCTGTATGATTGAAATATGACCATGTATACCATTGTTACTATCAGTGTTATACAATTGCAACAAATCTTATACAAAGTATGCCATGTAAGGTATCAATGGAAAAGTTACAATCTATCAAATATAGTTATTCTGTTTGTATGCATGTACCATTTTTGTATCTAAAGTTATGAATACTGGCTACAGAGCTGTATCCCAAATGTGTTTGTTCCTGGGGTAACACCCACCAGGTAACACCTACATTGAAGCCAGATAGCTTTGTGTTGATGGCCCATCAGAGGCAATTGATTCTCACAATCAGCCATAGAAGAAACTCATTCCACCCAGATGGTTCTTCCTGCAGATGCCTTAGCCTTCAAGTGGCCAATGCCTTGCCACTGTGAGTCAGCAAGCCATGTCAGGACATGTGACTTGCTCATGTGACCCTGGACTCCATTTTGTGCCTGTACTTTCCCACAAACTGTGCTGTGGGCTTTGTTTGGGATGGTAAAATTCCATCTACATGGGAGAGGTTATAAAAGACCCTGTGTGACCCTGTGTACCTATCCTGCCCTGGCTTAGAAAATGTTAACTGCATATTGCAGGCTGAGAAGGCCATGTCCCTTCACCTCTGCTGGTCATGCTCAGCCTGAAGACAGGATATAAAATGAAGCAGCCCAGCTCAGTTTGGCCAGGCTGCTGAAGGGGAAGGAGGCAGATTGCAAGCTCTCTTTCGGGAGCTGCTACAGGCCCCAACCACAGAACCAAGGTGTACCAAGCCCCAGATGGATTCCAGGCTGCCTGTGGAACCCAAAGAGGGGAAACGAGCCATCAGGAGCTGCACTGGCCGAGGACCCCAGAGACCCAGGGGAACCATGGACCACTGCTGCAGAACACAGGGTAGGAAGCAGCCAAGGGGATTTTGAAATTGTTCTGATTGGAGGACTGGGAAAAGGGTCAGTGTGTTTCAGGGGGATCCCTGCTGACTCAGTGGCAAGCACCTTCACCACTGCCTGGGTCCTGGGCTGGGACTATGAGGAGCAAGGAGAGCCTGAGTCCCCTTATCCCAGGTGCCACACACCCCTACATGACACCCCACTTCCCCAGAGGGGCAGTAGGTCAACACAGCCCCACAGAGGTGGGCAGCTTTATTAACTCCAGCCATTGGTCCATGCATCCCAGTGAGGAAGGGCCGCTCCATTGCCTCCGGCCATTGGGCCATGCAGCCCGGTGGGGAAGGGAGGCCGCTCCATTGACTCTGGCCATTGGGCAATGCAGCCCAGTGAGGAAGGGCTGCTCCACTGACTCTGGGTATTGGGCCACGGAGCCCGGTGAGGAAGGGCCTCTCCATTGACTCCGGCCACTAGGAGGTACTACCATGCTTTATAGTCACAGTCACCAGCATAGGACCTAACCGGCTGCAGTACAGCCTTTCCCTTTCTTTTGACCATACATAACCTTTTGACCATACATACACTCCATGACGGGATGTACCTATCCCGTGACACCCTGGAATCATCTCCATTTTGTCTTAATTTCCAGCTTCGTTTCTTGGGACTGGATTTCTAACAAGGAAGTGCTAAACAAGAATTGATGAACCCCACGCTGTTTGGGGTTCATTGATGAACCCCCCAAGCCAATTGAGAGACGTTTTCAAACTAGCAGTTTATTCCATCACTGCTTCAAACCTGAGATAAGAACTTTGCACTCACTTGCATGCATATCATTTCCTTAACCATTTTAACTTTCTGTTTCTTTTCTCTTAAAAACAAACCTTTAGATTTTGGCTACTAAAGGATTGGTAACAGCGTGATTATTGAGTAAGAGCTGAGTTATATATTGATCTGGTTATGTGGCTGGTCTCTTGAGATCAGAAGAACCCTTTGTTTGATTAAATTGGTTTTCAATAACCACTCATCATAATGTCCAGTGTCTGAGTGATGAAATGAGTGCTGGAATGCCTAAGGAGACTGCATTTTTGGCTTCTTGTTAATCAGTGTGGTGAGACAGAAGTTTACTTTTGTTACTGGCTTGGTATATCTAACGGTAGAATAATTACCAATTTCAGGTGAGCCTGCCCTACTTCTCAGCAGTTTGTCCTGAATCTGGGATCCTCAACTGTGAACCACTGAGGTACAGTTATGGTTGGTGGGTGAACCATGGTCTTTGGGAGGCTAGCCCTCAGCCAGCCCTCCCCTTCTGCCTAGGGCCCCGCCCCTCCCTCCCACTTCCCCAACCGGAGCCCAGCGGCTCCCCCCGCCGCCAGCCCCAGGATGCCTGAACACCTGTCCCCCCCAGTCCTGGAGCATCCCGCCCCCCGCATGGCAGGTGGGTGGGCAGCAAGACCCCCAGCCCCAGAGCACTGGGTGGGCAGGCAGCACAAGCACCAGCTCCAGATGCCCGAAGTTGCCCAACGTGGAGGCAAAAGCAGTCCCCTGCCTGTGTCCCAGGCCCCCGCCCAGGGCAGATGAAGGGACCCAGGCTCCCCACAGCTGCCCGTGCAGCTTTTCCTGACCCAGCTCCAGCTGGCGGGGAAAGGGGGGGCCCTCAGAGCCACAGCCCGGCCATGACAAGAGCCAGGTGGGCAGCTGTGTGGAGCCACGGTGGACCCTCTACCTACCCACAGTGTGGTGGTCCGAGCAGCCCCTGGCCCATGTCCCCACCCACCTGGGACAGGTGGAGGTTCTGTGACTTCTCACAGCAGCCCGCATGGCTCTTACCATGGCCAGGCTGCAGCTCAAAGACCCTCCCCCCAGGGCCAGAGCTGGGTCAGGGAGAGCTGCGTGGGCAGCCGTGGGGAGCCGGTGTGGAGTTGTGGACCCTCATCCTGCCCCAGGCAGCCGGGGAGCCCAGGGGGAGAGGACATGGGCCGGGGACCCCTCCGCACCCCAGGCAGGTGGAGGGTCTGCCGTGGCTCCCCACAGATGTCCAGGCTCCCCGGCTGAGCTCCAAGTCCATGCTGGCCTGGCCAGGGATGGGGCCTTGTGTGGAAGAGGAGGGGAAGGGGCGGGGGTCCTCCCTGGCAAAAAGCCAGTCCTGTCCACTTCCAAAAAGTGGGAGTGCTATGGCCCTCTGTCCCCATCCCGCGGTTCCGGTGCCACTGGCCCAGGGCCCTGGCCACATGGGAAGGAAGAGCTGCAGCACAGCACAGTGGGAAGCAGGAGGGGGAGCCTGGGGGCGGCGTTGGGCGGGGCCATGCAGGCAGTTTGGCACTCCCCTGCCTTTGATACCCGCTCCCATGAGTACAGTGACAAAAGTTGAGGATGATAAATTGTTCTCCTTAACCACCGAGGACAGGTCAAGGAGTAATGGGCTTAAATTGCAGCAAGGGAGATTTAGGTTAGATATTAGGGAAAAACTTCCTAATTGTAAGGGTAGTTAAGCACTGGAACAAATTACCTAGGTAGGTTGTGGAATCTCTGTCATTAGAAGTTTTGAAGAATAAGTTAGACAAACATCTGTCAGGGATGGTCTAGATAATACTTAGTCCTGCCTCAGTCCAGAGGACTGGACTAGATAACCTATCAACATCCTTCTGGTCCTACATTTCTGTGATTCTATGTTTTTTCTGACCAGCTTAAAAATGTGTGAAAGCAATCCTAGATACCATTGTAAACTCATTTAATGAATTGACAGAAAAAAATCTCTGAAGATACTACATTTCCTATCTACAGTTTGTTCCAATTTTCAAGTATAGCAGCCAGCATTAGAGGAAAATATTTTATTTGACATTAGATGGATTTCTGTTTAACATTTAAAAACAAATTGTTTAACAAATATTGAACTATCTCTTACAACATGAGAAAATGGTGACTTTAAAATGAAAATACACTTAGCAGAGCACTATAAAAAAGGTTTATCTTAAAAAAGGAAAATTAATTATTAATCTATGTTAACACTACAGCCTGTTTTCGGGTCCAATTAAAATAACGTGCTTCATAGACTTTTTGTGTGTGTACCAAACATGATGTTCAAACAAAATTTCAGAAGTCTTCAGGAAATAACATCCTTATTAATGAGAAGTGTGCAGCATACTTATTGTTCTGGCACAAAGAGAAAAATTAGTAATCGAATGAGTTATCTGTGCACTATGTACATTGACTTGAAGATTAATCTTCGTTAACTACTTGTTCAATGTTACAGTTAACAATTAGTTACCTTGTAGCCCTTTATCATCCATCACTTTGTTGAACTGAGGGTGTTTTTTTTTTCTTTAACTTTTAAAGGTTGTTTATCTTTGCTTACGGCTGCTTTGGATAAATCTACAAGGGTAAAAAAAAGTGCTGATCCTGAGAGAGTTTATTCTGCACACAAAATACATATATTCTTTTGCAATTACTATGCTTGTTTCTATTCATTAGGGGGGAAAAATCTACTGGAACATTTTCTTCAACGTGCAGGACTGTTATATCATTTTATATTACGGTGGTTTACAAATACATTAAAAAAACCTAGGCACAGAAGAACATTTTAAATGGAGTTTACAGAGATTAGTGGTTTACCAGAATATCACCAAATGTAACCACACCACCATATTGTGGCAGGGATAGTTCTCTCTTTAGAAGTATCTTCCTACTCACATGTAGACATTTGAACTGTTAGCTGGCTGCTTTTAAGCAGATTTCATGGAAAATCTATTAAATATACAGTATTCAATTCTCTGCATAACCCCTATCCATTTTCAGAGGTAGCTATAGAAACAGCAGAAAATGTATCTATTGTGCCTCCTTAAATGTTTTCTGAGGAGTCTGTAAAGATAAAATTATGATTGCTTTTCTTTTGGCAGTGAATATCTTACAGCTTGGTTGTCTCAGAGGCTAATCATAACTTTGAAACTAAATGTTTTCAGGAACTGATCTCAAGAAGTTAGGATCTGCTACTTGTAATACCTTGATTACAATAGATCCAGGTTACACAATGCCTGTTCTGCAAGCCCTCTCTGCCCATATACAACACACTACTGATGTGTGAATAACTCCACTCAGGCATAGTGAACATGTGCTGAAGAAAGTTATATCCTCTCAAGGTGTTTCCTTGTTAAGGCTCTTTGGGATTGGAACGTTGGGCAAAGCTCTATATTAGTTCCACTGAGCAGATAATTCTCTAGTAAAGCAAAAATAATTACAGTAAATGCAAAAATATAAAATAAAAATAATATATGGACAATAACATAAAGGTTTTAATCTCCCACCAAAATCAGGAAATTACAAGATACAATTCTCACAGTAACTATACCTCAGGCCCTGGCATATATGTGGTATTCTGTATTACTGCATATGGTGTTAATGTCAATGCTTTAATATATAGTTACAAGATGGCTTAGTTACAATTGCTCTGGGAACTATAACTTTGAAATGCTGACTTTTTTGTGCATAAAATTGCAACCATAGCATTCCATTAATGTATTATTGTCCTCATTTAATTATATAAGGAATTGATTATACATCTTTTGGTGTGCTGTGTACCATACTATAGAAAGGATGGGACAGATCCTCACCTGGTGTAAATAGACATAGCTCCACTGAAGTCAAGGGAGCTACGTTCATTTATACCAACTGAGGATCTGTCCCAATATGATTAATCTCGCAGAGATACAGCATATTATCATCAAGATGAGGTGAGGTTTTATTGCTTGCCTCTCAATAGATTGCCTCTCAATTTGGAATGTTAATTTTAATCTCTTGGGAAAAGAACAGGTCTGGTTCTTGTACTCAGTTACAGGGATGTAAATCAGGAGTTAGCCAATGAAGTCTATGGAGTTATTGCAGTTTAAACCAGAGTAAGACCCTGATCAGGCTTAAGCGATTAAGGTGACCTAATAGAAGCTTTCAGAGTGATAAAGATGATCCTGGCAACTTGCTTACCTTAGAGAAAATTTCAGACTAGGTACAGACCTTGGGTATAAATGACAGGGAGCTGGACGTAGGGGTCCATGAGTGTCCTTGATACTTGGCAATCCTCCTCATGGTGCAATAAATCCTGGATTTGATGCAAAGCCATCTTTTTTTCGTGGTGATAGGGTGATTAAGGAACTTGGGTGGTGATATTGAAGGCTATTTATATTTTGGGAGGCAGGGATGATTTTAATGAGCAAGGCTTTATTTGTTTAGTTCAGCAGTTCTCAAACTTTTGTACTGGTGACCCCTTTCACACAGCAAGCCTCTGAGTCAGAGCCCCCTTATAAATTAAAAACATTTTTAATATATTTAACACCATTATAAATGCTGGAGGCAAAGCAGGGTTTGGGGTGGAGGCTGACAGCTCGCGACCCCCCATGTAATAGCCTCGCGACCCCCTGAGGGGTCCTGACCCCCAGTTTGAGAACCCCTGGTTTAGTTGCTTATTCTTATGCTTTGTACATCATTTCAGTTATACTAGTGACTAGATGTTTAAATAAATCCGGAAGTATTAGGTAAAATAAAATAATACCTGCAGTAATTTGTGCAGGAGATTGCAACTTGTGGCTGTAGGGTGTCGCAGTAAAAGATGTGTTGATAAATTAGGAGATTCATTCCAGCAGGAAACTCTGGTTTCTGATTCTTTATAGCATCCTCTGGTATTCAGATGACTCCTGTTTTGTTTTTTTTTTTTTTATTTTTTTTATTTTTATTTTATTTTTATTTTAAGGGGTTCTTTTTTGGAGGGTAATATGCTGTGAATTATACAGGAGACACATCCATCTTAAACTGTTTTAACCAGTGTAACCAGCTGGGTGTTGCCAATAATTGTAAAGAGTCAGTAGTTCAGATTCAACCAGATGCATTCTAGAGTAGAAAGGTGCAAGTGCTCTTGGGGGGAGGGATAGCTCAGTGGTGTGAGCATTGGCCTGCTAAACCTAGGGTTGTGAGCTCAATCCTTGAGGGGACCATTTAGGGATATGGGGCAAAAATCTGTTGGATGATTTAATTGGGGATTGGTCCTGCTTTAAGCAGGGGGTAAGACTAGATGATCTCCTGAGGTCCCTTCCAACCCCGATATTCTATTATTCTATCTAGACTGAGCTGCCTGCCCCCGGGCAACAAAGTAACCTTGTCAGATGCAGCTTGTTGAATATTATGGAGCAAATACATTATTCACTGAACTTTGCTTTCTTCATCAAATAAATTATTCATCAGATTTTTTTTCTATGATTCAACTACATCTGATGTCTATGCTACAAGATATTATGGGTCCTTAGCCCCCTCTCCCCAGATGCTTTGTGCTGCTCAGGCACAAAGGGCTGCCCTGAAGTATGTAAGGGAACCTCTGGGATGCCAAACAGCAGGTGTAGCCCACTGTACATCACTAACTTTCTCCCCTCAGAATACGAGTGTATCAGGGTGGGGTTGGAGCAAACTACAACTGAGGTGCCATTACAAGCTTGTGTATGGTACTGTAGCACATCTGCTTGATGACTCCCTGTCCCACCCTGGATGTAAGATAAAGCTGGAACCTCCTACTTGAGATAAAGCCCTCTTCAACCTCCATAACAGAAGAACTATATCTAATATGGCATAGGCAAGCACAGCTCCCATTTACTCCCCCATCTTGTATGTCACCAGGACATGATCTGGGGATCTCAAGTGCTAAAAGCATGAGGCTCTACAGCTGGATTTTAAAGGACAAGATCTCTTGGCAAAGAACACTCATACACTGTGCTTGATCCACAGAGGTTAAGATACGGGGTGTGTAAGAGGGTAACATACCTGAGTGACAGGGCTGCATTTGGTTCTCACTGAATAACAATCAGTGCAAATTACAGTTCTCCACCATCTACAGCCATTTTCTGACCAACTGATGCCCATTATATCACTTCCATCATACTTTATCACAGCTAAATTTGATCCATTGGTTACTATAATTACTTAATATACATTGAATGCTACAAGTTTGCATGACAAGGTGGGTGAAGTAATATCTTTTACTCGACCAGCTTCTGTTGGTGAGAGAGACAAGCTTCAGTTAGTGTCTCTCTCACCAAGAGAAGTTGGTCCAGTAAAAGACATTACCACACCCACCTTGTCTCTAATAGCTTGCGACCAACATAGCTACAACTACACTTTACGCAAGTTTGCATGACATTTTATAGACAATAATGAGCCAGAATCTAACTCTTTACGCTGAACTGTATTTAACTATTTACTCTACTTAATGTCCTATTTTTTAACTCTTTTATCAACTGTCAATTACTTTCCTAGCCTCACTAGTCCCCTGACAGCTAGGCAACATAGAAGGTTCCATTAACACAATTTCAGGGACAACCTTTTGTTCTGTATTTTTACAGTGCCTCACACATACAGTCCTGGTCCCTGACAGTGGCTCCTATGTGCTACTGCAATACAAATAAATAATAATAGTGCAAAGATTATGCAAGGAGCCATAGCACGCCTAGTTATATGGAGTAGCAATGCAACAATGGGAGAAAATCGAACTTATCAAACCCTTTACCACAAAAAGGAACTTAACCCTAAATAAAGCACAAATCAACCCTTTCCTTTTCATATAATCATGCCAAAATGTAAGTCTGATACATGTTTTGTCCACAATAAATTCAGGATGAAAGGCCACATTCTGAAATCTGAGGTAGCATTATTTTATTGTAATTTAGTTATTCTGGAATTACAGTGGTATAACCGAAATCTGGTTATGGTTTCCTAGTGAGGTTGCCGTGTTGCATCAACTCAAACCCATAGCTGAGAATGTAAATGAATGATTAGGTGAAAAATGATTAGATTTATATGGAAAAATGCTCACTTGAACAAGTAAATATGGTGGGAGGACAGGGATTTTTTGCAGATTTTTGTGGGCTTGTACTCACATTGAAAAAAAAATGGCCTTGAAAGTTTTAATGCAATTCTACGATGCCAGGATATATAAATTTTTAATAGATCACAACAATATAATTACTGTACATATGCCATACTGCAAACAGTCAGTGTTTTCTGATCTTTGCATACAGAATTTTGCAACTTCAAAACTGCAGAAACCGTCACTAGTTAGTACTACACCCTTTGAGATAGCTTAGTAAGTATTTTTTATCCCCATTTTTTCACAGAGGGAGTGTGAGGGGTGAAGTGACTTGGCCAGGCAACACAGCAAGTGGAGCAGAGCCAGGATTAAAACTCAGGAGCTCTTGAGTCTTAATCCCATATATAATCCAGTACTTGTTTTTGCAGAGGAGTAGGTTGCACTGCACACATAAATATGGGTCTGCAACATTTCAGGTACTGTGTGACTTCTATTAGTCCCCAGAATAAAAGCTGCTTTTTGCTTCTTGCATAGATTTCTCTCATCAGAACTATTTTTTTCCTCAAGGACACTTCAAGTCCCTCCTCTTGATGCGTCCCAGAGAAACTTAGTTTCCTATATGCACAAAAACCATGGCCCAGATCCTCCTCTCCCCTAACACATTCTCTCTCTCTCTCTCTCTCTCTGGACCTTACTTGGGCAGTCTCCAGAGCAACCAGGCAAAACAAAGTCACATAGCACAATCTTCACAAACACACGTTTTTAATGAGAAAGAATGAAAGTCTAAGAGTTAGCAACTCTCTAAAGCTCAATAATTTATATTTTAGAATAACAAATTAATCCTTAAATGCTGTCAATAAATTAACCCTTACATGCTCTCAACTCACAAAGGTTGATGAATACAAATGTGTGACACTTTATTGCATTTCACTTCCAAATAAATAACATTTACCCCAGTGACTCAGTCACTCAGTTCCTCCTTGAACACAGGCATTTAGAGAGTGGCAGCCAACTCACCTACAAGATTTTATAGGCATGTCATAGAAATTATTTCAGACTGCTGATATAACATTTTACAGAAACTTTGTTCCAGAAAGGAGGAATTGAAGCTCTTTTTATACAGGCTCTTATAGATTATTCATACAGATGTTGGCCAAGATTTTCAAAAGTGACTGGGAAGTTGAGCTGCCTCAGTGCTAAGGTGGTTAACTTGACACATTAAACTCAACATCACCAGTCACTTGGTACTTTGAATGAGTAAGGATTTTTGGACTGGGTCCATAAAGTAGAAGCAATCAGTATTCAAGGTGTCCAATTACAATTTGTGAGGAATAAGGGTTTGACGGTTTGGGCACTAGCCTAGGGCTTGGGACACTTGGTCTGAAGTCTGTGTTCAGACACAGACCTCCTGTATGAACTTGTACAAGACACTTAAGCCCAGATCCTCAAAAGGTATTTAGGTCCCTAAACTACATTGATTTCAGAGAGACCAAGTGAGTGAGGTAATATGTTTTATCAGACCAACATCTGTTGGTGAAAGAAACAACCATTCAAACTTACACAGAGCTCTGAATCTGGTTCTGTGTAAGCTCAAAAGTTTGTCTCCTTCACCAACAGAATAACAGATATTACCTCATCCACCATTGTCTCTCTAGTATCCTGGCACCAGCACAGCTACAATTAGGGTTGCCAGCTTTGTGATATTTAAAAACTGGACACTTCAGCAGGAGTGCCAGAACCTCTTCTGCCCTGCCCCTTCCTCCCTAGGACTCGCCCCTACCCTGCCTCTTCACCCTCAAGCCCTGCCCCGTTCACTCCTGTTTTCCCCTCCCCCATTGCTCGCTGCTCTTCCCCTCTCTCTCTCTCACCTCTGTCTAGGTCAGGAGGGACTTGCCTGCGGAGCTGGGGCTGGGAGCTGCAGCCGCCTGATGCAGGTAGGAGAAGGTGCCGGTTAAGTAGGGGCTGGCATGGGTGATGACTCCCTGCCTCCCCCACCCCGCAGTAACTGGACTTTGGGTGTCTGGTCAGTAGATCTGTCTGGACACTGTCAGGTCCCCTTTTCGACTGGACTTTCTGGTTGAAAACTGGGCACCTGGCCACCCTAGCTACAATACTGCAAACATTGATGTCAATAGTAGTTACGAGCCTTTGAGGATTTGGACCTTAGCCTCTCTGTGCTTTAGTTTCCCTCCCCCCCATCTATAAAATGGGGGTAGTGCCCTACCTCACGGGGCATTGTGAGGATAAATACATTTGAATAGGTTGTGAGTTGCTTAGAAACTACTGCAATGAGTCCTAGCATAGATAGAATTACCAAGTGTGACCAGGTGCCTGGAGGGGCCACACTGAGAATGCCACACTCAGGGCAAATGGCAAGGAATAGGGCAGACAATCCTCAAAACTGGTGATTTATTCTATAATTAGATTCACCAAGCCAGTAACCAAACAGCTTCTGTAATACCACACTAGTTACCAAGAAGTCAAATACAGTCCCCTTTTAGTATCCCAGCCCTTGATTCCCATCTAGACATCCATGTCTAATATAGTGAGTGGTTACTGAAAACTAGATTCACCATATGTGAGCTCTACTGGTCCCAAAGGACCAGAGACTGATCCCCAGTTCAATATGAGTTTTAGATCTTAGCCAATAATCACAGAGATGCCAAACCTTTAGTAACTAAAACTAAAGGTTTTAATAATAAAAGGAAAAAGTAGGAAGAGAGTTGCAGTGGTTAAGAGATCAATATACATACATACATGTGAAAAGTCCTTAGGTCAGTTTCATATCAGAGATTGGGAGACTGCTGATTAGTAAAAGTCTTTGGAATCAATTTAAAAGGTTATAGTCCAGTCGGCAATCCAGGTGTGGAGGTTATTCAAATTCTTCCATGAGAATTCCAGGGTAAATCCAGAGTAAACCTGGAGACCTGTCTTGTGGCTGAGACCTTCCCTGTCAAAGTTTAAGCAGACCTAAGATAAAAAGGATCAGGCCTGAAGCTTTCTCTATATATTTCTCCAGCAAGCTGATAAGCTTCATGACAGCCATTGTCACAGCAGGACCTTCCCTGGATGAAGATTAGTCAGTGTATATTGTTGCTTTGAAGCTAATCTTCTCTTTCTTATGCATACATGGGTAAACTAGCTGCATCTATTTACATAAGGCAATTAGCCATTCAAGCTATCAAGGCAGTTCATTATAGCATAGATAATTAAGATGAAGACAATGTAAATAACATTATTTGTTCCTGTAGTATCTTACATTTTTGATCTTTGAGTCAATAGAATACAGTAATGAAGCATTATAAAACAGGAACAGGATTTTAGCATCTGCAAGCTAATTAGGTCCCATTGTTAAATTTCTAACAAGCTACATGAAAACACAGACAAATACACTTAGCATCTACACTTGATCTCTATTACTATAAATAAATGGGTTAATGATTCCTGGTCTAGGACATCTTTTTGAAATTCACATACAAGTAGATTGTTTTGATTACATGTCAATACCTCTTGTTAAGTTTCAGGGGAGAGCGGTGTTCGTCTGTATCCACAAAAACAACAAGGAGTCCGGTGGCCCCTTAAAGACTAACAGATTTATTTGGGCATAAGCTTTTGTGGGTAAAAAACCACTTCTTCATTTGTAAATGAATTTTACCTCTCCAGGACATTATCAACGATCTACAACCTATCCTGGAAAATGATCCCTCACTCTCAGAGACCTTGGGAGGCAGGCCAGTCCTTGCTTACAGACAGCTCCCAACCTGAAGCAAATACTCACCAGCAACTACACACCACACCACAGAAACACTAACCCAGGAACCTGTAGCAAACCTCATTGCCTACTCTGTCCCCATATCTACTCTAGTGACACTATCAGAGGACCCAACCACATCAGCCACCCCATCAGGGACTCATTCACCAGCACGTCTACTAATGTGATATATGCCATCATGTGCCAGCAATGCCCCTCTGCCATGTACATTGGCCAAACCGGACAGTGCCTACGTAAAAGAATAAATGGACACAAATAGGGACAGGGAGTGGCTGGCTCATAACAAAAGCAGTTTTGCCTCTCCTGGAATTGACACCTCTTCATCTATTATTGGGAATGGACTACATCCACCCTGATCAAATTGGCCCTGTCAACACTGGTTCTCCACTTGTGAGGTAACTCCCTTCTCTTCATGTGTCATTATATAATGCCTGCATCAGTAATTTTCACTCCATGTATCTGAAGAAGTGTTTTTTTTTACTCACGAAAGCTTATGCCCAAATAAATCTGTTAGTGTTTAAGGTGCCACCGGACTCCTTGTTGTTCTTGTTACGTTGTCATGGGTCATACCCAAGTTGACCAGTTGGTCAATGTCACACCAAGCTTTTCACAGGTAAATAAAATGCCTGCAATGGGAGAGGAGGAGGATTTAAGCTGCAAAATTTTGAATAGGCTGACGAGAGGGAGGTAGGGATTTCTGGTTTTTACATTAAGAATTCAGGTCCTGTTTATTCTTGACGATGCTATTGTGACTGGAGAGCAAGTGTAATTATGACATCAGCAAAGAGAGACTGAAATCTGAAGAAATGAGCGGAGAAGAGATTTGTTTGAGGGGGGAGTCAGACTATTTAAACTTTTTTTAACACTTATTTAATTCCAATAGGCAATCAACACTTTGGAGGGAGGATGTCTTTGTTAGTGATTCAGAACTCTTGTCACTTCACACAAAAAGCATCTCAGACTCCTGGAATACCAGTCTAGATATTTTTGAAACCTATAAGTTAAAAATAGAGCAGGTTTTTAAGCCCTTCTTTATACATTCCAAGAAAGCCAACCTAGGCACAACCCCAATAGTTTACAAAATTAATTTGCAGATCACCTATAAGAAGTGGGTGCTCTCACTACAGTGCACAGCTTTGACCTGGCATAACTGCACATTGCCTCCCAAGGTGTCCTGAGGCCTAACCAGTTATTTCATAACAGCCTCATTGAGGACAGCATTTTGAGACTCTATTATGAAAGAAACTATATAAGTGCAGGGCATTTTTTATTTCTTAAACATGACATTTTTTTTAGTCACATGACAAAAATACTAACAAACAAAAACAACTTCCTGTCAAACTGGGCCATTTAGGCACTAGCCTAAGTTGGCATCTGTGTAGAGCCTGAGGACAAGATCAGGGAGGGATTGTGCTTAAGTGGCCATCTGTGCAGCTACACCATGCTTTAGAATTGTGCATAGTGCTTCCCTAAAGTCCTTGTTGAAGAGCACATGGTGATTCAGTGGCACAGCTGGGAATAGAAAGCAGGGACCAGATCGTTGCTCCCATGCACCCTGTGGCTGCTCCGTGGTATATATAGCCCTATATGACCCCTTGCACAGTCTGATGTGGATACAGCATTTTGGATGGAGGGAGCGGTGTTGACTGCAGGGCCGGCGCAACCCTTTAGGCGATATAGGCAGTCGCCTAGGGTACTACAATTTGGGGGGCGGCGACTGCGGCGGTATTTCGGTGGCGGGACCTTCCGCCACCTCTGTGGGGGGCGGCATTTCGGGGCGGGACCTTCCACCGCCTAGGGCAGCAGAAAAACTGGTGGCGCTCCTGGTTGACTGGGATACAGAAGGTAGAACTGGACCACCACTGGTTCCAATGATCCCTGGATGATAACTATTATAATCAGTTGCTTTAAGTTATGTGATGGACTGAACTGACCCTGGTCTGCCCTAGCATCACAGAAGTATCCAGATAGTAAACTCTCACCTTTGTCTCCTCTGTTTAGCTGCATCAGGCTCTGCAGCAGTGTCACTGAGAATCTGGTCCTGTTTTCTGATCCATGCTGCCTGCCAGAGGCACCAGTGCTGAATTCCTTCTCACCCTACATCTCTTGACCTTTTTATTTCTGCATATGCATCCCTTTATCGTAGAATCATAGAAACGTAGGCTTCAAAAGGACTTCAAGAGGCAGGACCAAGTAAACCCAGACCATCCCTGACAGGGGTTTGCCTAACCAATTCTTCAGCTCAAGAGCTGCAAACCAGTCATCTTTAGCTCTGTATCTTTTTTTCTTTCCTTGTACTGTTTCCTCTTTTTCTGCATAGGAGAAAGTGATGCTTTTTCTCAATTTGCCTATTTTGATTACATTCTGTTCCTTCCCCCCTCTGAGTTTAAACCTAGCACAAAAGCTGGACCTACGTGCAATGGTGCAGCAAAAGTGTACATGTAGATTTTGAGTGAAAAATAAGTGTTGTGCTAAAATGTCCTCATATGCCACCTTTACAGTTACTACTTACTCCTCTAGGTTTTAAATGTTTATTTTTCTTTAATAGCTCCCAGAATTCACCTGCATCAGGATGGGGGTTGGGAATAGACTGTTTGTTGAAAGATACCTTCTTTTATTTGTGGGATCACATCACATCTCACAAGCTTGAGTCCTCACAGAGGCCATGATAGAGATCAAGAATGTACTTTATTTCCTCCGCCAGAGCAGTCACCCATTATTTTAGCTAATAAATTCAGCACTGGTGTTTGCACAGGCAAATTTACTCTGCAGCATCTCAGTTTCATTAGATTAATTAGCTGACATTTCATACTTAGTGGTTTAGGGAATTATAAATTCCAGTGGTTTTTTTAATGTTCAAAATGAAAAGGACCTAACTTCCGCACCTATTTCCCTTCAAATGTTTTTTCTGTCCTCTTTAGCAAGCTCAAGGTATGATTTTCTCTTTCTTACCTTGTTATTCCCTAATATTTTCACGTTCCCTGCTGTCTCTTTTCCTCCTTCCTTTTATGCAACCATAGAAATGAAAGGTATTTGTGTGCCCAATTTTCATAAGAAATTATATTGGTTGTACATGGTGTTATGCACATGCAAACAGCCTGTTCTTATTGGTTCCTCAGTACTCAATGTGCTAAGTGCTTTTCAAGCAATGTAAATAGACACAAAGAGTTTACAATTAAACTATCAACATGACTCAGCAAGTCATAATAACAAACACTGTGAGAGAGGGAGATATTCAAAGGAAGCCAATGCTAAAGGGTCCTGCCAATATCCATTGTAGGGTTTTTATCATGGTCTATAGACTTTTTTCCCCCAAGCAGTCCATTTGGACATGTCATATTTCTGCCTCCCCCATGGACACTATAGCTTTTGTTCCATAATTCCATCTTCTTTACGGAAACTATTTCTCACATCCCTCGTCCATTCACCCTCTGCTTTACACCAGTGCTACTGGCACTTCCCCCCCCCATTTAAATCTATGCCCTCACTGAACTCCCCTCCCTCCAACAGGCAACACTCTCAAGCCTTCATTCACAGGAAGCTCTCCAGCCTGCCTTCCAACATCCACCACACGCCACCCACAGTGATGAGTGGTACAAGTGAGCCCTGCAGATGACATTGGAGTTAAGTTTGTAACATGTCATTCCCATGTGTGAACAATGTGACTGTGTTTATGAATCATGGGAACTACTTACACCCAATTAGGTGGACAAAGGAATACACATTTGATATTCACAAATTCTTGCACAGTTCTGAATATTTGGCCCCACTAATTCATCATAATTAGCCAAAGTGGTAGTTTCTCCTACAGTAATTTTTTTTGGTCCAGTAAACCCATAAAGGCACAAGTGATAGTGCTTCCCACACTCTCCTTTCCCACAGCCCAGTCAATGTTACTTTCCACTTTTTTCCCGAAATTCAGCCTAATTTTTCCATATCTTAATTTCCTCCTATTACTCCTATTGGTACCCTCATGTGTAATACTATATAATTCCTCTTTAATTCTTGGTGTTTACAGATAATAGTAGACTGTTATCATGTCCCTCTACTTAGCTGTCTCTTACTCAAGATATGTATGTTTAGCTCTGTGACAGTGTACCCCATAAGGCTTTATGGGGGGTGCGTGCTTATAAATGTATGTATGATATAACTGGAATAGGGTTTTGCTACATATGCCATGTAACATATCTGTGTAAAGGTTATGATCTACTGGTTATGTTCATCCTAGTTGTATGCAGGCACCATATTGTGTGTTCAAAGTTATTTATACTTGCTTGATTTCTAAGTAAGCTTTGTGAGGCATTTGGTCAGCTTCTTTAGGAAGGAATTCACAAGGTTAAGTACCCGATCAGGAAGCATTTGGGGAACAATGCATCTTGGAATGCCCAATTCACATAAGAAGTCTTCCTGGAGACATACAAGATACCATGTGGACAATGGCTTCTGCCTGTAAAGGACTTTGCATAGGAGTGAGGAGGGGGGTCTCCACCCACAAGAGAAAGTCTATTTAAACCTGTGGGAGACCCCTCCATTTTGTCTTCAGCTGGCTAAAGAGAGAGCCTCCCCACCCCCCAGAATACTTGGCAGAAACTGGAACAAAGGGGTGTGAGTGATTGCTGGACCCAGGCTAAAAGGAGATTAGTCTGTAAAAGGGAGCATTCTAGAACTGGTGAGGATCTTATCTGTATTCAGTGTTTGATTAGACATAGATTTGCGCATTTTATTTCATTTTGTTTGGTGACTTACTTTGTTCTGTCTGTTACTACTTGGAACCACTTGAATCCTACTTTCTGTATTTAATAAAATCACTTTTTACTTATTAATTAACTCAGAGTATGTATTAATACCTGGGGTAGCAAACAACTGTGCATATCTCTCTATGAGTGTTATAGGGGGCGAACAATTTATGAGTTTACCCTGCATACGCTTTATACAGGGTAAAACGGATTCATTTGGGTTTAGACCCCATTGAGAGTTGGGCATCTGAGTGCTAAAGACAAGCACACTTCTGTGAGCTGTTTTCAGGTAAACCTGCAGCTTTGAGGCAAGTAATTCAGACCCTGGGTCTGTGCTGGAGGAGACGGGAGTGTCTGGCTCAGCAAGACCGGGTGCTGGAGTCCTGAGCTGGCAGGGAAAACAGGAATAGAAGTAGTCTTGGCACGTCAGGTGGCAGCTCCCAAGGGGGTTTCTGTGATCCAACCCGTCACAAGCTCCTTCAATCTTTCCTGATAAATCAGTCATTCCAAGTCCCTGATCACTGTTGTTGCATTTCTCTTACTTCCCTCCAGCTCACCAATTTCTTTCTGGTAATATGCTGTCCAGAGTTCAATCTGTTACTGCAAATGAGGGTGCACCAAAGCTCTCAATGCAGTCATATTCTCTATTTCTTGTCAGCTTTCTGTTGCTTTTCTCCTTCTCATTTTTTCCCCCCATCTCGTTTTAGAGTGTCCAAGAAAATATCAGAAAATATTCTGCACCATGTGAGCCAGGATCAATTAATACGAGGGGATAGAGCCAGGAGGATGGAGCAAATTTCCCAGTACAGCCCAGCCAACGTATCTGAGCTCTAACTGGAGGGCCTATTTCTATGGATGAGAGAGTATTTCATTTTCCATGGCCCACTCCTTGGGTGTTGTATTATCTAATTAGTGTTTGAAGATGAAAAGTGCTGCATAAGTACTAAACATTTTTACAGGCCACCAAACAACCATCAGAGGATAACAACTTTCAAGTTACTACTAACCTCATCTGGTTTTGAACCATCATCCTTGAGATGAAAGATTCTGTCTCCCATTTCCAATTCCCTGAGTCATCCATTTCTCCGATTCTAGATTTTTGCTATAACTTGGGTCATAGTATTATAAAGATGGAAGAACAAACTTTTCTTTCCCTTTGCACAACAGTACTAGGTTTTGCCCAGAGGTTAAACTGATCCTGTGCGGATTTCAAAATGTTTCTCATGTTTGAGTTAAAATTAAAAAAAAAATCCTGCTTCTCTTCTTTCTGTTCTTTTCTACCTTCTCTTGTTATCTTTTATATTATATAGAGAGCTCATAGCGCCACCTGTTATTAAGGTTTCCTGGCACTTGTGAATATATGACCCAGTTTTCAGTTGCTTATAATTTTCCAAAATTGAACTGTTAGGGCTAAAGATTTCCACACCAGCTGTGTGCGTCAGACAGAATTTTTTGGAAAGTTTCAGCCAAAACAGTTCAGCCATTTCCCAGAATAAGGTTAGAGAAAAAAATTGTTTTCCCATATTATCACAATTCTTAACCTTTTCTCAGCAGGAAGTGAAATGGTCAAGAGCCTTCCAGGTGGGCTGCCAGAGGCTGAGCACCCTGACTTTCTCCTTCCCTGGCTCTCTGCATCGCCCGCTTACCCCCAGCCTGGTTGGCTGAAGAGGCAGAGCCTGGGCACACAGCCTCTCTGCTTCCCTCTCCCAATTACAGCAGCTGGAGAGCAGAGAACGAGAGTGCTCAGCCTCCCCACTTCGCTCCCATCTCCAGCTATCAGAGATCCATGTGTCAGTGTTTCCAAAATGAATTTTTTTGAAATTTCCAGCCCATGAAACCTTTTTAAAAGTTGGTTTCAGTCCAATTTGAACAAAAACCAGATTTTGAAATAGAAATCTCAAGTTTTTGCCAGCTCTAACTCAAACCTCTGAAAACCAGGAAATGAAGTGTTAAGGCTAAAGCAAGCTTAAACCTCTGAAAACCAGAATACAAAGTTAAGGTATATGCCACCCCCGCAACACAACCTTCACTCTCCCCTCTTTGAGTAATGCCTCAATACACCCATAACACACACGCTAGCATTTTAGCTAAAGAACATGGAACAGACCACATGAGCAGTGCAGGACAAAGTCTAACACCTCCCTTTGTTAAGACAAAACTCAGGTTTAATTGAGGGGTAGTGAGCAAGAGTTACCTACAACTGGCCTACACTCAAACACTGAATCTACTCCACACAAACCATCCCAGACATGTGATATGTTACCATCCCTACACCCTCACACTGAGGATTCCTTCTGAAACTTTGCCTTCACTTACCCATCATTATCTTCTGTAGATACTGCTGCAATTCATATCTGTGGAGTGGAACACAACACAACACAAAAAAATGACTCCACTTTTTCTTATTTTCAGAAATTTAGTTTCTTTTATCTTAACTCTTCATTTCTTGGTTTTAAGGTTTGAATGTAGCTGAACTTAACATTTTGGAGGGAAATTTTGTGTGTGCTGTGACCTGTTAAAAGCGGGATCAGGTTCTTGTCAGTACTGGGATGGGAGACCTCCCAGAAAAATCCAAAGGCTACAGGAAGTGGTGTTGATGTTTTTGTAACTGGCACTGTAAAATGGCTGCCTGAACCTTCAAGGGCCAGGAAGCCTTGCAACAGTCTGTCCTGTCTGTGCTACAATTTGCTGCCTCTCAGCCTGAGGAGGCAGGACTAATGGAGTCAGCTGTTAGCACAGTGAACATCTGGCCCTCATAAAATGGCTTTAGAGAACACATTTAGGAGGAGGAAGCTGTGGTGGAGGCTGCAGAAAGCAGGAGGTTTCTGCAGAGAGAGGGAACCAAGAGAGCAGCTTAATCTCCTGTGGGAGGCCCTGAGGTAGGGTCTGTAATAAGTAGAGAGGTCCCTGGGAAAATGTCAGGGCTGTAATGGGGAGGTATGACCTAGTGGTCAGAGCTTGGGTGGAGTCAGGTTCATAGTCAGAAGTAATGCTGAAGGTCAATGCCAGAGCCAGAATCTGAAGCCACACCAATGATCAATCCAGAGTCAGGGGCTGCACTGAAGATCACGGTCGGAGTCGGTAGCCTGGCCAAGGATTCAGATGGAATGGGAGTCAGAAATCATACCAAGGGTCAAGATGGAGTCAGTCACTGAAATTAGGAAAAGGAAGCAGGAACCAGGAGTGGTAACAGGAGCAAGGAGCAGAAACCAGGTAAGGAGGCAGGAAGTAGGAACAAGGATCAAGGTGTGACAACAGAAGCAAGGAGTGGGGAACCAGGCAAGAACTTGGCTTCAGGGGTCTGGTTTGCAGCAGGCCTAGCAACTAGTGGGACAAGAACAGGAAGCTTTATGCCCTGTGATGTCCAATCAGCAGTCTGCTGCTAGTCACCTGACCCAGCTGAATCAGTCGGTGTAGCTTCTGGTTGTGCAGTGTTAGATGCAATTCCCTTTTATGTGACCTTGCAGTGTCATGGTGCAGAGGATAAGGCTCTCATTCAGCAACCCCATGGACCTGGGTTTGTAAACCCTGGCACCTGACAGAGAAGCTGCAGGAGTCCCCAAGGAGGGAAGGCATTGGGGGAAACTTGTTAGGAGGAAAAGAGCCTCCAAGGAGAAAGCCCTGGGAGCCCAGTTGAAGGAGTAAAGAACTCTGCAGGCTTGTGGGAGTAGGGACAGAGAGAAGGGAACTCCAATGAGTAAGAGGCTATGAGAGGAAATCCAGGGAAAGTATCTTGGGGTGTGAAAGGATTAGGTCTCTCTAAAGGAGCAGGGGAGATAGCCTTGTAGGGGCTGAGAACTGAGACCAGAAGGGGGTGGAAGAATAGCACAAGAAGGGCAGAAGAAGAAATGTTTGTTTGTCCTGTGCAGTAACTGTGGTTCTTCGAGATGTGTGTACCTACAGGTGCTCCACTCTAGGTGCGCTAGCACCTGTTGTGCCTTTGATCAGAGATTTCTCATAACAGTGTCCAATCCGCCTGCATTCCGCCTGCATGCTAATGCCCCAGAATGTTGTTTATATAGCACTGCACAGGTGATCTGTCCCCAGTTCCTTCTCTACTGCGTTAGCTCCATAGCAGAGAACTCTGAAGGAGGGAGGGTAATGGAGCATCCATCGGGACACACAGCTCAAAGAACCACAGTTACTGCACAGGGTGAATAACCATTTCTTCTTCAAGTAGTGTCCCTATGGGTGCTCCATTCTAGGTGACTACCAAGCAGTTCCCTCTAAGGTGGGGATGGGGTTGGGGTTGGGTGAGCTTTGGAATTGAGTCCAGTACTGAAGAAAGTACCGCTGAGCCGAACACAGTATCAGCAGCAGAGTTGTGAGTTATAGCATAGTGTTTGGTGAACGAATGCATAGATGCCCAAATAGAGGCCTTACATATTTCAATAATGGGCACCTTCTTTAGGAATACCATAGAAGTGGAACTGGACCTAGTAGAATGAGTATGTATATTTGAAGGTGTTTGAATATTGCAAGATTTGTAGCTAGAATTAATGCAGTCGATATCTGTTTGGAAACTTTTTGATTAGAGACTGCAGACCCTTTTGACCTATCTGCTAGTGAGACAAACAACTTGTGGGTCTTTCTGAAGGACTTTTTCCTATCCAGGTAGAAGGCCAGGGCTCTCCTGATATCAAGGGTGTGCAGGATTGCCTCCTGGTTATCTATATGCAGTTTGGGGTGGAAAACAGGCAGGTGAATGGGTTGGTTAATATGAAACTCGGAAGAAACTTTAGGTAAAATTTTGGGTGGGGTCGCAGCATGACCTTGTCCTTAAAAAATAATGTGTGAAGGGGACATGCTGTCAGGGCTCTTATTTCCCCAACCCATTGTGCTGATGTGATGGCTATCAGGAATGCTGTCTTCATTGATAGATGGAGCAATGAGCAGGTAGCCATCTGTTCAAATAATGGTCTTTTGAGGCATTTAAGGATCAGATTGAGGTCCCAAACAGGAGCAGGGCATTAGACTGGCAGATAGAGGTTTCCAAGTCCCCTGAGGAATCTCGCTGTAGTTGGATGGGCAAAAACAGAATAACCCTCTATTGGGGGTGGAAAGCTGTGATGGTTGCCAGGTGGACTCTTATGGAGCTCATCGATAGTCCCGAACTTTTTAGAGTTAGGATGTAGTCTAGTATATCTGGTAGCGATGAGGTCATCGATGGAATATGTCTAAGGTCACACCAACAGACATATTGTATCCATTTTTGAGACTATGCATAGTGAGTAGACTGTTTCCTGCTGTGTAATAGTACTGTTTTTACTTCCTCTGAGCAGGTTGCCTCTAATCCCTTGAACAACTGACCAACCATGCTTTGAGATGAAGCACGGTGAGATTGGGGTGAAGGATCTTCCTGCCTTTCTGGGAGAGGAGATGAGGAGCAGGGTGGAGAGTGATCGGTAAGCAAATGGCCAGCTGTATCAGAGAAGGAAACCAAATTTGTCCAGGCCAGGTTGGAAGTATGAGGATGACTCTGTCTTTGTCTTTTTTTATTTGGAGCATAACTTTGGCTATTAGGGGAGTCGGTGGGAATGCGTACAGGAGAGTTGATGACCAATGAAGGTGAAAAGAATCCCCCAGGGATTGGTGACCCAGTCCACCTCTCGAGCAAAATTGGGTACATTTCTTGTTTAACAAGTCTATTTAAGGGGCTTCCCATTGCTGGAATATGTGCTGTAATATGCTGGGGTCTATTTCCCTCTTGTGGTCTTGAAAGAAGTTCCTGCTGAGTTTATCTGTGGTCACATTCTCAACCCTTGGGGGATAGGCTGCTGTGATGATGATCTGGTTGCATATGCACCAATTCCAAAGCTTGACAGCCTTGACACAGAGGGAGTGGGATCTTGCTCCTCCTTGGCAATTGATGTAAAACATCATCCACCCTGTGTCATCCTCCTGTAATGATTCAACAGTCGGTTGTATCTCTGGTTTATAGGCTCACTGTATGGTTATTCTCTTATTTCAGCCTTTGTTTAGGTTTCACCTCCCGTGTACGTGGTTGTCATAACAGGGTTATAAAAATGACAAGTTGTGCATCATGACCTTTATGTGTTTGCTCCTAATTAGTGGTAGAAACTGGAGACATGTATATCTGACTGCTCTGAGTTCCAGGAGGTTGATGTGTAGCTTGGCCTCTTGCAATGTCCACTTGCCCAGAGTCGTGTGAGTATCTAGATGCACTCCCCACCCTAGTAGAGGAGCATCCATTGTTATGATGACCATTGTGGAAGGACTTGTAAATGGAACTCCGGTGCACATATTGTGATGGTCTTTCCACCAATTGAGGGATTGTTTTACAGGTGGGTATGGAAAGAAGCATATTTAAACTGTCTCTGTTTGGTGAATAAATAGTTCTAAGCTACACTTGAAGACAGCACATTCGGATCCTGCGTGTTATATAATGAAGGCACTGGCTGCCATGTACCCCAGCAACTGAAGACAGTTCCCAACCAGAGTTTGGGGGCTGATCTGAATTGTGTTGGCAATGTTGGAAAGGGCCACAAACCTGTGCAGAGGAAGGTAGGCTTTTGCTGTTACTGAATCGAGATGAACTCTGTGGAAAACATAAAGTGGATTTTTGGATGTTTGATTGCAGGCCTGATTTGAGGAGGAGATCTATGGCTCTGGAGGTTGACTGAGATGTCAGTTCCAGAGAGTGGCCTTTCAGTAGCCAATCATCCAGGTAAGGGAATACTAAAATACCTTTCCTGTAGAGCTTTTCTGCTACTACTGATATGACTATTGAAAAGACCCTAGGGACAGATGATAGGCTCAAGGGGAGCACTCGGTATTGAAAGTGGTCCTGGCTGACAATGAAATATAGGAACATTTGTGGGATGGGTGGATCGCAATATAGGTGCCTTTGCCTTTGGGATGGAATTATCTCTGCACATGTCACCATTTTGAAATTTTGTGCCTTCACATAGGTGTTGAATAGCCTCAAATCTAGGATGAATCTCCAACCTCAACTCTCTTTTTTTGGTACCAGGAAATACCTTGAATAATATCCCTTTCCTCTGTGCTACATGGGGACTGGTTCTATAATTCCCAAGTGAAAGAGACTGTCTATTTCTTGATAAAGCAAGCTTTCATGAGAGAGGTCCCTGAAGAAGGATAGGAAAGGGGGGTTTGTTGGTGGAAGCGTAGTAAAGTGTATGGTGTATCCTGTGAAGATGATCTCCAAAACCCATTTGTCTGCAGTGATTGACTCCCAAGTGGTCACCAAATGGAGGAAGGCAGGTGAATCAGAGCAGTTGATGAGGATGGTAATTCAGGCCCTCAACCAACCCGTCAAAATTGCTGCTTCGAGGTGGAAGGGTGTGAGGTGGGAGGCTGAGAAGTGGACAGCTGAGATGTAGGTGGATGTATAAATACCAAGAGAACATAAGGTAGCCCTAGAGTTCTTTAATGTTCTCAGAGATTTGTCTGTGTTGTCTGCAAACAATTTAAACCCATCAAAAGGAAGATACCAATGATCTCTCCAGACCTGAGGCTTCGCTGTCTTTTGGTTTCGTGGTGCCCTGGGTACCTGAGGAACCAGCAGCCTTGTGGGCAGCTGTTTGGAGAGCAGATGGTGACAGAGTGGCTGAAGACATTAACAACCTTGGTATGTTAGAGGTAGATTCCCTACCTAGTGAGCCAGGGGCATGGTCCTTTGAGGACTTATGACAGGAGTCTTGTGTCTTTCTCTTACATGCCCTGGAGATATGGGGTTCCAATATTGTGGAGGCAGCAGATTTGCTCAGAGACCAATATACATCTAGCCCAGTATCCTGTTTTCTGACAGTGGCCAATGCCAGGTGCTTTGGAGGGAATGAACAGAACAGGTAATCAAGTGATCCATCCCCTGTCACCCATGCCCAGAGCACAAGTGCTCTTCTCCAGAGTTGGCAGACAACCATAGGTATATCAAATTGATTAGGCATTGACAGATTATTCAACTATTTTTTTTTTAGGAGGAGCAAAGCCAACTAGACCAGCCTCTCTCCCTTTTCTGCCTCCTTCCTCATCTCCCACCCCTGCCCCCATACACAGTCTGCACAACTTTGTTCTATAAAAGAAACAGCTTCAATTTGTGCTGGACATAGGCAATTTTTACAGCAATGGAAAAGGATTAGCTGGCTCCTAGAAACAGATCAGCTCTACCTGGTGTGAACAGCAGGAGCCTGGAAATTCCTATCCCCACTCAATCCATCTAACCCTTTTGAGGTAAATTGTGGCTTGCAGTGATAGCGTATGTCACTTGGCCTCTTAGAGCCCTCTGCTGTATGTCAACTCATCTAAGGAGTCAGAATAGAAGATTGCAAAGAGAGAGAGAGAAACAAGAGAAATGGAACACCAACTGACCAGACCATGTAGATACAGAATACTGAAAAAGTCATCTTAGTTCACCACACTCCTTTAATACACTGAATACACTCTCTGCATTGTCTGATCTGGTACAGAAAACTGCTGCAGCCTTGCTGTTTTTCTAAAGGGACATCATGGTATGAGACACTCAAATGACTACAGTAGTAGAATTTTGTGACGCTCTTCAGATGTTACACTTTTGTGACTCAAAAGATCCCATTTGTCAGTTTATGCACATAAAAATTATTTCAACATACATTTGCCTTCACTGAATACAGATGTGTTCTCTCTAGATCCTATTACAAATTCCATGTTGTATTGCAGGAGTATTATAATATGACATTAAATATGGGATTTAAAATAAGGTAATAAGAACAATCACTTACATGAATATCTTTTTACTTAAGATCTTATACGACAGATATTAGTCACATCATACACTATGCTGATATCTCAGTGCTGCTATTTTGTGCCATGAATTTATATTTAAAAAAAAAAAACACCTACAATGAAATATGCTACTTTGGATAATCCTTTTGACTAGGGTGCAACACCCCAACAAAGAATATTTAGGTAAATAATCCCTACACAAAATGATGCTTTGCATAGAATTAGGATTTGGAAGAGATTGAAGATTAATTACTATATAACAGTAAATGAATACAAACTGCTTTCCCAGCACACACCAATTACTAATTCTGGCAGTAGATCAGTTTTTCTGGCACCATATTGCTGATTGCTGTAGTTTATTTGCTCTGTGATCACAGAATTTAGAAGTGTGAAGGTAACAAATGAAACTACACTAAGATTCAACATAACCTCTGTTAAGGAAAGAGATGTTTTCTGAGCATAAGACATAAGTAAAATGCTATGCTGTAGAATTCACTTACACTCCACATTTTAGTAATGTTCTGCATTTCAGATAACACTTTTCCTTTTTATCTGTCTTGCTTGAGTTTTGTCTCTTATACTCCCTGATTGAGCAAATGAATAAGCTATTCTGAGCCATGGACAACTGACATGCGTCTATGCTAATACTGCTAGATGTGTTGAAAGCAGCTGACAGCACTAATCATACGGTGATGCTGCCTCTTGTGAGTGACCCAACAAGGTGAATGGAATAACACTAAGCTGGGATTCTCTAATAGGTAGAACTCTGGAGTTTGTGATGAGCAACTTCTCCTCCTCCCAGAGAGCACTCACATATGCAATTCTACAAAAATCAGGTCTTGTCTCCTGTTGTATTGAATATGGATGTTAAACACTTCAGAGAAGATTGTTAGACATTTTACACTTCAGTGCCAAAGATATCAGGATAACACCCGGCTCTAGAGTTGATATAAAGGAGGTGTAGACGCATCTGGATTTGCTAGGCCTATGTGAAGGAATAACTGAAAGAACAGCTGACCCAAGGACCTCTTGATATCAACTAGCAGAGGGCACAGTGGTACATAGGGGTACAGGGATTCATCAAAAGTAGTTATTTAAGGTCTCTGCTGAAAGCATGTGTGACACTGGTCATCATAACCATTGTGAGATATATGTATAGAAAATATGTGAGGAGTTAATATATATATATATATATATATATATATATATTTGTGGCAAGGCACCTTCTTGGTCTCACCAGCCTCAGCTGTTTTTAGATTTGGTGAGACGGCCTTGGGTAAAACAGTCCCCCTTGGCTGCACGGGGCAGTCCGTTTCATCTCCCAGCCAATCTCTTGGGCTTGTTTTTCTCCCTTATGGAAGGAAATGCAGCCTCCCCTCCTGGTGAGGCTCACTGTGTCTTGCTGCTCCTAACATACTGGCAGCTTGACTCCTTCTATCTCTCTCTTCTCCTAACGGGAGGGTTTAAAAAGGTCTCAGGCAGCCCTTAGTTGGAATCAACTGATCCTAATTGACCTCAGGTAACTCCCTCCCAGCTGATCCTAATTGATTGCTGGTAACTCCCTCCCAGCTGATCCTAATTGATTGCTGGTACCCCCTTCTTAGCTGAACCTGATTGACCTGTAGTCACCACTCCTCAGTTAAGTATCAGGAGGTAGCCGTGTTAGTCTGTATCTACAAAAACAACAAGGAGTCTGGTGGCACCTCCTCAGTTGATAGGGAGGAGGGCCTTTTACCCTTCTGGGACTGTTTTCT
>NW_020664393.1:60427593-60491351 GCF_002925995.2 Terrapene triunguis | reverse complement strand
TATATATATATATATATATAATGCATGCTGGAAATTATGTTCTCGAGGCCTTGTAGTCAAAGACAGTTCTCTCTCAAAGGTAATGTGCTTGGAGACAAACTTCATCATTGTGTCTTGTGCATCTTACAATAGAAGTCTATCTGCATACTGAGTCAAAAGTTAATGAAGAGTTTGAGGAGACTTCAGATGGAAATTAACAGGAAGAGGTAAACAGCAGGGGGATGATTGTTTTGAGGTGAAGTTCAAAGGTCTGGTCTGGTATATCTGCAGATACAGAGAGACACCCAGTCTGTGAAGACAAGCTGCCAGCAGGCTTGACCTTACAAAAGGGGGAACTCAACCAAATTGGTTGAAACGCCTGGGGTAAGCTATCCTGCAGAAGACAAGGGAATGTCCCGTGAGTTAAGTTTAGACTCTAGAAAGGATATTATGTTTTTGTTTTATTTGTAACCATTTGTTTCCTATATTCCTTCTTTCTGTCATTTGTATGTCTGTTCTTTGATAATGAACTTTTTTGTTTTCACTATAAATATAGCTGTGTGTTAAGCAGAGTGATGATCCTGAGTTAAAACTAGTAAGCTGCTGTACATGTTCCTTTGAGAGTAGCAAATCTGGGAGTTCTGCAAGTGTTGAGTGGAAGGCTGTGCATTCCAGAAGGAATGCTTGGAGGGCTCAGGGGTTGGTGTGTGCCTATCGCTAACCTGTACAGAAAGAGTGAGACCTGCGCAGGCCTGGAAGGTAGTGCTTTTGTTGTAGAGGCTGGAGGAGTAGGAGAGCTGATCCACAGCAGGCATAGACAAGACTCCCTCACTCTAAGGGCAGGTGGTAACAAGATGCCTCACAATCCCGGGTACCCCAGGAAGTGTCACATTAACTATAGACAGATGTGATATAGGTAGGAAGAGGGAAATTCTTTGAAGAACTTTCCAGAGCTATGACCTCATCCTTGGCTGAGGGTGTTTGCCCTCCAGGTGCCGTGGGATTCCACTGGGCTCTCCTCTGCTCCTGGATACCCAATAGTGAAATGCTGTCATCCATATTTGGCTGGCCAGGAGGTTGCCCCCTCCTCTCCCACCCGTCAGAGAGGGACCCGACAACTCTGACCCACACATTCATTACCTTTAACTATTGGACCATCTATTGCACCATATCTGGGATTAAAGGTGGGGGCCACCAAGAATCTCCAGCTGGTGCAATATTCAGCAGTCTGTCTAATAAATAGCACATCAGTCCCGCACTCTGTGCATTGCACTGGCTCCAAGGTTCTGAACGTAATCACCAAAGTTATCAATGAGCTTAGCCGTGGCTGTTTTAGGATCTCTTTCTACCTTAAGGACCCACAGTTGAAACCACATTCCTGAGAGTTTAGGGAGCAGACAGTTCCCTTGGTGAGGCATGAAGCATTGTATCTCTTATATATCCTATCAGATGTAACATTGCATGTTCACAAATATATATAACCAAACCCATTCAAAAAATAAAGAACACCCCTCCATAAAATTAGAAAATTCTTCTCACTCTAGTGATGTAATAGGAGGGAGGATCTGAGAGTATATATATAGTTTTTAACCAAGAGTTGCTTCATGTAATTTAGTTAGTTCTCATATCAAAGGGTGGACATGCTAGTATTACATAGATACAATCATTTCATTGTATAGCTTCATATGTTCAAAAGTGGCTTCTGAATCTGGGCCATTCCATTTTTGGGCAACCAGCTTTAGACATCTTGGACCTAATTTTACACAGGAACTTAGGACTTGCCAGACCAGATCAGACCAGTGGTCCACTTAGCCCACTATCCTGTCTGTGGCCAGTACCAGAGGAAGATACAAAAACGTGAACTGCGAGTCACATTGATAGGAGCTGTGGCTGACTCTCACAATCAGACCCAAGGTGTCTAAAATTGGACATTCAAAAATGGAGGCATTAAAAAATTAGAGGACACTTTTAAAAATGTGGGCCATAATTACTGATTGAATTCCTGATGATTTGACATTGTAGGTGGAAGTGACTTATTTCCCTCTCCCCCTATTTGTTCAGTGCATTCTGTGTTTGTGGTGATGATGGAGAGGGAACTGAGCTTTCCATGCACAGTTAGGTAGTGTAGATGGTTCACTTTATACTGCTACTGACCAAGATTTGAAATAACTAGTGTCAGGGTTCCCTCCCCACTCTGAACTTTAGGGTCAGATATGGGGACCTGCAGGAAAGACCCCCTAAGCTAATTTCTACCAGCTTAGGTTAAAACTTCCCCAAGGCACAAATTCTCCCTTATACCTTGGATTAAATAAACACTACCACCACCAAGTGATTCAAACAAAGAATCAGGGAAAGGACCACTTGGAGTCCTATTTCCCCAAAATATCCCCCCAAGCCCTACACCCCCTTTCCTGGGGAGGCTTGAGAATAAACAAGATGAGCTCAGACCTGCCTTGGGTTTTTAGAATACTAAAAAACCCAATCAGATTCTTAAAAAAACAGAACTTTATTAGAAAGAAAAAAGGTGAAAGGAGTACCTCTGTAAGATTAGACTGGAAGATAATCTCACAGGCAATCAGATTCAAAACACATAGGGTTTCCCTCTAGACAAAACCTTAAAGTTACAAAAAGAAAAAACAGGGATACACATTCCCGCCAGCACAGAGAAATTCACAAGCCAAAACAAAAGATAATCTAACACATTTCCTTGCTAAATACTTACTAACTCTATAGAAGTTGGATTGCTTGCTTCTTTGATCTGTCTCCGGCAAAAGTCACACGGAACAGACAGAACAAAGCCCTCCTCCCCCCCAGATCTGAAAGTATCTTGTCCCCTTATTGGTCCTTTTGGTCAGGTGCCAGACAGGTTACTTGAGCTTCTTAACCCTTTACAGGTAAGAGGATTTTGTGCCTCTGGCCAGGAGGGATTTTATAGTACTGTATACAGAAAGGTGGTTACCCTTCCCTTTATATTTATGACAACTAGTAATAAACACCTTCCAATTCCTGTTTTAGTTAAGGCCTGGGTTTCAGTATACTACAGCCTACTAATCCTAGATAATGAGATGTGGTGATTTTATGATATAGATTACTGCCCAGTAGAAATGATGAGACAACAGTTTCATTTTACTTAGGCGCTCATGCTGAATTTAAATTGTGTATGAAGCAGATTCACTTCTTAATGAGAGTAATAGCTGCTGCAGTTCACACCAGAGTACTTACAGGTGGTAAATTTGATTACATTATAAATATCTTTCTAGCAGATCCATTGCCCCTGCTGTTTAAATGCATTGTTATTTTCACAAAAACAATGCTTGTGGTCAGTACTGTGCTCCTCAGGCATATTCCATCATTAGCTTTCAGGACTATACCTGCATAGTCTGTGTTTAAAAAAAAAGGGGGGGGGGTAGATAAGGTTAGCTGGCGAGGAGTTAAAATCTCCAAAATGAATACATATTTGTAGTATATGAAGAATTGTTCATTGCCTGTTGCTGTTTTGTACTACTATTAATAATAATGTTACCTGGCTCCGATATAGGGTTTTTCACCAATAGATTTTAAAGTACTTTACAAAGGAGGTCAGTCAGTATCATTATCCCCGTTTGACAGAAGGGAAAACTAATACACCCAGAAGGGATGTGACTGGCCCAAGGTTATTCAGCAGGTCAATGGCAGAGCTGGGAATAGAAATTTACAAATATATACGTTTGGATGAAACACAGAAAATTGTGAAGGCATTGCATTCTATATTAAAGGCAGAATATATGTTGTACAATATGGTATATAACAAGGCAAGGAAGGCAGCTGAGCCTTTTAGAATTTAGCATCTGTCTGGCCCATCTTTCAATTGTATAATATAGTGACACTTGTAGAGGAGCCATTTCTCATGAGCCAACTTCCTGACCTAAAATACCATCTTAATATAGTCTTAGAGGCATTGAATACAGTTCTTCTCCACCTGTAATAGAAAAACAGCTGTTTTAAGCAACCCCTTGAATGACACAATGAGGGGGAGACCATTTTTAATGAGTCTTTAAAAAAATCAGTTTAATTTAATCTGGGACAGCAAATGCTAAAATTCATTGAACTTAACCATGTGGTATTACATGGTGTCACTATCAGGCAGAGATAGGGTTGTTTGGGTGCCCTAATTATGCATTTCCATATTTTAACATATTTTGATTTCTTTTACATTTAACATTAATTAGACTTTCCTGGATTTATAACGTGGTTATGGGATAATTGCACCATTTTTGTAATGTATTTACACTAAATCTGATATGGACTCTCTCAGTTTTTGTCTGGGAATATAGACTCTGGCTTCATTATCACCCTAATCGTCGGAGCCCAAATTTTCAGGCATGTCTACATAATTGCTCCTTGTGTCATATATTCATGAATGCAGCTGTTTTATGCACCAATATTGCATGTGCAAAATGCTATATACTGTACAATAGTCAATCTTGCATACACAAAATGGATACAGTCATACATTTTGTTGGCATAGTTATGGACATCTGCTGAAAATTTGGTCCATTGTGCCTTTGTAGGCTAACATGACAAAGAGTAGAAAAATCTTGAGATGTATAACAAGGAAGTCTTTTGTCCTTTGGTCACAGAACAAAAGCAGAGTGAAAAAGATGGCCGTATTTTAAAGGTACAATCATCCTAAACTTCTGATAGTGTTTGGCACACTACTTAAAGTCCATTGAGAAAGTAATAACACCTAGTACAGTATGAAGTCTCATGGGTGGTTGATTGAAAAAAGATTGCTGTCCCAAGTTCATAATGACATTTAGTCAAACTGACAAATTGTGGGCCAAATTGTGGAACTGTGCCAATTTACACTAGCAGAGAATTTGGCCCATCATCTGTACATTTGCATACAACAACCATAGGCATGTTGAAATTTGCATTGAGCATGAATGGACTTTGATCAAAACATAACACATATTTACATAATAAAGGCCTCTACAAAAAGATACAAAACTTACAAAAGCAATTGAAAGAAGTTTCATGGGGACTTGCCAGATTAAAAAGCTGATGGCACTACTGTCACAATCTCAGTGGAAATCTGGTTAGATCTAATTAACAACAAAGAAGTGAAGCCATACAAGCAGTAAAAACAAAATATGATTCAGAGTAGCCATGGAAATTTTCCATTATTTAGGCAACCCGACAGCTTCTAAATACAAAGGTCAGAGGCTAAGCCCACAACTGGAAGAAGAAGCTGAAATGTGGCTGATGGAATATAACCCTCTTTTTTCTTCAAACATTTAAAATCCAGATTTTTGTCCCAAGACTATGTTTGCAAGGGAGCTTATGTCATTGTAATTTGTTGCATCAAAATGGTGAGAAATTGCAGAAGTAAAATCCCAGAAGACAGGATAGTTGAATTCAAAATGTTTTCAATTTTTAAAAGGCCTGTACTCCTGCCCAGTCAGCTCAACCTCAAGTGAATGTATTTTTAGCACATTTAGATTGCTCTGGCCATAACTGCATAGCAGGCTAGGTGCTGAAAAAAAAGCCAAATACATTTATAAAATTGTAGTGGTCTTTAAAGGTCTCTAAAAGAATAGTAAGCCTAACAAGCTAGCAGATGGGAGACTCAATTAGTATGTTCTGGTGTTTTGCATTACAGTTTGCAATGCATGTGCCATTTTAAGTTACAAGTGACCCACACAGTGTGTGGTTTGTTTATTGCATAAAACCCCTTTTCCTTTTAATTTGTTCTTTTTTTCACTGTTTTCAGTATTTTTGTTGCTGTTCGTTTGTGTGTTTGGTTTTGTCTTTTTGCTTTTTCAGAAAACAGCAAGTGGGTTTTTCAAGATCAGGAAACTCATAACCAGTGTGGGGCAAACTCTCCATATTCTATGTTCAAAGACTTGCTGAGGTCCAGAGATGCACTCTAAGGACACATTGTGCCACATGAGAGGTGGAGCTTGTGGGAAAATGGTTGAAAGTGGGAGCGTTGTCAGCAAAAGTTGTGGAAGCTGAGACCTGCCCTAGAGAAAACTGTGGTCCTTATGTTTTCAATATAAATGGATCTCACTTAGAGAGCCTTCCAGATGTCACCTCAGACCCGTACCAAAAGGCCCACAATAGCTGTATAGAATGATAGAAATAATAATACCCCTTCCAATGTGCGTAAAAGCTATGGAGAGATGTCTCAGACTGGCTGGCACTTTAAGGTAAGCCGGGATCAGCCTTCCTGTAACCTGGCAGCTACATCCCGGATTAATGTGATATGGATAATGTCTGGTGCCTGCTGTGGGGATGGGGATGGGGGGAATCACAGATGACTACATAAACAAAGGGGAGAACTCAGTTAGGGGGAGTCCATGAGAAGGAGGTGGGAAATTCTGCCTTCTCTGTGAAAGTCTGGAAAGACAGCTTGGAGTGAGCTGGGAAAAAGAAAGGCTCTGTGAAAAGCTGTAGCTGTTTGAAACATCACAAAACCCTTCAGGAAGGAGGTAGGCCTGGGGAGGACAGAAAAGCAGGACAAAACCATTCAGAGGGGACGTAGGTCTCGGGAGGGCAGAAGAAGTAGTATCAGTGACCAGCAGTGAGAAGTGGCATTGAATACTTTGCAAAGAAGGTAGGACTGGGGAGGGCAGAAATACAAACTCTACCCTAGCGGTGAGCCCTGGGAGATGGCCAGGTAGACCTAGAAAGGGCTGTGACATGAATGCTGAAAAGATTGTGGTAATCCCAGAATGGGAAGATATTATTTTGGGCTCATCCTTTAGGGGAAAACTGAGGACTGCACCCTGGAAAGATGACTAAAGACCTGAATAGCCTATGCCAGTAGAAAGAGAGAGGAATAAATAAATGAAAATCAGCAACAGAATTGCTTGAAGTGTTGGTATGCGTTTGTGAGGTGGTTACTAAAATACCAACAGAGAGAATAATCCTGCTGAGGGCAGCTGTGGGTGAGTACTTTGGCCAGCAGAGGGTGCACCTGGACATAGCTCAAGGAAGAGCTATTGCTGATGCCCCTTGATATATCTGCCTCCAACATACAGAGTTGGGCTCAGTCATGATTAGTGGCAAAGGGGTAGCTGTCTTTCCTATGTAGGCTTCTTTTTCCATTAATGTAGTTTTAAACCTCCCTGTTTTCTGTGAGATTTAGACCATTGAACTCTATGCTGCAAAAACCAAGAGGCACACATGGCCTTAAGGCGGAACAAAACATTTATCAGGTGCGTGCACACTAAATATAAAGAAGAATTTTTTGGGGTGGCAGAGTGGGAAAAATAAAGAATAATGGAATGAAATTAATCAATAAGTTTAGGAAAATCTTCAAAGTGCTAAGCTCCATTGGAAGTGCTCAGGTCCTTTGGAAGGTTATTCCACAGTCCAAAAGCAGAAATGAAAGCCCCCATCATTTGTGACATTTAAAACTAGACTGCATAAAACGCTAGAAAACCAGGTGCCCAAAGTAAGAACAATGGCATAAGATTGTACTAGATGAACAAATATCTGCAGGTCTTTTCCAAGTCTGACATCAACTAAGTGGTTATATACCATCACCTGTATGGTAGAAACCCAGCAAATCATGTTCTTCATGGCTTGATGGTAGCTTCCAGATGGCTCAAAATATGGCAAATCTGTAAATAAAATGAGACTCCAGTAGTTAGCCTGGATTTCAACTTAGGTTAGTTCATATGGGAAGATGAGAAATAATAATGCCCTGATTCTGATCTCACGTAGGTGTAAATCAGGACCATTGAAGTTAGTGGTGTTACATGAAAGTAAAAGAGACAGAAGTGAGATCAGAATCAGTTCAGCATGAGTTTTTGTTTCATGTTGTAAAAGTTTGCAGTTTCAAAGTACTCCTGAAGATGTTACGGCAAATATTGTGGATGCTGATCACAGCAATATGCATCCAAGGTGTAAGACAATGATACGTCAATTAATCTCCTGTGATAAAACGTCAAGAACTAACAGTGTGTGGTAACTACTGTATTATAAACTGTACCCTTGGTTTTAATAGTGGTGGTTAGTCTAGTGTAATTGCCAGTCCTGAATTGCCAGTTATTTTTTGCTGTATTGGAGAAATGTCACTGTGGATAGATATGAAAAAGAGAATTGGATTTACAGCAGATATTAAGGATTAACAATCTGCTTTACAAGTTGCCCTTATTTTTCATTAGCAATGATGCTAATGAGTGTGATGTTGTTATAATTTAAAAGAACATTTTAAGATGCACTGCTTTTTTATTTTAATTTACTTACAAAATGAAAATGTTAAAGGTCACCAACTTGGCCAATTTGGATCTTGCTGTATTTGGAATCCAAATGCAATAAGCAGTCCTAAAATGGGAAAATCCTTTCTGCTAAAATGGAACATTAAAAAATATACATATCTTTTATTTATATGTATCTATTTTAAGGTATAGTTTGGTAGTATACGTAGATGGATAATGAAATATTCAGACATTCAAGCTGTCCAGGAATATGAAAAATGAATCAGATCCAGTTGGATATTTGGATTAGATGACATTTATTTTAATTTCTCTAGTATCCTTTGCTAACTGTAAATTCCTCTTTTAAATATTTTCTATTTGTACTATAGATATATTTTTAATAACTAATCTTTTTATTTTGAATTTTCTGTATTAGATAATCACATAATATAATATTAATAGATATTGCTCATTACAGTGGTAAACAACTGTATCTTTTAGGGCTGGATATGTACTGAGATGCACCCCAATGTGTAGTAGATTTTGAATCAGATTCACACAATTTGTGCAAGGAGATGCCCTGGTAACCCTGCTGTGCCAAAAAAGGAATCAGGTATTTAGGGGTGGGAGTGGAGAGAGCTTCCCCAGGGCATTTGCTAGGGGAAGGAAGGTTGAATCTCTGCTGAGGCTCCATAGGAGCCTAATTGTTATACTTGGAGCCAGCAGAGACACAGACACGAGGGAGCTGATAGGAACACTGCTGTCAGCTGTGTTGGCTTTATTGTTCAGGCATCAAAACTGAAACCAACACAAAAATGAATCTTTGCACTGGGGAGAGGGGAGTGCTCAAAAATGTAAAGGGACAGGACATCCCATTCTTTCAGCCTATTTTAAAAAAACCTTTCCATATCATTTACACAGCTACCAAAGCCACTACATAATCTAACTAAAAGCTGTGGGTAGACTCCTGCAGATCCTTGAATTACAAGGGATTAGTCTGCTCTGGAATCCAATACCAGTTTCTCCCAACAAGTTTAGAAATTAGTTATAGCAGAAGGAGGTTCAACTAGAGGAACAGAATGTCTTACTGGAGCATTCCTGGACTCTGGCACTTGTCGAGGCTGCAACTGGTCCATGTGTCATTTCCTTAAAATACCATTGGACAGTTTTACCACAAATGATAAGGTCCCGTGCATTTTCCAAGTTCTCCAAGTACCCATTTCACTACACAGCTGTAGTTGTGAGTCCACACTAAGTTTCCTACTTGAACAGAAAGACAACGAGACTCACGTCAATCAGTTTGCATAGCATGGGATTTGGCCACACGTGAAGCAATATAAGGATGTATTAGGCCCCAACCAGTATGCAAAGATCACTTCAAGAAGAGTTGTAGTTGACTCCTTGGGAGTAGCATGTGGTGTGTTTCTATAGACAAGCAATAAATTGTCCAATTTCTGCTGATGACGCAAAATAGACTTGTTAGCTTTTAAGTCATGCTTAAGTATTTGTACGAAGTGTTCTGCTAGTCTCTGTGTAGCAGGATGGTACAGAGCCGAACGTATGTGCTGAATTCCATTTGAAGCTAGGAACTTTGGAAATTCCTCAGAACAGAATTGAGGTCCACTGTCACTCTCCTACTGTAACGGTAAACCAAATTGACTAAGCAAAGTATGAAGATGTCCAGTGAACATAAGAACATAAGAATGGCCATACTGGGTCAGACCAAGGGTCCATCCAGCCCAGTATCCTGTCTGCCGACAGTGGCCAATGCCAGGTGCCCCAGAGGGTGTGAACCCAACAGGTAGTGATCAAGTGATCTCTCTCCTGTCATCCATCTCCACCCTCTGACAAACAGAGGCTAGGGACACCATTCCTTGCCCATCCTGGCTAATAGCCATTAATGGACTTAACCTCCATGAATTTATCTAGTTCTCTTTTAAACCCTGTTATAGTCCTATCCATCACAACCTCCTCAAGCAAGGAGTTCCACCGGTTGACTGTGCGCTGTGTGAAGAAGAACTTCCTTTTATTTATTTTAAACCTGCTGCCCATTAATTTCATTTGGTGGCCCCTAGTTCTTATATTATGGGAACAAGTAAATAACTTTTCCTTATTCAGTTTCTCCACACCACTCATGATTTTGTATACCTCTATCATATCCCCCCTTAGTCTCCTCTTTTCCAAGCTGAAAAGTCCTACTCTCTTTAATCTCTCCTCATATGTGATCCGTTCCAAACCCCTAATCATTTTAGTTGCCCTTCTCTTCACCTTTTCTAATGCCAGTATATCTTTTTTGAGATGAGGAGACCACATGTGTATGCAGTATTCAAGATGTGGGCGTACCATGGATTTATATAAGGGCAATAAGATATTCTCCATCTTATTCTCTATCTAATGGTCAACTGTAGTAGAAGTCATTCTGAAAACTTCTGGCTATTTTGAATGGGCATCAACTATGACCAAAACCAAATAACCTTCTAAAGCTCCGGCAAAGTCCACATGAATATGTGTCCACGGAGTCTGAGGCCATGACCACCAATGTAGTTGAGCTGGGCCAGGATTATGCTAAATTTGCTGACATGTAATACAGCACTTCACCTTCCTTTCATTGTCTTTGTTGATCCCTGAACACTAGACATGACTCCAAGCTATGGCCTTCATCCACATAATGCCAAAATAACCTTTGTGAAGAGCTTCCAAAACCTGAGATTGAAGTTTCCCATGAGATGCAACCATGATTCACAGATAATTCATGTTGACATGACACAAATTGTAAAAACTGGGGATCCTTTGGATCCAGCACTGTACCTTGTAATACCATTCCCGTCACAAGAGAAAGAACATCATCCTTAGCAGTTTCTTTGTTGATGTCTGTGCTAGTGATGAGTAACCTATCCATCAAATTGAGATAGAACACTTTGACTAAAGTTTCTTTGGGTTGACAGGAGCTTGAATACGGTAGGCGTGACAGCTCATCAACATTGCCAGGCTGAATACATTTATGGAATTGAATAGTATAGGATGAGCTGAAAGTAGCAATTCCATTGTTGCACACAAGTATCAGCTAATGATAGAATTCTGATTTTTGGTCCAAAAATTGAAAGTAATGGGTGATGATCTATCAGCAAGGTAAAATGTCTACCATACAGATAGATCTGGAACTTCCAAGTTCCAAAGATAATACAGAGAGCTTCTCATTCTAATTGCACTTAGTTCTTTTCAGGAGTAGTGGGTGTTTGTGATGCGGAAACAATTGGTTTCTTCTCCCATTAGGAAGAATGTGGGAAAGAACTGAACCCATTCTACATGGTGAAGCATCACCAGTCAATTGCTTCCTTAAATACACACTCTCGTTCAGTCCATTTTCATTATTTCTTTGCTTGTAGGTTTGTGTACATTTGCAAATACTGTCCCCAAATTAGGCAGAAATTTACCTTAGTAGTTAAGCAGTCCTAAGAATGAATGTAACTGTGACATGTTCTCTAGTAGTGGCATTTCAAGAACTGACTTCTCTTTCTCTGGTGATTTCCTTAGGCCTGTAGCATCAATTACATGTCCAAGGTATTCAGCTGAAGGTTTCAAAAACTCATATTTGTCTCAATGTACTCTCAGTCCATGGTCTTCCAAACATTGCAAAACAGCATCCTAATTTTGAAGGTGATCCTCTTGATCCTTTCCTGTAACAAAGATGTCGTCCAAATAGCATTGAACTTTGTTCAGTCCCTTCAGGATCTCATCCAGGGCTTTCTGGAATGGGGCGGGTACCAATGTGAGATATTTGAGAGGTATTCTATCAATTTCCATTTGTAGATTTGCATTGAGCAAATCCAATTTATTGAAATACTGTACTCCAATAAGAACAGCAAACAAATCTTCAATACAAAACAGTGGATACTGGTCTGCACATAAAATTGGATTCAGTATCATTTTGAAATCTCTACAAATTTGGACTGACCTTTGCTTCTTGACCACTGGTATGATGGGTGTAGCCCGCTCACTATGTGACACTTGTGACAAGACTCTAATGTTCATTAAATGGTCTGAATCAGCTTCTACCAGAAGCAGAAAGCACAACTCTGGGATTGCAATATTTTGGTTGGCCCTCAGTCTTAACTGTGACCCTCACAGTTACATTGCTCATCTGTCCAAGTTATTTTTCAAAAACTTTGGAGTGTCTGTCCAGTATTTTTTGAAGATTTCAAGGTGCTTTTGTGATTGCCTTGAACTCAGTCCAATTCACCTTGAGTGTCTCAAGCCAAAATCTGTCAGATAATGGTGGATACTTTCCTTCAGCCACACACAAGGGTAAAGCAACTGATTGTCCATCTAGTTGAACTTTCATCTGGAATGTCCCTTTTGGGACTAACTTTTTCCCAGTATAAATCTTCAAAACTGTGGATGTTTCTTCCAGAGGAACTTGTGACAGACCAAGTCTGGTGATAGATAGATGCAGAAATGAGTGAGACAGCAGTTCTAGTATTAAGTTCCATTCTTCAAGGAACTCCTTCAACCAAGGGTGTATACCAGATGCCATCACTGACTCCAGTTTGTGATAACAAATGTAGTGCTAGGTCTTGGCCAGTGTCACTGGCTCCCTTGTCTTTTTCCACACTTTGAATTCCCAACTTTCATCCTTTTTAGGTTCAGTCTTTATAGATGTCTTCTTGGAGAGATGATTACTCTGTGTTGTAGGTCGTTGAAGTGCAACAGGTCACAGCAATGTGTCCTTTCTTGTGACACATTTTGCAAGTAACCTGGCATGGTCCACAATCCTTCTCATCATGCACGGTTTGTGCACAATGGTCACACATTAATTTGTTACATCCCTGTAGTCTTCTGTCTTGCTGATTCACGAGATGAGCTTCTCAGTTCATACTAAATTCCAAAGAATTCTTCTCTGTGGTTTCCATGGCAACAGCCTTCTAAGTGCTGATACAGTCAATAACTTCTTCCAGACCTGGTTGTTGCATAATCCAGAGGCTAATTGGTTATTCAGGGCATCAATTAATGTTTCTCCAAACTGACAATACTCTGACAACTTCCTTAGAACAGCAATGAACTGTGCTACTGACTCTCCATTTCCCTGATGTAGCTGATGGAACCAATATCATTCTGCTATCATAGATGGGATAGGAGAAAAGTGTTCTTGCATTGCTGTATTACTTGCAATGTATGTGGAAGTTTCAGACACAACTGGAGACAATAGGTAAACAGCATTCTGTATGCCTTCGGACCCATCGCTATCAGCAAGGTTGAAACGTATTGTCCATCTGGAATGGTGGGGCAGGTTACAAATTGCTCAAAACATTTGAGGTACACCACCCAGGATTCACGCTTATCACCAAATTCATCAACATTTCCCACAAAAATTTCCATTTCTCTGCTCTCCAGCTGGATTTCAGGCCTCCTAGACATCTTTTATCTTTTCAGCTTTCCAACCAGCAATGCCAGCTTTTGGATGAAGACTTACTATGCCAAATTTTCAGCCGGGCCTTCACCGGGCTTTTAGTTTTGTGCTCACAATTTTGCAATTGCAATTGTGCAACCACAACTACTGTACTTACGGATACAATTTACATCCTATATTTTCTAACAACCTCTCTGTACTTACATATTAAGTAATTAGGGCTTGTGAATATGAGAAAGCTGCACCAATTTAATCTCAGGTATTAATTTAAACTGATTTATTTAAACCAGTGCAGGCACCTGTGTAGGCAACCTTAATTCTGTTTGTGTGGATTTTTGGGGGGGCTTATTTTATGTTTACGTGGAACAGATTTAAGCTAAACTGAAATAAACCACTCTTAAACCAAAATAAGAGTGTCGATAAAGCACTTGCACCAGTTTAATTACATGGCTTTAAAAACCAATTTAAGTTAAAGTGGTGCAAATTTGCCATGTAGACAAGCGCTATCAAAGGCCCTGATCCTGCAAATACTTAATCACGTGCTTAACTTTAAGCATGTGCCTTCAGTGTGACAACTTACATGCTTTAAGTTAAGTATACACCTAAGTGTTCTAAATTGTTCCCATAAATTCAGGCACTAGACAGGAGCATGACAACCTGGCCCAATTAGTACATGTGTAGAATATATACACTGTTTGTTTTTCTTTTTCATGCATGTGTGTGTTGAATTTTCCCTTGTTGCCAGTAACTTTCTCTGTGTGAAGCACCGTTTTTAATTTGTCAAAACAATGAAAATATTAATCAGAAGTACTGTAGGTGGCAAATATGGGTTGGCAAGTGGGAAAGTGGAGAAAATTACAATCAGTATTTCATCAGCATATCTTCTAACACACCATTTACTAAAAAAAAGACACTTTAGACAGAAAAATGTTCCATATCAAGGGCCCAAAGAAATAAACATTATACCATTTAATTAAGAAAAGCATAGCATGTATTTTCTGATGAATAACCAAATGTTTTAATAATTTATTATACCTCTTTCTCAGTTCACAAAAATAGGGGCCACTTTCTTCCTTTCATAACAAAAGGAAAAGATGTGCAAAAGGAAATATGAAAAAAATTGTCCCTGGCAGATCTGTGGAACAGTGTGTGTGTGCGCACGCACACACGCATGCACACTTTACAGCCCAAGGAAAAGTGTAGGTGGAATCTGATATATAGAGTAGCAACTTATATATTCACCCCAAAGAGCCCAGGTGAAGGAGGGAGGTGAAGGTCATTTGGTCACCTTTCCTGAAGCCAGGTAGTGGTAAATGATGGGGAGTCCAAAGCCTGGGTGGGACTGAAGATTTCAGGAGAGCTGTGGGTCTAGATAAGAGTAAGGGATTCAAAGGGTTTGCAGGCCAGGTTCGGAGGTTACTAGGCGTGTTCAGGCCTGGCTAGGAAGGAAGGTGCTGAAAAGTTGTGGGCCTGGGTGAGATGGAGTATAGTTGGTGACAGCGATGGCAATTCCTTCAGTATCTTTGAAAAGCCTTTATTGAATTAACCTTAAGTAGCTTTGGAGTCCATAGTTTCAAAAATGAATAGTTTATGTATTATTGTGGAATTGTATGTAATTTCTATAAGAGAGAGATGTGATCCGTGTAAGCTCTGGGCAGCGTTATGAACTTCAAAGGATTATTTGAAAGAATGTGCCAGGCAAGAATGAACTTACGGGACAAACAAAGTTAGGTGGTATAATGGGGTCTGCAAACCCCACACTGTACATAGGTTGAAGGGAGAGAAGAATCTTCCCTGCTTACAGGCAGTCAGACTGATCATACCCTTGTGTAGCTGCTGGAACAGCCAATCATGGACACATGCACCCACAGCTGAGTACAGAAAACTAGCCCAACTATAAATAATAGAGAACAGAGAGGGAAAATGAGGCAGAATGGCCTGGGATAGCAGAGGGGTAACAGCCCCATGCCAGGCTGCCTCTGATAAAACAACATGGAGACTATAAGCCCTGGAGTTTAAAGACTGGTAGACTCAATTGCAGACAAATTGAAGGGGATCAGTCAGGAAAAAGCTGGGACTCTCTAGACAGACTGCACCAAATGCAGTTGACAGGTGGGTTTCCCATTAAATGTCTAGGCGGAGGTGTAGGCAAATGTACTCCCTCCAGTTATGCAAGGCCTCAGCCCTTCGAAGCTTTGCCCTGAGGAGAGGAATCTGTCTGCTGATTTACTTCTTCCCAGAGTTCCAAGATTAAAGACCCAAACCATGGATTCATGGGGGTTCTTGTTCTTAGAAAAGTGCCTTGGTGGGGTTTGGAGGACTGACCACCTGTCAGAGTTCTTGTTGGATTTGGGGTGATCTCTGGTAAGGTTATTAGTATGTGCGTAGGTTCTTTTATTGTTTTAACATGGTTTCTCAATAACATTTTCACCTTAAGAATAAAATGTGCTTGGTTAGAAAGAGCCATGTGATACCTTATAACTGGGGGCAATTATGCTGTTTGTAGCCTTTGAGACGAAAGCAAAGCAGGCCTGCTTAGGCAGTCTGACTTGCTGGGGAACTAACACAGTAGGCAGGGAACTGTACAGCCTGGAAAAAACCTAGTCAGGAGGGAGAGTGACATGGGTCTCTGCCCAAGCAAGGGGATGGTTGGGAGTCAGAAACCAAAACTGGGTGCCCTTGTTGGACCATGGAGGGGGAATGCAGGTGCAGTTGCCCTGAACTGTGACAAGATACTGAAATGTTCTGGGCTTGGATGAGATGGAATGCAGTTATGAGGGGGGAGGGATAGTTCAGTGGTTTGAGCATTGGCCTGCTAAACCCAGGGTTATTAGTTCAATCCTTGAGGGGGGCCACTTAGAGATCTGGGACAAAATCAGTACTTGGTCCTGCTAGTGAAGGCAGGGGGCTGGAATCGATGACCTTTCACGGTCCCTTTCAGTTCTATTAGATAGGTATATCTCAATTAAAAAAAAAAAAAGAGTATGCAGGCAAGCAAGGGTGTTGGGGCAGGAGAGGATCTAGACTGGGTGTGAGGGAGAATTCATTTTGGCTTCCATGGGGGCTCATTGGTGTTTTAGCAATGCTGATTTTGTGTGCGATTAGGAGTGATGTGGCTAATGTGGGAGGATGCAATTGTGTGGGTTCCTACAGTGAATTGGATAATCCTAGCCTGGTTCTACATGGGGGGAATTCCTAACTGACTGAATATGGTATCTTTATTACTCCTTTGTACTGTTGGAGGAGCACAATGGAATGGTATTGTGGCCAAGAATTTGGCCCTTTAATATTTCCATGTAAATCAATTCATCCAACCCTCTAAAAATTTCTATTGTTCTTTGAATTCTCTTTGGTGTCTTTTACTTATTCAGGTATCCAGAACTGAAAATGTTATTCAAGGCTTTATCAGTAATTACCTGTAAAATCTGTTGGTTGACTATAGCACAGATAGTTTAAAGGACAAGTAGATTAACATGGGTTTCCACTCATGTACTGTAGCCTGATTACCAGACTTCTACATTTAGCATAAAATGTAACCAATAGGATTACTCTGATCTGTAAAGTACTGTAAATCAAGTGTGAAAGGGTCACTTTTGACTGTGCTTGCGAATGTGCTCAAGGTTACTTAATGATACTTGTAAATACTGTATCTCCTCTTGCATCTCATAGGTGAGTGCACAACTCATCTTCACTTTGAGACTAAAGAAACAAAAGGAAGAATTCCGAAAACCATGGAAATGATTGGATTATCAGATAGATTCTGTTCTCACAGATCCTCTGCTCCCTCCAGTTTACATTGAGCATGCCAAAGATGTGGGGCTATCTGGGAGCCAGTTATAGCTCCCTAATTTTCTGATGATCATGGCTTCAGACACAGTTTAGAGGAACATGGGGTTTGATCCAACAACCACCACCTGGCAATGGTTTCTAAGCACACTCCAGCCACACATTACTCCAAACATAGCTTCTCAGTGTATCTAAGGTGTAAGAACCAGTTCTGTGCCAGCTGGAGCACAGAAGTTAACAGTGCAAAGGGAGCAGAGTGAAGGTGAGAATTTGCTCCATCATTTTCATGTCTCTTATGAAAATATGAGGCAATATGGCTTCCATTTCATTGCACTGAGGTTGGTTACACATTCTGAGAAACATAGAATCATAGAAGATTAGGGTTGGAAGAGACCTCAGGAGGTCATCTAGTCCAACCCCCTGCTCAAAGCAGGACCAACACCAACTAACTCATTCCAGCCAGGGCTTTGTCAAGCCGGGCCTTAAAAACCTCTAAGGATGGAGATTCCACCACCTCCCTAGGTAACCCATTCCAGTGCTTCACCTCCTCCTAGTGAAATAGTGTTTCCTAATATCCAACCTAGACCTCCCCCACTGCAACTTGAGACCATTGCTTCTTGTTCCCATAAACATGTTTGACAGAACATGTTTTCCATTTTGAGATACATGGTGGAGAACCCAACTGGCTAGAGACAGGATGTTATTCTGTACACTGAACTCTCTCATCGTTTGAAAAGTTAGCAAAACATAGTGTAGGTGAGTAAGTTCAAACTGCACTACTCAGCTTTATTTTAGATACTAGCTCTTTTCACAGTGACTCAGAAACTAATCATTATCTTATGCTACCAGCATTACTGAAAGACCAGTGTAATTAAGATCACTATCTTAGGAAATGTATCTTGGGGACATTTACAACAACAAAAAGAATACTTTTCTGTTTTTGGCAACATGAAACATAGCTTCTCTCTTTATTTTGTTGACGTTGAAAATATATAAAATGATCTTCTATATGGTTAATTTCCATAAATACGATACTTGTTAATGTTATGTAAGACCATAGGTAAAAGTGCTTTACACATTACCAATAATTATATAATTTCAGCAGTCAGTACTCCTACACTTAATACAGCAGCTCCCATTTCAAGATCTATTTTCAGACATTTGTTATCACTAAGGAATACAAAACCATATTCTGAGACAACGCTTAAATAAGAGACATAAAATTAGATAAGAGACAAAACATGAGAGTGAGAAGCAAGCAAAACACTCATGTTCTAGTCAGTGAATTGATGACCCACAGATAAAAGACTAAACCAGAAGTGGAATTAATAGGTGCTTTGGAGGGTTGCCCACCCCCATCTTAGGAGCCCATAGGTGTACGTGGCACCTTTTCAAGAATATTATACAATTGACAAAAGGAAGTTTCACCTGGGGCTGGAGAGTGAGCCTGCCCCACACTCACCAGCCAGCAGTGACTCCTGTCCCAGGGTGGGCCTGCCTTCACACTCTGGGCGTTGTGACATAATGCATGCGGTCAGGTGGTGCTTCAGCCCTGTGTGTCAGATAGCAACTCCACTCACTAAAATGTGGCTCAGCTGCCCCTCATCATGACAGAGGGGCAACTGGACCAAACCTGAATGGCACTGACTGCAGCCCCTTGTGTCAGGTCATAATGCCTGGAGTGGGGAGGTAGGCCCAGCTGCTGCTGGAGGACTGTGAGGTGGGCTTGTTCTGCAGCCCTGCCCCACCCCCACGCAGTGGCCTCCCCTCTGCACTAGGCAGGGATTGCAATAATGCCAAAGCAAAGGGTAAGAAAAATATTGTTTTTAAAAAAGGAGCTGAACAATTTAGCGCACAAGAGCAGGATACAATTCAATTATAAAAATGTGAGATGTTTCTTAGGAGTATGGCTTTTTCCTTATTTTATCTGAAAAAGCGCACCAATCCCTAGTTTATGCATTACTGAATGAGGACAGGTGAAGATTCCATATGTCATCTTCCACGTGAATTAAACTAACATCAATGGATCCTCTGCGTTCTGACCATTGATATTTCCCCATAAAAATGCGTGTATGGTACTCACAGATGTTAGTATATAAGCCTGTCTGCCAGCCTGAGATAGAATTTTGGGTTTGACTTTTAATATTCTTACATCCTTACTAATATGTGTGAAGAACAAAGGACAAAGATGCTGTGTGTTGCATTTCCCACAACCAGATGGGGCTTTTAGTATAAGGGATGGAGCTAAAAGTGTTACAGGGTATGGTGGGAGTATAATATATAAGTGCACACTTGATGACTGCCTCAACTCCTTATCTCAAAGCAAGGTCAGGCAAACAGTCAGGAGGGGCCAAGGGGGTTGGGGTGGGGAGGTAAAACACAAAAGACCAGAGAAATGCCTGCCCCTTGCTGGAGCACAACCTCACTCCTTACCCCTCCCATGAGGTACAAAAGGGTTGGGCTGAAGACCCTGACACACAACCCGCCAGAACAGACCATGACCATCAGTTATAAGGGGTGTGACTAAGGGCGTGCACTGTAGGTATATTTGGGCCAGCTAAGAAGAAGAAGGAGAGGTGGGAAGGGGGAATGGGAGTGGGAAGGGGAATGATAATGGTAATGGGGGAATGGGGGACTGGGAATAGGGGAATGGGGAACTGGGACACAGGCAAGGCTCTGCAGCATCAGAGCTGGGAAGGGGGACACAGGGTAAATGCTCTACTGCATCAGAGCTGGAAACAGAACACTGGGAAGAGGGAGCTCCATCAGTGTGCGGAGCTAGGGGTTGGAAGAAGAAGGAGTTCTATTGGCGTATAGAACTGTAGTTGGGGGAGGGGAAGGGGAAAACTCTATGGGTGTATAAAGATAAGCCCGACTGGTGTGAAGGGCTTCAGAACATGGTTAAACCCTATTGGTGTATTGCAGGGATCAGCAACCTTTCAGAAGTGGTGTGCCAAGTCGTCATTTATTCACTCTAATTTAAGGTTTTGCGTGCCAGTAATACATTTTAACATTTTTAGAAGGTCTCTTTCTATAAGTCTATAATATATAACTAAACTATTTGTTGTATGTAAAGTAAATAAGGTTTTTAAAATGTTTAAGACGCTTCATTTAAAATTAAATTAAAATGCAGAGCCCCCGGACCGGTGGCCAGGATCCGGGCAGTGTCAGTGCCACTGAAAATCAGCTCGGGTGCCGCCTTTGGTACGCGTGCGATAGGTTGCCTACCCCTGGTGTATTGAGATAAGCCAGACTGGTGTGAAGAGCTTCGGAATATGTTTGCTTGGAACTAAACCCCAATAAACATAGCATTGCTTGCACTTCAGACTTCTGGTCTTCCGCTTTCTTCTGCGTGACAAGAACTAGGGGAGAGGGTGAAGGGAAAGCCCTCTAACACCGGATAACCTGCAAAGGGAGGTAAAATGCACCTTTATTCTGGTCTGTAACCATATCATTTGAATACTTTAAGATCATAGTCAAAGAATTAGAAGAGAGGCTGACAACAGAATGCTCAGAAATGTTACAGGTCTTATTATTTGTGCGGAAAAAAATAACTGTGGCACAATGCCCTTTTCACTGGCTTCTGGGACACTGCCATTTAGGTTGGCTTTATGACACAGATGAGTTTGTAAAGTATATTTAATGGTGTATCAACTTGTTTCATTTACAGGCTAGCAGCATTGGTCATTCTCAAGCTTTTGCAATTTATTCTGTTTGCTTTTCATTTTCCTTTGTAGCTCATAAGCCACTCAAAATCTTCTGGCATGAATTACAATGATATTTACATTACTAAAACAGCAAAATGTATGAGGTTATTGTACTTTACAGGATCATTTTGATTTGTTGTTTGTTCAGATTCTCATCATCACTGTCCAGCAATATTTTTCTTTAATTGTCCCATGCATATTGTTAAAATGTTAAGTAACCACCTGTGTAAAGTGTCTAACTTACGCAACATGAATATTTATTGACTGGTTTCACTTAGATACTTTCGTTGCAACTTATAACATCTGCTGACCATAGTTTTTCAATATGATACTCATGCTTCAGCTGGAAATCCTCAATAATGACATTAGGGGAAATATAGCCTTGGGGTTAAAGTGAAGGACTAGGCTGCAAGGGAACTGGGTTATTTTCCCAGCTTTGCCTTCTGCTTCCTTTCTGACTTTGTGCAATTCATTTTGGCCTCATCTACAGTACCTCTCCTTGACTCAGTTTTGCAATCTGCCAAATAGAAATGATGATGTTTGCTTTGGCCCTGATGCAAAGCCCATTGAAGTCAACATGAGTCTTTCCATTGATACCAATAGGCTTTGGATCAGACCCTTATTGAATGAAGGTGTTGCAAAACTTAATTATTATTTATAAATGCACTTTGAGAACTTTGAATTGTTGACTCTGCAGAAGTGCAAAGTATAATTGTGTCACAACTGTACATAGTTTTAATAAATTATTACTTCATTACACACTTTTTCAGGGAACATTAAACAAATAAAAGATTTTGTTGCTGGTTTGATATAGCTATGTCAGTCTCAAAGAGAGTTTGGTATTATTTCCTCAGCTTTGTAATAAAGCATGAACACTGAATGCAGAACTTTATCATGTGATTTCTCATAGGAGTACTCCATGAAAAGCTATATCTGCTATCAAGGGCTACACCAAACTTTAATGAGATAACCTATTCTTTCACTGCTGCAGAGAAAGCATGTCCTTAGAGAATCTCTTACAGTCCCAGGAATGCTACATCCCTTACAGGAGAAGATTAGAAAAAAGGATTTATGCACGTTCTGTTGAGATTAAGTCCCCTCATTTTTGGAAATACACAGTTTTTAGGATTCACTGGCTTACTGTGTATTAATATTTTAGACTTGCTTTCAGGATATTGATCTTAAATGTAAATTGCTGCATCTGCATTGTTCAGGTCCTAAGTTATCAACAAGCCAAATTGATCTTGCCTATTATGGAAGGTATCATGAGGCTTATTTCCAGTTGATTTATTTTATTCAGCAAATGACTTGGAAAAGGACAGAATTTTAGACTTTGACCTGAAACTGACTAAAAAATTCTTAGTTCTCTGAGGTGCATGGAAATTAATCCAGGTAAAATATGTTATGTTTTTGTAGTGGATTATATTTCTTTGTTGCGTTCAATTTCATTCTGTTAAATTACAACAACAAAATACTGAGATCCTAAAGGAGAATTTGGTAATCAGAATACAAGGATACTGCTATAATAGATCATTACTTCACTGTTACAAAACAATGCAGTCAATAAAAAAAAAGAACACTTTAAGTTAATTAGAAAGTTAATAAATCTCAAGTAAAAAATTAAATTAACCATTGAACAGATAATAACACAAACCAATGGATATAGATCAATCCAAACACACACATTACAAATAAGATAAACAATCATTCTTCATTAGGCCCCTATGAGATTCAGACTGAAATAATTGCCTTCCTTTGCAAGAAAAGGCCAGTGAATAGGCTGAACTATTTTGAATGTTGATTCCATTAAACCTAAGTAGAAGAAAATGAAAGTTTAAAAAGTTAAAAATATTCCCAATGGAATATGTTTCACCTCTCATGCACACATTCTTTTATACTCTTTGAACTGAATTTCAAGTTGAAATTAAATTGTCCTATACCTTTAACACTCCATGGACAATTTAATTCACTCTCTCTGCTGCTGAGTTCATACTGTAAGTGATTCTGCCTTTAACCTACATATAAGAATGACAGAGTATATCTAATGTTGGGCCAAATCCTCAGCTTATGTAAATCAGTGTCATTCCATTGAAGTCAATGGAGTTACGTTGACTTACTTTGGCTGAAGATCTGGCCCAAGAGATAAAACTATCATTGCAGTGCTGTCTAATCATCTTTTTAGCCAATCTTCAACAAAACAGTATCACTCTTTTATGTAACTTATTACTAATGGCATAATTACGCTATTATGTAACACTGGAAATAAAATATTTTCAAGTAAATTTAGCCAAATCCTCTCTTAACAGAAATGAAGGCTATAATTACCTGATTCAACATCATTTATTAAAATGAGTCATTTTTACTTGACATTTTTGACTTCAGGTTTTTATATTTTATAAGATCTCTATCATGCCTCACATAATTAATACTAGATTACAGGATCTGGCAATGTATTACTTAAACACACTTATTTTTAGACTAAAATAGAGAATTACCTATTTCTGTAATCAAAAACATGAACTGATGGGAGTTTAAAAATATATCTGCCAAGAGTAATGTGTTTTTGATATCACAGACCTTTCTGTGTGTGAGGATGTGGAATTTGTGGCATCCATTAAAGGGTTAGTTTGAAAATCAGCTCTCAGAAGTTGGAAGATCCATTGTCACTCCCGAAGGTAAGTTCAATCACTGTTAACTTGTTTTGATGAAATAATTTGTATTCAAGTTTTTTTTTTTTTGATTCTCAGTTCAAACATCACAATATAAAAAGAAAAACTATAAACTTATAATTACCATCTTAACAGGCAGTAAAAACTTAACATAATACATCAACCCATTTTAACAATGTTAATATTAAAATAATATTGACTAAATTGATACTCTACAACTAATGGGAGGACAACACTGACAGGGGAAGTATGAAGTCAGGGGGAAAAGAAAGTTGAAGAGACAGAGTTAAGGGCGGTAGGGAAGGGACGCAGGTCTGGACCAGCCATTGGCCTTTGGGCATTCTCTGGTTGAATGTTTCTAAAAACAGATCCCAGATCTCTTCAAATTTGATTCCTGTGGTAGGAAATGAAATGATATTTCTAAGTGTGTTTTACTGAATGTGTTTTCCTTGGTACCCTGATGGAGGTTTGGAGGGGAGTTTTGTGAATACAGTCCCCCACAAGAAGCTCAGCTGAACTTTTACTTCACTCTTGAATTTGAATCATTAGAGATGTGGTCTTTTGATCCAAACAGTTTTAAACCTTGGAATTTTATTCATCTGGGCCAACATCTTGTGAGATGTTGGCTAGGAGTGACAGAAAATGCAGGAAATCAGTCACTGCATGTTTTTTGTTATCTTGAAGAAAGGGTATTTCATGAAATTAGCTGTTACTAAGGCTTTCCATCATTTTTGGCTGAAGTCTCAAGAAACTGGCTTTCTCACAAATTTCCAACTCCAAATGAACTCAAAACACAAAACAGGCCCACTCCAGGTTTGGATTTGACACAGAAGCAAAACTATCTGGGTGGTTTGAATCTTAACCTACCTCCTTGAAACCTGTGGTCTGGCTCCTCAGCCAGTGTAAATTGCTTAGCAGAACTATGCTGATTTGCATCAGCTGAGGATCTGGCCCTAGAGGTTTTTGGATGCAAGGTTATGGCCCATCTCCATTAGTTACTATTGTTCCAAAATCAACTATTTACAAAAGAGAGTGGAATTAATGATACTTTAGAAGGGAAAACACAGTCTTTGAAAGAAATAAATCAATGTAATGAAGTGGGTTATCTCTGAAGTGAGACTAAATTGTGGCTTGGTGACATTACTGCTAGAGGACTTTGTGGCACCAAAGTTGTGAAGGCCAGAACAAAAACCCTGAATTTGATATGGTAAAACATGGGGAGCGAGTTGAGGAAATCAAAGACGGGAGGTGATGTGGCTGCTATATATACAAAATTTGTAGCGGTGGTTCCAATATTTTTCTGATACATGGAATGCTTTTCAGTTAAAGGCAAGGCAAGCCCCATTCCAGCTATTTGGCATTGCTGTGCCATCTAGGCCCTAAATGAGACTGGATTGCGTGCTGTAAACTGGAAGTGGTATGCTATACCCAAAAGTCAGTCTGGAGTGTCTTTTGTTTTGAGTATGACCGAAAGACTAACTTCAATCTTCTCTGGATTGTTGGGCTAACTTAGCAGACACGAGGAGCAGGCATAAGTTAAGACAAGTAACTGCTAAACAAGGCCGACCAAGTAATTGATGAAATAACTTCTCAATATGCTTATACTAAATAAGGGAAGCAACAACTAACAAAACTAACTATTGTGGGTACGTTTATAGTAAAAAAAAAAAAAAAAAGTAGGCAAACACCCTGAACTGATAAGCTTGCTTGCAGAGAGATTGGTCCTTAGATGCAAAAAGGAAGGATGTTAGTAGCTAGGAAAGACGTATATAATCTGTGTAGTGTGTGACATGAATTGGAATTGTGCTATTAGCTTGTACCTAAACCCTGTGTCTGGGCCTGGAAAGTGTAGGGAAAGAGCTGTTAGATGCCTAAGAAAGAAACCTGAGTGGTGAACTGGAATCAAACTGATTTTTTTGGATCCCACAGAGCTCGATGAAAGTGCTCTTCCATAATTGGATGAGATATTTGGGATAAGCTGAGTGGAAAGGTTGTGAAGGGAATCCCAGCATGGATCATGTCCTTTATTCAGGGGTAAATTACATAATATAAAATGCTCAGATTGTCTCAACTAATCTCAGTTTTCCTCTTTTCTCTTATCCTGTGTTTTTTGAAGCATTTAAGTATGACAAATAACGCTATATTTTATCTGTCACAGATTGCACAGGTTTGTATAAGAAGGAGTGTAATTCATTCATTGGTTTATGAACCCAAATCCCTTAGAGTGTGCCAGATTTTTTCTTTAGATCTTGGGTTTTTTAATCTTAAAACTAAAGCTAAAATGTTGTACCCAGACGGTTTAGGAGAATGAATTATTTCTACAGAGAATCATTTTCAATTAATGCTCACTGTTCTTCCTTAAGATTGTTTATTTTTATTTATAGAGCCTAAAGTGAGCCTGGTGCAGTACAGACACACAGGAGGAAGCAGTCCCTAACCTGAAGGGTTTATAATCTAAAAAGAAAAAAATGAAAGAAGGAGGAATTTTGAACTGGAGAAAAGCATATCTGCACTGGATGTGTGATTCTTGTCTACAGTGATGCACATACACTGTTACTTGACCATGTACGTGCTCTCACGTGTTCCCAATAACTGTACCATGTGTCCATATATGCTGTGCTGGACATGGGTATAATACTACGTACACAAGTATACCCATGTCCACACTGCTATTATGTGATGTTAGCACTACCATTTCAAGGGAGGTATCCCAGGGTTGTTTGCATCACAGGGAGACACTCTAGGAATCACCTTGAAGTGTGTTGCTGGCACTGTCTCCTACCTTCATGAATTTGTTGATGGTAGTTCCTGCTCATCCCTTCCTCCTGCCAACCTGGTTGGAAGACATGAAGCAACTGGATGAGGATCTGGTTCTGCTCCTGCACCTTATTGCAAGACAAATGGTTATGTGTTGTAGTAGGCAATCAGCAAGATGCAGTATAGAATCTGGGCAGAACTTTCTGCCCTGCTGATGGCTGACCATAATAGTGAATTACAATCCATTTTTGTCCCATGGAACAGATATGGTCAATGCCCGCATTGCCATTGTATGCCCCTGGGTGGACCATCGGTTCTGGTGCAGGAGAAGCGCATGGTGTGGCAGGATCACATCATTTTGGAAACCTGGGATGACCAGCAGTGGCTTCAGAACTTCCAAATGAGGAAACATTCTTTCATTGAGCTGTGTGAGGAGCTTGCACCAAACCTCCAGCACCAGAACACTTGATTCAGGGAAGCCATACTAGCGCAGAAGTAGGTGACTATTGCCTTGTGGAAGCTGGTTTGTCAGTTACACACCACTTGGGGGTTGGAAAGGCTGCTGTTGTGGGATCATGGCTGTGCAGGTTTGCACTGCAATTAACACTGATCTACCCCTGGGTGGTTGTCATAAACAGAGTTCCAGAAATAATAGCTGTGTATCAGAGGATGGGGTTTCTGAATCATGCAGGGCATGGGCCACCAGTGGGACCAATATCCCAATACTTTGCCCACCAGATAGGTCAAGTGAGTATGTGCACTGAAAAGATTATTATTCACTCATTCTGCAAGGCACAGTGGACCACAGAGGAAGATTCATGAATACCAATGTGGGAAACATTGGAAAGGTGCATGGCACCCAGGTGCTAAGGACACCAAAATTGTACTTGAGGAGGAGGAGGAGGAGAAGAAGGGACTTTTTTTCTGCAGAAATGATATGATTCTCTCTAGTTGGTCTGTGTCAACGGTTATTTTGGAGCTCATAAAACCACACTCTGAAGACATCACCCTGGAAAAAGAAATTCAGGTATGAGCTCTAGCTTGAGAATGGTGATGGAGTGTGCATTAGGCAGGAGGAGAAAGATGGTGGTGCTGGTTGACAGAGAGGTCAGTGGCCATGGTACCAGGAAGACCCTTAACTCATTTAGTCACTGCTACTATGAACTGCCCTTTCTCCAGTCTGCACAACCCCTGAACCACTGCTATCTTCGTGCTGGCCAAGAAATGGACAGATAGGTGCATAAAGCTTGTTCCTTAATCTGTTTTAAAGCTTCTGCCAAATGAATAATAGTGGTTAAAGGAAAATTAATAAAATCATTGATTTATAGCTGTGTCTGGCTCAGGGACCATTTCAGGATGGAGCAGAGTGGGGACAGGGCTTAAACTTAGGAATGTAGCACCAGAGCAAGAAGGGATATTGGCAAGGAGAGTGGAGGCTCATTGTAACTTACCAGCCTTGGATTCTGGTTACTGCTGAGGCTCAGGGTCCTCACGTGGGGGAGGGGCTTCCTCAACTGCCTTCTCCAGGTAGAGGTGCAAAATCACATGCTCCTCTTCCACCAGGTCTTAAGGGGCATTCTCTGTGGTCCCTGCTGCCAGCTCACCCTGGCCCATGGACACATATACAGGTACTAGTGTAGATGTACCTAAAGAGTCACTCATGGCTCAGCCAATGAGGAACAGAATTAATACAATATGACCTAGGTGTGGAATCAAAACAACACAAATTTCATATTTCAAACAATCACAGGGAATTGTTCATAAACCATCTATCACTGAAATTTGGCAACCCACTATGCATACCAAATACATCAAAGAAAATCAAACTCTCAAGGACAATTTTCAGGTAGTGTATAATAGGCTTAATTTCGTCTCATCGTTCATTCACTACAAATTATTTTTCAAGCTAATGATTATTAATAATCAGCAACAATGTTCTTGCCACTGTCCAAACATGTAAGGAAACAGTTACTTGATGCCCTAAGAAACTTGCAATCTAGAGCCCTGGTTGTGAAATGAGATCTACATGGGTGCAGAGGAAATAAATCATATAGAAACAGTACTGTTCATTCAGCGATAATATAGTGGTTAGATGTGCAGTTAATTTGCAGTATTTTTGGTGGGTATCTTTTTTGCAGAGGACATATGATGGGATTTCAGTTAACAAAAGCAGGCCATCAAAGCTGTCAAGATGTAGATTTCAGAAGATAAACTGTTTCAACTATAGCCAAAATAGGAAGTACTTATTTCAAGAAGAGTAAGAAACAGAGAGATGAACTAGATCATAAGTTCAAACTTATTTTTAATTTTGTTGAAGGAGGAATGTTGAATGATTTAAAAAAATCCCTAGAAATAAAATCAATCTGCTCTTTTGGTAGGAGTTTCATATTGAACTTTCCATGAGCCGGTGACATTTCAAACAGTGATGCTCAGATAATATCATACTAGCTTCCTTAAAAGTGGTCTCATGCATCTCAATTTTTTATAGTATGTTTTGGGGGGAGAGTCACAGAATTTACAGTCTGTCATGAAAAACTAATATTTTTTAAATCGCTGATCTAAGCAGGACTTTTCCAAGTTGACACTTGCTAATGGTGACCTAATTCAAATGTGCTTGGACCAAGTTGCATGGCTCCAAGATAGGCTTTGCATCTGATATACCTGAAGATCTTCTAGGGAGGCACTACAAGATAGAAGAAGTGAAGTTTGCAAGCTATAAGAATTAAGGGTAAGCCCTAGAAGCCTCATCCTTTGGGTCAACAAACCACCTGACAGAAGCCTGTCCTTCCAGAATCTCCAAGAGCAGTCACCTTGGGGAGGGGAAGTTACAGCATCCACAAACAGCCTACTCGCTCTCTCCCTGCACCCAGAGGAGGTCCACTAGTGAGACACAGTGTGCCAGCAGAACATCACGATTTGGATTCTTGACTGCAGTTTCAGCTCCTACTCTAAAAGAGTTAGAAAAGACTGTGATAGCTGAAGAGTTTGCAACCCCTTGTTAACTTTAGTATCTTATTTTCCCCTTTTTATGTATGTCTTTAGTTTTTATTAACTGGGAGGTAATTCCAGTCATTTTATTCTCTTTATTTGTAGGATGTGAAAGTGTGACTGTGTCCATGCATATGTGTATGAGTGCCCATAAAATCTATATGGAGAAGGCTCCAGAAAGAAGTTCCCTGGGTAACCTAAGTAATGTTTCATAAAATTGCTCATTAAAATGTGTTCTATGTTTAATAGTCCTGAGAGACTTGAAGTTGTTAGCTGTAATTTCTGGATACAACTGCCAAACTGTTAAAGTATGTCTCTTAGAGGAGTGGGTAGACAGAAGAAAGGGTTAGCCACTACAGAAGAATAGAATTCTAAGGAAGCATTATAATTGGCCCTGTGATTTTAGACATTAAATAATTTGGTTGTTTCAGTAATAAGATATTAAAACTACATTAAGTGATTGATTGCAGAGTCCTGGTGATGTAGAGGTCGATGACTGTAGAGGTCCTTTCCAATTTTATGTTCCTAAACCAACACCAAATTATAGATTTTATTTATTTAGATAGAATTCTTTAGTTAGGATTTATAATCAAATGGACACCCATCTACTCAGACCCTTCCTCAGAATTTATAATTGATTATTTGTTGGTATTATTCGATCTAACTAAATAGAGATTTAACTCAACCCAATACGAATCTCAGGGAATCTCTTTTTAATTCCCTTCTCATTTCACCCAGATTTGGTTGTTTCTCAGTGCGTAGCTCATGTTTCAACTTGGCTTCAATGGGATTATATGTCCTCTCTAGGACTAACACTACCCCTAAAGATTCAGGCAATTTATGGTTTGTGAATCACACACCAACCAATCCTGATTTCTGCAACTGTACTTTTTATTTGTGAGAACTTGCAAACAGTTTGGACTAATAATTTCCACCTTATGCATTGTTCTTAAACTATTCCATATTCCATCATGTGGTGCTGTTTCATTGTTTCATTGTTTTTTAAAAAAACAAAACAGGAGAATGATGAATGACAAAGAATGTTCAGTACAAGTTTTTGGACAAATCATTCATTCTTAAATTCATGAAACTTTCAGGAGGATTCATAAACATTTTTTAGGACTACCTGTCAATCATCCAAATTGTTTTAAATAAATAACAGCCCATTAATCGCAAAAAATTGAAAGTCCTGTGGCCTGATGCCTATGAGAGAAGGGAGGTAATTGAGTGAGCTCTCTGACATCTGTTGGAGAGCAAGGAGAGTTCACTGAGTGAGGCAGTGTCTCATTTACATATTAAATAAAGGCAATTTAGGGACTTTGGGGTATCATTTGACTAAGTTTTGTACTTTGGGCCCATATTTTTGAGATTATCCTATTGGGAAACCTACCTGGGCAAAGTCTGGACAATGACTGGGTCACACTGATGAAAACTGATGTTTGCTGAGGTGGGGTAAGAGGCCCTGAACAGAACCAGAAGGCAAAGGGAGAAAGACTGCACATTCCTTGCTTGCTGCTGGGTGGTAGGGACTCTGATGGGTTCCCAAGGCCACTGATCCCATTGTATCTGAAAAAGCTGAGCTAAGAGCTGTAATTGCCTACATGAGCAGAACTCATCAAAGGTTCCAGTTATCTAGCTGGTGGCAAGCAGAGGCCAGAGCCAGCTGCAGTTCTGTTCACCTGAGCAGCAGGCAAGGCAAAGCAAAGCAGCAGTTGGGCCAAGTCACAGCCCCCCTCAGGTAGAGCAAAGCAGCAGTTGGATTCACCCACAAGCCACAGTATCCAATAGGAGAGCAGTTGCACTACAGTGGGAACAGAGGAATTCACAGCAACTGTCTATGTCAGCCTACTGACTCTGGTAAGGCCTCCCTGTCCTAGCTGCTGAAATCACTGTAGCAGGACAGGTGGTGCCCCAGAGATGCCTATAAAACAGGGACCCTGATTTTCCTGGACTTCCCGGACTCACCAACTGTGATTGAAGAAGCTGGGAAATCCACAAACCGAGAGTGGGAGGCTGGGAGGGAGAACAAACCACATCAGACATTCAGGGTCCAATTGTTTGAGACTGTGACTTATGCACCCTGAGGTAAATGGTGGTGGAAGATGTTAAATTGTAAATATTTGTCCCAGTTCAACCTGGCCTTTCCCTTTTCTCCCCCTCCCCAATAAATTTCATTTGTTTGAACCTCTGTACTTGAGAGAGGGTGCAGATTTGCCTAGCAAATATGCTCAGAGTGGTTATAGATTCCCAGATTACTGGGGGCTCAAGCCAAAAAATTAAGAAATTGTAGAGAATCCCCTAAACTAAGAACCTGGCCCATTGCTGCTGATGCTGTTGGCAGACGGGTTGAAAAATTATTGGCAAAGATATATACAAATGACCTTTTTTCTCTTTTATCGGATTTCACTATACAGCTGAGCCCAAATTTCATACCATGGAGAATCTTGGCATCCACATTTCAGAATTCCTATCTTGAACAGGGAAGAGGTAGGTGATTTTTTTTTTTCAGATGATGAATAGAGCTACCTGGAGATTTACATCAGAGATATTAAATTTAGAGAATACAGTTGACTCTAGACCACCTTAAAGATTCAGATAAATGCTGGACATAAACACCTTTGACATTATGCTAAAGGATACATGTCACTTGGAAATGACAACTCTAATCCTCATCTTTAATACCACCAGCAGAAGTCCTTGGATTGGGAAAATATCCAAATTGATGTATCCTTTGATTGCTAATTACAACTCCTGTTGCCACAAAAAAAATCTTTATGATATGGAAATCATTATACCCTGATCAGCTAATACTCCAAATACTGATCAGTGGGCCCAGTACATACGTTGTTAGACACAGCTAGTGTAAAATAGTGTCAATAGCAATTTACATATTTACTACTAAACTATTTATATATTTTCTTCTATTGCAAAGAAATGCTTAGTTACCTTAGTAACCAGGAAATGATATGGGGCTTATTCTCTAGTTGAATCCCAATATACAGTATTTCCATAAAGTGTACTGTAAAGTGACTGTAAAAATTGCATCATGGAGTTCCATATTTTTTTCTAACTGCCAGCCTTGTAAACTCAACATGGAGTCTGAAAGCTATACTGGGTCCCTTCCATCATCACTGTTATGGCTGTTAGACATCTTCCAAATAAAATGAGGTTTTTCTGGTCCAAACCCAGCTTTTTTTCAAAAATGAAAGTTGAAAGTTTGTTTTTGTGAAAAATGTTGAGCCTTTTCGGTTGTTTAATGTTTTTAAAAATCAAAACCAAAAATACCAACTTTTCTCATTTACTGACAATTTTTTATTACCATTTCAAAAATATTTTAATATTTTTGATAAAAATGTAAAATATTGACAATACATTCTCTTTTTTTAAATGAAGAGAAATTGTGCATGTTTTGAACACTTTGGAATAAAAAGAACTTTTTTTTTTAATGGAAATAAGTTTTCCTTTTTTGACCTGCTCTAATCACCAGTAATGAAGATTCTGTAGGCCTCAGCTACATATGCAACCCAATGGGCCCTCCATGGGGTCTTGTGTGTCAATGAGGCTATAATCTGAAGACTCTACAAATTAGACTGAGACTATAATTTGGCCTGTACAATCATTAATACCGATTATGCTGTGTGAGAAGAAAAGACGACACTCACTGGGGATGTAAATATTTTCAGTATACAATATATTTTCATAGTTTTGTGTCTCACTTCATGAAACCATAAGTTTTCAGCATTTGGTGTGTTATGTCACGTGCAGTTCAATGATCAGCAACACAGATTATGTCTCCATCCAAAAAGACACCTATGAAGACTAAACCTAAGGAAGGAGAGAAGTTGGGAATTCATAATGTGGAAAAGGCAATAGCTCTTGTGACATTGACCAAGATCTAACACTTTATGAATTATTGCAAGCTGGAGTCAGAGATGGCATTTGTGGACACCCTTGAATGAAGGAGTTCCTACAAAAATGGAGCTTGATAATGGAGATGCTGTCTCACTGATTTCTGCAACTATCTATCACCAGACTTTGTCACAAGTTCCTCTGGAAGGAACCTCCGTGGTTTTAAAGACTTACAATGGAGAAAATGTGGTCTCAAAAAGGATGTTCTATGTGAAAGTTTAGCTAGATGGACAATCAGTTGTTTTGCCCTTGTATGTGATTGAAAGAAAGTATCCACCATTATCTAGCAGCTCTTGGCTTGGGAAGCTCAAGAAGAATCGGACTGAGTTCAAGGCGATCACTGAAGCAGCTCAAAATCTTCAAGAAATGCTGGACAGATTCTTGAAAAAGAACTTGAACAGATGAGCAACAATGTCAGAGAGGCTCACTGTTGTTCAGCCAAAATATTACAAGCCCAGAGTTGTGTGCCTTATGCTGTCTGGTAGAAGCTGATTCTGACATCAGAGTCTTGTCATCGGTTTCGCACAATGAGTGGACTATGCTCATCACACCAGTGATCAGGAAGGATGGGCTCAATCCTAATTTGGGAGATTTCAGTGCGACACTGAATCCAGTTTTATGTGCAGAACAGTATGCACTACCTTATATTGAAGGTTTGTTTGTTAGTGTTAGTGGAAGACAGTATTTTAGTAAATTTGATTTGCTCAATGCATACCATGAATGAGATTCAATGAGGGATTGAATAGAGTTCAATGCTATTTGGATGAAATCCAGGGAACAAAAAAACTGTTAACATCAGCCAAAGTTCTTACACCCTTTGATACTTCACTACCACTGCAATTGACTTGTGATGGAGGCAGAACTGGAAGACATCAAATTTATTTGTTTCTATAGAAGCAGAGATAAATTATGGTGGATGAACTTTTAACATACCGAGAGCTGGATGAACACAGAAAACCATGAATCAATGACTAAAACACATGATTGCGTCTGCCCCTTTATCCAAGGTCAAGGCTCTGCAGCATATGTGTCATTTAGCATTTGCTTCTACTAATTTATATCTGTTTTTGCTCAGGTCAGAAGAATGAAACCTATTGTATTTTGAAATGCAGGAGTTCACTTAAGGCTGTGGTTACCTCTAGTGCACCCAGCACCTTACTTGCCAATTGCTACACCAGCATTGTTGTCTTGGTTGTGCTGCTCATCCATCTGGATTGCTTGGTAAACTGGGTGCAAGCAAACAATATGTATTTTAATACAGCTAAATGTAAATGTATACATCTAGGAACAAAGAATGTAGGCCATATTTACAGGATGGAGAACTCTATCCTGGAGAACAGTGACTCTGGAATACATTTGGGATTGTGGGGGATAATCAGCTGAACATGAGCTCCCAGTACGATTCTGTTGCCAAAAGGGCTAATATGATCATTGGATGCAAATACAGGGGAATCTTGAGATGGTATAGAAAAGTTATTTTAATTCTGTCTTTAGCAATGGTGCAATCATTGCTGGAATACTGTGTCCAGTTCTGGTGCCCACAATTCAAGAAAGATATTGATAAATTGGACAGGGTTCAGAGCAGATGAAAGGATTAGAAAACATGCCTTGTAGTGATAGACTCAAAGAGCTCAATCTATTTAGGTTAACAAAGAGAAGTTTAAGAGGTTGATTACAGTCTATAAGTATCTAAATGGGGAACAAATATTTAATAATGGGCTCTTCAGTCTATCAGAGAAATATAACATGATCCAATGGCTGGAAGTTGAAGCTAGACAAATTCAGACTGGAAATAAGCCTTATATTTTTGACAATGAGGACAGTTGGAACAATTTACTAAGGGTCACTGTGGATTCTCCATCACTGACCATTTTAAAATCAAGATCGGATGTTCATTCCAAAAGATCTGTCTTATGTATTATTTAGTGGAAGTTCTCTGGCCTGTGTTATACAGCAGGTCAGATAAGAGGATCACAAAGGTCTCTCCTCACCTTAGAATCTATATAAGTGCTATATAATGCTTATTACTTTGTGGAATCAGGTTAGAAATATCACATATTGGATACCCAAAATTAGTGGCTATCTTCTACCTTAGTCTCTCTGTCTCTGAGTTACCTATCTAAAAAATGGGAATAATACCCATTATCTCACAGGGATATTGAGAAAATAAATGAATTAATATTTGTGAAGCACAGCAATGAGTTACATAGAAATACCCACCAGGAAGTTAATAGTTCTAGCTTCAGACCAGGGTTTGAATAGTGTTCCATAAATAAGGCATGGGGACACACAATGAATGAGGAAAAAATATTTCATGAAGTAAGCACCATCCATCCTATGCACTGAATGAGGCAGAGAAAAATAATATGTGATCATGTATTTAAAGACTGCATCACAATGTATATGCATTATGGCATGTATGGGTTTAATGTTTTTAGGTTGCACAGGCAAGGCTCTGCTCCAACAATCTCCCGGGGTGATGTTTTGTCTGGGCCAGCAGGAGAAAGGAAACCATTAGCCCCTTTAAGGATTACATACACATCCTTCCCTCCTTGTGAAGTTGAAGAGGAGAGGGGCAGGATCTGTGACTGATTGGTTGGATAGAAGGGGACAGCATAAGCCTATTGGCTCTTGTACACTGAAGGGGAGGTTTTATAAGCCCTTCCTCATCCCCTGGGGTGCTGTTCTGTGATGGGAAGAAAAGCTGCAAGGAGGCAGTCACAGTATTGCCAACTCTCATGATTTTATTGCATCTCAAGATTTAGCAGTGTGGTTTTTCACCTGTCACATGAAAACATAATTAAAGGCTGCCAACTCAGAAAATTTCCCTTATTCAAAACGGCCACTATCTCCTTTTTTAGTCAATGGTGCTGAAGCCAGAAAGATGTCCATCATTTTCGTGCAGTCTATCTGGGGAGTCAAGAGAGTAATACGGGAACTGACATCTATTCCTTTTCTTATTTTAGGATTGAGGAGAAGTTAGGGCTGGGCTCCTGACACATAGCAGGAGCCAGAGATTTTCCCTTACCCCACACAGAAACAGAGGACAGCAGTGACTGGAATGGGTGAGTGGGTTGAGGGTGGAAGGGTGATTGCATACCCTGGCTGAGCTCTTCACCCCACCCTCCCCAGAGCTGTGAGGAGCATGAAGGTGAAGTTGGGGAGAGTCAGGGACTTCCGCTGGTCCTGCAGTCACTGACCTGTGGGTAGCTGAAGGTTCCTGTGAAGTGACATTACTGTGATAATTCCCCTTTGGCAGGAGGTGTGGGAGTGGGACCTGGAGGAGTAAGGTGGGTGGATACCCTGGCTGAGCCCCCCCTGTGACTAGGATAGGAAGGATAAGTGGAGGAGAGTTAAGGACTTTCGCAGGATCTGAAATCACTGACTGGTGGAGGGCCAAACGGTCCTTTCTCTTGGGGATGGCCCTGACGCTATGGGGTGCCCATAAGGCTTCTTTGGGCAGGGGGTTAGGGGCTCCTCTACACAAAGATCAGGTGTTGGAAGGGTTCCCCTTTTCCCTCGATCCTCCAGGAGTTGGCAGCAGTCTGTACTATAGGCTTCACATATGGTCAGAGTAGGATGGGATTGTGGATTTCCTGGTCCTAGTGCCTAGCCATTGGGGGTAAAGTAACACCCCCTGCAGTGGAATCTGGTAATTGAGCTCCTGTAGACCAGGCATGGGTGCATGATTTGAGTAGTGGCAGCGGACAAAAAAAGTGTTGGTGCTGCCAGTAGGAAACATCTTTGCATCTGGCTTAGGGACAGGATTTAGGGACAAGAGCCAAGGCCATTGAGAAGGCACCTCTTGCATGAAGTGTGGTGACAGTCCCAATGTTTCAGTGAGGGCAGGCTTAAATTGGAGTGGCTGCTCCAATCATGGTGTGCCATCTCAAAGTCAATAGAGATAATATTTAAAGAACCTTATATAGAAATAATCTCAGCATAAGGAAAGATGATGGAAGTTGGATGCCTGCTCATCTCTCTCTACCAGGACAGAGAGTGAGATAAGAAGGGCATGGAGGCTAACAGAGTAATTTGGATATGTGGAAGGAAGCATGCATGTGCCCACCTGATATATCCAGGCAGGCTGTTGGATAAATATTCAGATGGAGGCTCAGTCAAAATAATCTGTTGGGCCCACAATACATTTAGGGCTATGCAGGGACAATGCTAGAATAATAAGTACAGGGGAGTGAAGGTGTGGCAGAACTGTTATTGAGGGATCAAGGATTATACATTATAAATATTATATATACACATACATTATAGAATGGGGGTAAATAATGATGGTGACAATTTATTTACCTTTTTGGAGCTGGATATGGCAGATTTTAGCAGCAGAAAATCTGGCATCAACAGACTTCAACAACATGAAGAGATTTCAACAACTTTTTTCAATAACCATGACAGCAAAGTCCGTTAATCTGTCACTTGTCATGTGGTTCCTGAGGGAATCTTTCACCTGTCAAAACACAAGAATGTTCTTTTATATGAAGCACTTGACAGAGGAATACACATACCAATCACATATAATTATGCAGTTTATCAAAGGAAAGTTGTATTTATCCAAAAAAAATTAGCAGCTTCAACAAACTGTCATTCCTGGATTCTTCTCTTCTTTATAGTGTTCAATTACTTTTGGCAAGAGTTTTACCTCAGTCTCCACACTGTCTATATCACATCTATAGTGTTCCATGAGTAGTTTTAATTCTAGAAAGTCAAGAAAGGTCTTATACTTTGGGTTAAGGCAATTGACACCAACAAGAACAGATTTATTTTCAGAAAATCTTCTTTGAAGTTCTCCATTTATTTGATCAAGCATTGGCAAAAAGGCATGTTTCTTGAATCCCCCCTGTATCTAAAAGGGGCTGTTCTTCATTTTACATTTCTTCAGTCAAAATGTATTGCTGAACTATTTTAGGCAACTTTTGTATATGACTGTGTACTTCCCAAAGTTCAGGTAGCTTCAAATCATTTTCTGAATCTGTGGTAACAGCTTCACTCCATATTTCATTAAATGCCTCTTCTGAATCTCTCAGAAATGCTCTGGTTAGGGTGTCCACAGATAAGCATGCCTGAGACAAGTCACACTCAACTCCTTGCTAGTAGTCAGATATAACTTTAAGCAGTCAAAAAAAATTTGTGAACATGCAAAGAAGGATAATATAGTCAGACTCATTGTGACACTGTATGGAATATGTGAGGCACTTTATGATATTGTTGATAACCATATTATAAAATTTCAAGGAATCTGACCAGATATGCCATGTGTGGTATCTGTGAAAATGTTATGATTTGCCAAGTATGATAATCTTGTTTGTATGTTTGTATCACCTTTGAATTGTAAGTCATAGATATGTATGATATATCTGTGTTTCAAAACTTGTGCTGTGTTTCTGGGTGACACCCCCAGACAGATTGGCATCAGCACTGCCTAGCCTGTTTGATGGCCCATCAACAGTCATCAACTGTACAATGAACCCATTGAAAGGAATGAGGGGATACACCTTATGAGTCAGCGTGGCATGTGATATGCTTATGGACAGAAATCTAAGGCTTTTCCATGCCATGTGCTGTAAAGCTTGTGTTTAGGGACACAAGAAGTACAAACCACATGGCAAATGAATATAAAAGGCAGCTGCATCATCTCCTTGTCTTCATTCCTGCTTCTTACCTCTGGAGTAACTTTTCTGCAAACGAAGCTCTGAACAAACGACTGAATGACCCATCCAAGCTGTGGATGTGTTCCAGGGGGACTTTCAAGCCAGCAAACTCAGCAACACTGCTAAGAACCTGATTTATGGACTTCGTGGTCTTATGTATGCACCTAATTTCTTTTCCATTTAACAACTCTGGTCATGTTCATTCTTTCTTTTATAATAAACCTTTAGTTTTAGATGCTAAAGGATTGGCTGGCAGCGTCGTGTTTTGGGTAAGATCCAGACTAATATTGACCTGGTAACGTGACTGACCCATTGGGGTCGGAAGAACATTTTGTATAGTGAGCAGAGCTTTTAAAATAACTTCTCACTGTACCGAACCTAGGTGTCGATTGGGAGCCAGAGAACTGGAATGCAATAAAGGGGGATGTGTGATTTCTTTTTTTAGCTTCTTGATAACCGTATGGGGAATCAGAAGCACAGTGTGTGACTGGTTGGTGAGTCCACTTCAGTGTTAGCCACCAGTCTTGGGAGTACCTACTTTCCCTTTCGCAGCCTGCCCTGACCTTGGCATTTTCAGTGAGGCTGCCCTAGGTACACTGGGTCACACTAATACTGAACTAAGACCTCATCCACCCATTGTCCGGTTACTTCTTGACTTATCTTGAGATAGTACAGTGTCACAAGAATGGATGAAATGTCTTTTTCACAGCATTACAAGCCGAAACTTACCACACCCATCCAGTGTCACAGAGCTTCTTCAATTCCAAAACTTTATTTTTGGGTTGTACTTTCTTTTGAATGACTATGAATTTAGTGTATATAGCTGATTCTGAGAGAAAAGTGTACAGTTTCTCCAGGATAGTGAAAAAAATGAGTGCATTTGTTTCCTTTGTGTACATCAACAATAACTAAATTTAGTCTGAGGTTGAAACAGTGAACATACAATGTTTGAGATACTTTTTCCTGTAGGAGAGCTTACACAACATTACACATTTTTGCCATCATAGGTCTGGGCAATACAGTGCTGTATATCAGTACCACACTGTGACAATGTGTTCTTCAGATACTAAAAGAGAACTTTGCATCAAGTGACTTGGCAGGATGGAAACCAAGCAATATTTCATATATTGTGCCAACACAATTGACACTTGTTCTACTTTGCTAATGTCTTTAGTTTTGGCCACCTTTACAGAGAAAATATTATCCTTCTTCACTGCTTGGCTTATGCATTGAAGTACCATTTCTGACATAATCTGAACAATTTCATTTTGTGTTGACAAGTGGTTGTATTTTGCATTGTGTGGTCCACTTTCAAATTTCTTTCTTACCACATTATTTTATTTGGCTATTAGAGTCAGGAACTCACCCTTATCATTGCTGCTGTCACTCTTTTCTATTTCTCCTTGAGCAATCATCCCCCAGACTTCAGTGAGTCACTGGACATCTGCCATGACTTCAATACATATGCAGTTTTCTTGCACTAGAGCAAAATATGCATCAGTAATTTGCAACTGAACTTAGCTACCATCAACTTTTAACAGAATATTTTTGAATGAGGCCCATACCAATTGACAGCTCTCATGATTCTGACGATTATCATGCTATCAAAATCCTGCACCGTTGGCATAACCATGTTTTCCATTTGCTGAAGCCATTAACAATAAGCATAGATTTTTCTACAGCAAAGGATGTTGAAAAAAGAAATTTGCACAGGAAGCAGTAAGCTGTGTTCATTATTTCGCTATATTTGATTCATTGATATAAACCAAACTACTCTCTTTGTATTTCACTAATCACTTCCACAGTCACAGCTCACACACCACAGTAAATTTGCTGCTATTCTACTTCTCCAGTCAGGTGGGGTGGTGAAAGAGGTAGCAGGAAAATATTTCAGGATATTTTTGCCCAATTCCCCTTGATACTCCTTGGTGTCATCCCTGGGGCTCTGGCATGGGCCCATTTGGAGGAACTTAAATTGATGACTGCAATGTATGAGGAACTGAAGCAGAGCCAGGCTGACACTGAAATATGGTTAGAATGGAGGACTTTGTCATCCTTTGTACTGATGATGGTTTATAGGTTCCCCATCAGATAAACCTGAGTCTTGAATTTAGCAACTATGCTGGGCCTTCAGTGAGGGCACATGTTAGAATTCGCACAAATACAAATGTGGAGGAGTGTTAAAAACACACACACACTTTTGGAGCACACATTTGCCTTGGCTCCCAGGGGAGGTGACACTTCATTGGAATGTGGTGGAGGGTCAGTTGGGTGCTCTCCACCTACGTGCGGGACTTTAAGTGGCAGTGTGGGATTGGCTTTATCTGCTTATGGTGCTATGAGCACTCCTATGGGCTTACCATGACAAAGGAGAGCATAATGTGGGGAGGGTGTTCAGCAGAACAAAAGATATCACATGAAGGACAGATAGACTGATTCCAGATTTAAAAGTCCTCAGAGGATTGACATCGTATAGTAAGAGGCAATATATATATTTTTAAAAGCTCCAGGGCTTTAAGGGTATCAGATTTGCAAACCTTCCTTTTGATACAATTGCCCTCAAAAGATACCGGGGGGAAATTACCTAGAATAATGATCTTTCTCTTATTCTTCCTTTGCCCTGCCGTGAACACGGTGAAGGCTTGCGGAAAAGGTATACGGTTAACAGTGAGCAGCTTTCTAGTTTCTCTCAGGCTCTAATCTGCCGATTTTTATTACGAGGGTAATACAGCCAAGCCCAGGGCTGCTCATGATTGTGCTCATCCTCTAAAGGCTCAGTATACTGTCAGACTGGATAGTGATACACAGATTGAATTTGTGATTTATAGGTCGTGGGCAGCTGGATACATTATTATTTGAATCCAAGATGGATTCAAGAGAGAATACAAGCCTGTTAGCTGGTAGGTTAGGAGCCAGCAAAAGAAAAAAAGAGAGACCCCCAACCTCATTAGGATGGCTTTGTCTGGAGACTGAGTTAGATACAGAAATGGATATCTCTGCTCACTGGTCCATGTTGGTAATGGCCAGTTCTTTGAGTCACTCACAGCATGAGGTGGACAGATTTTGAGACTAGGTGCTGAGAGACAGTGAGGAGTAGATATTACTCTGGCTGCAATTAGGAAACGAATTGTTAGCAGTCTGTGAGTTTGGTAGGAGTTGGGGGGAGGCAGATAAGCAAATTGCTGGCACCTCCTGTGGCAGGTGCCCAGTGCAGCTAATTGTTCATTGGGGGTCAGGTTCTCTGATAAACTGGAATTGCAAGCAGATTAGGAGAAGGCATCTCATAAAGAGGTAGGGAATGGAGTTGGGGCTACTCCTAACGTGTGGTGCAGTGAGGAGACAGCTTCCTCTTCCTCACCCCCTTAACACTCAGACCAGGAAAGGGCAATGCAGTCCCATCAATGATGCTGGGATCAGATTAATGGGATAGGAGGCTGATGGCAGCTCTTCTACCAGCAGGTAGAACTGATTACAAAGGAGCTGTACTAAGCTAGGTATTACTGGAAAGTTGTCAGATGTATTATTTAATAAAGTTGAAGTCTAGTTAAACCAGGCTATTTGTCTTTCTTCCTGCAGTGTCTGGGACAGCATTTCTGAATTTTTGAGTGTTTGCCTTTGCAATCTTAATAATGCTCTGTTAATATAGTTTTGTGTGTGTGTGAAATTATATAAATAATATCCTAAAGTACTGTATAGTTTGGTAGCCAATTTAGGCTTTAGTTTATTTGACTTTCATGACCCCTTCTCCCAGCTTTTTGTGTTCTGTAGCTTTCAGCAATTCCTAATAATAGTTATTATTTATACAGGCCCCAAAGTGTAAATTCCAGTTTTGCTTAAAAAGAAGCAGGATCAGTCCCAAAGAGCTTATAGTCTCAGCTGACTCTATAGAGTGTGTTGTGTGTGTTTAGGAGCAAGGTGGGAACAGCATCTGATCAAAGGGAGGGCATGATGCAGTCCATAACTGGGGACTGTGGCCTAATGTCTTCTCTCAGTCACTCTAAACTTACACTATGATAACTGGTATCAGAATTTGGCCTTTAAGTTTAAGCTTAAATCTGAAAAATCCTGATTTCTATCCATCCAATTCCAAATCCAAATATTAGTGTTAAACTGGAGAAAAAGTACATATATGATTGTCATGAATCAACAGGTTGAGCTTGCCGCCGACCTTTATACAGATTCTCGGGGAATATAAACCTTTTAGTGCTAGACTATAGGCCTCTAATTTTTTGCAAGGAGGCACCCTGCAGGTTCATTACTTGAGACTGGGCTCTGTGGCTTCAGCACTTCTGTTTCTCAGCTGTGGGTCCTCTAGTGGGTCCTCATGAGTTTAGGCCCCTGACAAAGACTTAGTCCCTCTGGGAATTATTCAATCAGCAAATGTTTGCAGCAATACCGGGCAGCCTTTCCAAAACAAGCCAGCATTTATTAGTCAGCTGGAATACAGTATTTTAGGGTCTGTGATGAGGTATATATACCCCACATGGGCCAAGATGTAGCTAGCTGAAGTCTGAGAACTCTATTAGCCCCACCTGAGTACATCTGGAGAGGCATGTCAGGCTCAAGGTAGACTTAAAGGAAGGAGCTCAGGGCAGTTGAGGGGGGGACGCCTGGGAGAGAGGAGGTCTCAAGTTCCCTCTGGTGAGAGAGGTCTGGCAAGAGCTAGGAAAAGGGGGAAAACACAGGAAAGCAGTTCTTGTGGTAGACCCTTGTAAGGGGCAAGACTCAAAGGAGGCCACGCTGTGAGTTGGAATTCTGAAAAAAGGACAGAGAAAACTAACAACATTGAAATGAGGATGAGAAACTGAAGGCCCAGGAGGGGGTGGAACTTAGCTCTGTCTTTGGTTGGTTTGAAGCTTCATCGAGGACTCCAGGGAGAAATCCTGTGGGTCTCTGTTCTAGGGAAAGAGTGGGACTGAGAAGATGCCCAGGAGGAGCGGAAGATTGTGAGTTGATTACATTTATTTTAGCTGCTTGGCAGACATTATTTGAATTAGGGCATTGTGGGTCTAGATTCTGACATGGCAGCAAGCCCAAGTCACCACAACACCACAAGGTGGCACTCTGGGAAATCGAGAGTCCTTGGATTAGAATGCAAATGTGCATGCTTGTTCCAGAGTCCAGGATTCAAATCTGCCCTACTGCATTGGGGAGCAAAATTCTTATTACAGCCTCCTTACACCTCAGTTCTTTCTATGAAGCTGTAGACAGGCTATTTTCCCATGTTCTACCTCCCTTGGTCAGCAGTTGTTAAATGTTGATATATTATGGTTGGTCTTCCATGGTTTCTCCAAAGTAGCTCCATTCACACTAACTGAGGTCATGCTTACATGACAATACCCATTTATTATTCCCCTGTCTCAGAGAACAAACTAACCCCTTCAAGTCTGAGTAGGTCACAGCACAAAAGTGAGGGGAAAAGCAATTCATGCATGTTTTTCCTAAAAATAATACAGAGATTTCCTATCTTCTCCACTATGATATATTAAAATCTTCCCTACATGGTCTGCTACAGTCTTGCCAGCCAAATAGTATTGCATCACTTTTTATCAGATGGTCAATAGCTCAGATTTTCAGTGTTGGTTGTCAGCTAGCTTTCGTGGAAGATCCACTGTCACCAGCACTAGTGAGAAACCACTTGAGTCACCCTCATTGCTTAGTATGTACAGTAGACCCCCTATTTTATGTACTAATTGGGGACTGAAGAGTTCATAAAATTGAACATCTCAAAGTTACAGTAGGTCCAGTGCATAAACTACTGTATAGTGCTCTGCATTGTTTTCTTCTTGTCCTTCAAACCACTGCAAAGCAATTTCCAGTGCATTGAAGGATTGCAATATGAAAGGATGTTGACTTGTTCTTTGGTGACATCACTTTCATTTATGTGATTTTAATTTTTTTCCATCAGGGAAAAATGGTTCATAAAACTGGTTGTTCTTAAGATCAGCGTTCATAAAGTCAAGGTTCTATTGTACATACTGTTTGAAAGTTAGGGTAGACCCTCAATGAAGCCACATAGCAGAATATGTAAGGATACAACTGATGCTGAATGGCTACTTGTTCCAATAAGAAATCTATTTCAGTTATTTTCTTTGTCACGTGCTTCTATTTAGAAAAAGAGCAACTTTTATGTAAAATCCAGTCCTTTCCCCATATTTTCATTCTGAAATTAAAATTCTTTCCCTTGAAAAAAATGAATTTGTATAGCATTCTCAGTGGATCAGCCTAAACTGTGGATTTATCTACTTAACTCAGAGTGGTGGGAGGATTAATATTTGTACCATTATTACTATTATTGTGACCCCTAAGGTCCAGGCTGAGATCAGGGCTCCATTGTGTGAGTAAATGTACAAACACTAAGTAAGAGATCAGCCTCTTCCCCCAGAGAACTTCCACTCTAAATAGACAAGACAGAAAAAGGGAGTATTATTTTTCAGACAGTATAAGGCACAGAGAGACTAAGGGCTGAGTGCCCAAAAGAAGGTAGATGCCTAAGTCCCAGTTTTGGCTCCATTGTGATGCACAAAATTCCTGCTTAACCCTGTAGGTGCCTTAATTCACTCAGTGCATATGTTTTCAGAATAAAAGCTCGACACCTATGTTTCTGCCTCTGGGTAGGTGCACTGCTACCTCCCCCTAGTCATCCAAACACCTATCTTCTGCCTAAGCCCCAGAGCAATTCACAAACAAGGGAAAGGCAGGCTCTCAACTGTCTAAGTCACATGTGGGGCTCAATCCAACAGGGATGCTCAGAGCATGCCTACTGGAGGATCAGGTCCCATTTAAAATCTGGCTAGAAAAGGAGCAGGATAAGGTGCCCACCTTATAACATTTAGCCCAGTGGTTAGAGCGCTGTCCAGAGAGGTGGGAGACACCTGTTCAAATCCTTTCTTCTTGGGTCTCCTACATCCCAGGTGAGTGCACTAACCATTGGGCTAAAAGTTATAAGATGGGCACTAGCACTATCACCTCTTCATCCTCCTCCTCACAAAATGGCATAGGTACCTAACTCCAAAGAGGGTTTCTGGCTGTGAATTGCAAGCAGTGATAAACACCTCCCTGCAGCCTGGACATACGCGATTATCTACCTGAGAGGGGCAGGTCTCAGGACACACCCTTCTTGTCCCATTGGCTACCTTAGACATCTCCTCACCTAGCATGCTGCCTTTTGTGAATCACAGTGTAAAGTAACCATGGACACATAGCTTGCTGATCACAGAGCGACTTGCTTCCAGCACTCTCATCCTCAGAAGAGATCACAGGCAAACCAGAAAGAGAGCCAGTTCAGTCAGAAGTATTGTCAGATGGACAGGTGTCCAAAGAAGAGTGGAAGTGTTACAACTCTGTCACAACAGCAAAAGATGGAAAGTGGTGGTCAACAACCTCCACATTGAAGACATCACTTGAAGAAGTCTAATGGGCGTCTCTCTCCCCTTCATTGTGTAAGACCTAACATGGGCATTGTAAATCATAGTGATGATCCAGGCTCCTGACTCCTTTTGTGAAATTGGACCTAGTTACTAAGGTCACACAGAAACTCTTTTTGGCAGAAGTAGGAATTGAACCTAGAGTCTCATGCCCTTGCCTTAACCACTAGACTATTCTTCCTAACAAGCCTCTGCAATCCTTTTAAACCTGGGAAGTGCTGCATAAGTGATGGCGTTATTTTTCTAACTCAAAATATTTACTAAAGTAAAGTAAAATCTGAAAAATACAATTTTTAAACATAATTAGTCACTTTTGCCCCAATCCACAAATCCATGTAGACTCCTAATTTCCACCTATTTCAGTGGAAGTTAGAAGCCTAGATACTTTTGTGGATCTGGACCTTAAAGTCTATTCTTCAAGATCAACATCAGATTAATTCATGGTTAATTAATATTTGTAAGGTGCTTTGGAAGTGTTACCGAAATATTGGGTCCACCTAGCTGAGAGCCAATAACAGCCAGACAGGGATAAGGAAGAGTTGCTTTATTTTGCAGAAGAAAGGAGAGCTTTGCACTTTAGTAAAAAACTTTGTTTTACATACATTTTACAGATTTTGACAAAGGTCCTTGCAGTGTTAACACTTGATTGGTGGTGGTTAGACCCGTGCTTTTGCTATCTGGTCAGTGAAAACCGGCTTGGGACCAGCTCCAACTACCTTAAGGCCTTGAAGGGAAAACAGTTGAAAAGTTCAGGCTACTGTGTACTTGAAGTATCTGCTTTTCCCTAATGGCCACTCGTTGACATAAAGGCTGCTCTGTTAAGGGGGGGTCATTAGTAACTTTTACAGTCCCCCCTTCGGGCCTGACAAATTTAAAAATTGTCAGGCCCGTTACGCAATTTGCGATTAAGCTGGAGGGACAGATACTGGGTTTTTTTATGGACAGCAGAGCTTTTGATTATAGCATTATACAGGCATTTGGCACATTGTATTATTATTTAGATAACACATAGAAAGAAAAGAATGCATTTAACAATTGTTCGAAAGAGCCCCGTAAACCATGACCCAAGGTCTGGAAGGAGGTCCTCAAAACTAAAGGTGTGATTAAGAGATACAGCACGGAAAACAACAGCAGCATTTTTAATGGCTTGTAAATTCTGCTTAATTAAGCTGGAATGATTAGCATAGAAACAACATTTTTTTTCGATGCGAGCACAAGTCCCCCCCTAATTGGTTCATATGCTTGGAAGGAGCATTGAGAATGTTTGCACTTTCACCCAGAAAGTTTTTAAGTATGTTTTTATGGCCACAGATCAGATGGTACTTCTGATGTGTCTGTAAGGGCAGTGGGCCAAGCCTGATGCTTTAGATTATTCCGAATGGCCATTAGCTGGTCATTCAGGAAATTCTGAATTTCTGAACATGCTAGATTCCACTGCAATGCCTTCCCAGCCTCAGTGATATTTAATACTATTTTTGTTAGCAACTTTTGGGTTATAGAACTAAGGGCGGAGATAACATGTAACTTACCAATTTTAGCCTGTACCTGGGTTAGCTGTGCCCCAATTTTTTATTATGTTTTGGTTTTTAAAAATATTTTAAACTGCTGCTGCACTTTTGGCCCCATCCCATAGGGATCCGGTCAAGTCACTTTTCTTTCTAGAGGAAATAACCCAAGCCCTTTGTTGTGCTAATTTAATGGCAGCCCCCTGTGAGCAATTTGGGTATGTAGAGGTGATTTGGAAACTGGATAAGGGTAATGAAAATTTAACAGTCCCTAGTGTAGTGTTAATTGCAGTTTATTATATTTTAATACATTTTTTTTTTTGGTGTAGTACTATACCACATTTCCAAGCATGGGTCCCATAAGTTTCTTCCTGCCAGTGTATAATTTTTTGTTTTTTTACCAGGGTTAGTTTTTAATGTTTTTTGTAGGCAGGAATCCCTGGACTTTGGTGGTTCCAATGGAGCAAGTGTTTTTTTGAAACAGTTATGGTTTAGCATTATACAGGGGAGAGGTTACTAGCACATTACCCTGTAATGGTTTGGCGTCTTTTAAAAAAATTTAAAGGCACAGTAGGTCTGGTAGTGGACAAGGGAGAGGTTACTAGCACTTTACCTTGTCTTTTTTTTTTTTTCCTGCTGTCCAGAAGGCACAGCAGAGCTAGAAGGAGAAATAGGATTATTAGTCAGAGAGCCCTCCTGAGGTGGAGGGGTCTTTTTACAGTGAGAAGCATGGGTCCAGGTAGGCAGTCCTTGGCACTTTACAGCGGTGTTGGTGGTTAACAGCACTTGGAAAGGGCCTTTCCAGTGTGGAGCCAAAGCAGTCTTTTGTTGATGGACTTTACATAGACTCAGTTTTTTTGTTTTAATGAACGGCAGGGCTGCTAGGGTCTTTGGGTAGCACTTCTTTTATCTGTGAGAAAAGAAACTTAACACATTTTATTAATGCCTGGCAGTGTTTTGCAGATTTTATAGTTGCTTGGACACATTCAGGCCCCCCTTTTTTTGGCTGTCAGCCAAGTCTTAGCTGTGGGCAGTGTCCTTGGATGGGGTCAGCATTTTATTTTTGGACTGAGCTTGCTAGCTATTTTTTTTTTAGTTAACTTGTTTTGGTTTTGTTTTTTTTGTTTTTTTTGTTTTTGGCTTTTTTTAACCTACAAAGGAAACTTTTACTTTTTATTTATATACTTTTTTTTAACAATGAACACATACACATTGCCATTATACAGTACATTAGTTTTATTACTTAATGTATGTTATGTACACCCTTTTAGTAAAATAACTTTTATACAGAGCTTTGGAGCAACAAACCAGGACAAGCACACCCACTTTTGCGGAGTCCACTCGGTACAACCTTTGGTGTCCAATAGCTTTTGTTTTTTTTTTAGCCCTCTGGCTAGAAATCTGAGGTAGCCAGAAGGATCCTGGGCAATATGGGGAGTGGGTTAACCTTCCATGTCCTTGCTTCCAAAGACTGTTGGTATGCAAATTTTAACAACAATTTTGGCCATAGAACACAAAAATAATTTTTATTGTGCCAGTAAATGCATGGTACATTGAATGCTATTCAGCTGGCATCCGTTTTTTTTTTTTGATGATTTGAAAGACAAAAGAACAGAGGTCTACCCCTTCTGGGCAGTAAGTCATTGCTTAAAATATTTTTTTTATATACACATACTTTTGTTGATTTTAGACAAAACAGAGGAATTACCCTATATTTTCTTGTATTTGTTTTATAGGCAGCCTAGGTTTTAGTGGCGTTTACCTTATTAGTTAGAAAATTGCATTAATACAGATGCTTTCTGGCTTGCTTTTAGTTTTAAAGCTATTCACAGCTTAAAGATTTTTACTTAAAAATAAAAGGACACAATTAACTTTTCCAGACTTTTGATTGCCTTTTACTTTTAACTCCTGCTTTCAAACACACAGTGATTTGAAAAAGACAATACAACCTATATTGGTAGGTTTGCATTTTTTTTATTTTTACTACAATATACACTGCACATGTTCTGGGGAAAATGCACATTTTTTTTATAATTCAATTTGTACAACACTAGCCACATTAATTTTTACACAAGGTGTAACTATTTTTTTTTGAACACCGGGTAAAGATCATTTATTTAACATATAATTTAAAGGGCTATTCTCAGAGGGTTTTTACCAGAGACCCACCCATTTGCCTGCTGACACTCTAACAGAGAATTACACAGAGAACAGAGAGAATTATGGCCTAATAGGATCCTATTACAGGAATTTCTACTAATACTGACCGCTACAGGGGACAGGACAGAAGGATCCCAATTCGACCTCGGAGCTTCATCGCACGCGATGGCTTCCACTCTGAGGAATTACGAATGAGAGGCTCAGTTCCGTCCACACACCTAACGCCCAAATGTATAAGATAGAAATTCATTAACCGGTTAACCAGACCAGAACCAGATAGTGTCTCCTTATTCTATTAGGACTCACCTTATTGGAGCACGAACCCCAGGGGCTGCGGTGAAGCAGAGAAAAGGGGCGAAACACCTCGTTGGCGCCGTTCCCAGTTCGCCGCAGCCATCCGGAGTCCAATGTCCAAGCTAGGAGAGTCCCGGCGGAGTCGCCAGAAACTGTTACCAAAATATTGGGTCCACCTAGCTGAGAGCCAATAACAGCCAGACAGGGATAAGGAAGAGTTGCTTTATTTTGCAGAAGAAAGGAGAGCTTTGCACTTTAGTACAAAAACTTTGTCTTACACACATTTTACAGATTCTTTATACACATTCAGACTAAGGTCCTTGCAGTGTTAACACTCAATTGGTGGTGGTTAGACCCATGCTTTTGCTATCTGGTCAGTGAAAACCGGCTTGGGACCAGCTCCAACTACCTTAAGGCCTTGAAGGGAAAACAGTTGAAAAGTTCAGGCTACTGTGTACTTGAAGTATCTGCTTTCCTCTAATGGCCACTCGTTGACATAAAGGCTGCTCTGTTAAGGGGAGGGGGAGGTCATTAGTAACTTTCACAGAAGTATAAAGCACAATTTAAGTTATTACTAGATGAAAATCAAAAGTGACCATATAATAATATGATTACATTTGTCACAGGTACGTGAAGATCACCTCCCTTTTGTTTTGGCCTCCCTTCAAATCTCTGATTTCTCTGAATCCACAAAAGAAGTTCTGAGTTAAGAACTGTGCAATTGGGTTGCATTCCAAAATCTAGTTCATAGTCTGACATTGATGCTGAAAATGCCTATGACAAAGCTGAAATAGAATGACCATTTATAGAGATTAACTAGTTTGGTATAGTGCCCTGCAAGCTGCAATTTAATGAGCTGGAAAGTCTCATTTTTACAAATACTAAAAAGTAAAAGGACTAAAGGGACAGTAGACTATATTTTATTGATGTTTTTTTCTGAATAAAAGACATATATCTCATTGACAACCAGTGTTATCCAATTTATAACATGCCAGCACACCAAATAGCCACTTAGTTTGAACATCAGTAGAAGGCGAGATGTCAGAACAGATTTTTTTCAGCTTGCTTGTGGTGTTTTCCAATTTTGAATGAATAACTATAATGCCAGCCTGTGATACAATTGGAATGATTTACTAATCTCCTTTTTTATAGCATATACACCAAAATATATATATTTGTAAAGCTCTAGTCTTTTTTTTTTAACCTTTTTTTGAGCTAATACATAACTTTGGAAATTTTTAGACAAAAAGTACATTTGGCCTGATTCTGGATTCTAGCTGCTGTAAACCAGGAGTAACTGCACTGAAGCCAACAGAGTTATGCCAACTTTTAGAAAATGAAACAAGATTCAGGCCCATTACTCCTCACAATAGTTCTGGTGTGCTATTGAGAGCTAGATTGTGAGTAACAATCTACGCTAGCCCTAGGCAAGGGGCAACGGATTGTGGCATTGCCCCTTGAGCTGTCCAGGAGGGATATGTCTCCCTCTTGCTTTAGGAAGGGAGTAAATGTGCTGGTCTATAACCAGCACAGATACAGTGTCTGGTGCATTAGGGGCAGGGCCAGCTTTAGGCCGATTCCCCCGATTCTCCGGAATCGGGTCCCGCGGGTAAGAGAGCCCCGCGGGTAAGAGGGCCCCGTGCCTAAGAAGGCCTGGGGTTCACCCGGCGGCGGTCCGCTCCAGCGGCATTTTGGCGGCGGGGGAGGGAGGGGCGGGGCGGGGTGTGTGCTCCGGGGTCTTTGGCGGCATTTCGGCAGTGGGGGAGGGGGGGTTCGTTCCGGGGTCTTCGGCGGTGGGGGGTCCTTCAGTGCCGCGGAAGATGCGGAGTGGACCCCCCCCGCCGCCGAAGACCCGGACCCCCGCTGGGTATTCGAATTGTGCCCTGCAGGTCCTAAAGCCGGCCCTGATTAGGGGGAGCCAAGACTGCTGAGAACCAAAAGGCCTGGGAAAATGAAGCAAAGGACTTCTGGCTAGATAAAAATGACTTTTTTCTAGGGAAGGCAGCAGTTGTTTGGGAGCCAGTAAAGAGAGGTTTGCCTAGGGTCTCTGCCAAGGGATGTAGCAAGCCTCTAGATAAGATAGTGTCTGGTTACTGTGTTCACCACTGGTCACAGACTTCTGAAGGGAAGAACCGCAAGTACTGAACCCAGCTGGACAGGCTCGACAAGCATGATTGATCCACTGGGTACTATAATCTGAATCCCAACCTAGGAGTGGGAGAATTGTGAGATTCCACCCCAGGATAGGTCCACTGACACCTGAGGGGGAGCAGTTGGGAGACAACTAAGCAGCTACTCCTGAGCTATGACACCCCTATCTGAGTTATTATGTCTTCCCATGCCTAGATAAAGTAGCCTGTGATAGGTGAAGAATTGTAGCCCAATATTAAAAAAGTAAGCAAGCAGCATTAATAACAAAACCATTAAAACTCCCTCTACTGTTTTACAGCACTGTTATTGTTGTTTGTTTATTTTAGATTGCCCTGAGTGCTTTACTCAAGGTCTGATCCTAAGCCAGTGTAATGGAACAACTCCAATTTTCTTCAGTGGGCGTTGGATCAGATTTAAGGACCCAAATGTGAGTAAGCTCACTGACTTCAGCATAGGGTGACCAGACAGCAAGTGTGAAAAATCGGGTTGGGGGTAATAGGAGCATATATAAGAAAAAGACCCAAAAATCGGGACTGTCCCTATAAAATCTGGACATGTGGTCACCCTACTTCAGCAGGACTATTTGCCAGGGTAAGGTGAGCAAAATCAAACTCTAAACATGAAATACACTTAACTGTCCCCAGGTTAGGGTCTTTTTGACCCCAGAATTAAATTGTGCTGAGACTTGTATGATCCTGTTTAAGCAAGTGATGCCAATTAGATACATAATATATATTAGACGAACATTATTAAGGTTGCAAAATCAAGCACGCAGAATATTGGAAATGCCAGAATTAAGGTTGCCCGTGTAACCTTAATTCATCTCCATTGTGTGTATATTTTATTGTAATGAGACAAGGTGGGTGAGGTAGTATCTTTTATTGGACCAACTTCTATTGATAAGAGAGACAACAGATGTTGGTCCAATAAAAGATATTACTTCACCCACCTTGTCTCTCTAATATCTGAGGACCAACACAGCTACAACACCACCACATATATTATTATAAAGTATTTAATTACATGATCACATGCTATCTTTTATTCCATAGGACTCCTGCTTCATAATGCACAAGATGGATGGTACTCACTTAATGAACAGCTATTCAATACTTTGTTTTTCTCCTATTTATTCAGTGTGCCAGATAAAATCCCAGAGTCTCAAGTCAGGTACCCAGCAACATTCAGGAACTGCTTGGCAGTGACCAAAAGAAAAAAAGTTCTCCAAGGCAACATTTAGTTGCCTTAACCATGAGACCATCTTGTCTCTTCCTGCAATCCCCTGCCTCATTCATAATACACATTCTATCTTCTGTAACAGAGGAAGCAGAAGTTCTACAGACAACTATTTCCTTCACTACACAACCCTTATTCAACCCTAGAGCAAGTCCATGTTGTGCACTGAATGAAGCAAGGGAATAATTATGTGTCACCATGTAATTAAAGACTGTATTGTAATTAGGTTTGACTGAATCTAATTTTCATTTTTGTATAATTTCCACAGATAATATCACTATATAATTGTAAGCTTTTTTCTATATTTATTGATTTAAATTTTCACTGTTGTGCAAAATTATGGTTTTAAGCTTTTTTTTTTTTTTCCAAATTTTACTGATTTAGATGTTCACAGTTGTGGGAAATTATGGGGAGCAGATAAATATTTAATTACTGTAGAAGCTGAGTCAAAAAAAGTTAAAGCTTTCTTACTGTTAAAATACACATTGGCAACTTCACACGTGAAAATATAGAAAGTAAATATCCTTATATCAAACTCTAAGAAGTTCTTGAGTAGCATTTTTCTAACTTTGCCTATCTTTAAATTTCCATTGTTAAAGATGGAAATCTTTTTTGTCCATTTCTTGTGTAAGGTGAAATCAATATTTATTGCCATTTACTAATAAAAATCTACTACCAACTAGCCTAATCATAATACATGCCCACTAGATTTGGCTTAAATTAAAAATAAATAAATTAGCCTGAGACAGACACCCACTATGGAAAATTTTGGCCTGAACAGTTGGCTTGGCAAAGTTATAAGCAATTGAAAACAGGGTCTTATAATAGGAAGTACTCAGCAATTTTAATAATAGGCAGTGCCACCAGCTCCTTGTATAATATATATGGCACCATTTTCTTAAAGATATATTGATCAAATTGTGAGATATGGCAAAACTATTATAGGTCATACAATTAACATCTCAACCAGCTATGCATTGTGTCTGATAATCCAAGGGTGTAATGTGTGGATGGTTTGTGTGTATATTTTGCCAATTTTAGTGACAACAGAAGGATGTATCTTTTTTCTTCCTTCTTTGAAACAGGTAGAAGATGTTCAAAGTTTTCATTATAGAGATGGTAGAGAAAATCTCCCAAAGACAATTCTGGGTTATCCCAGGACAGGTATCATATCTGGCAGTTGAAAAAAGTGATAACCCTATCATTCATTTCAGTATATTTCTATTTAATAACTTTTATACAAATGATCAAGTACTTTGAAATGAGAGAGAAATTATTGAGCTAATGCTTTTCTGAGTTCAGTACAACAAGTTTAAATGCTATGTAGAAATGAGCCAAAGTTAGCGGGAAAAAAATCTATTACCTAAGAGAATTAACACACTAACTATGTATTCTTTCACATTATTACAGTGAGAGACAGGCAGACTTGAGCTAGAGAAAAAACAAATCCTGACTATTTTTCAGAAGTGATGTTTAGTGGGATTGTAGGCAGGAGAAGCGTGAGAGGAAAAGGTAAGGTTAAAATAAGATAGTGCGTACCCTGACCTCTAAAAAGAATGTGCATTTTATAGCCAGACTATTCTTCACTAGTCACCTGTATACTTAGATTTCTTCCTATGTGTCTCTCCCCTTTCCATGCCTCTGGAAAGTAATTTGTTATTTGTATCTCAAACTATTGAAGTATATTAAAATGAGGGATTTATTTGTGGAGTATACCATAAGTATCATTAGTAATGGAACTACAACTTTAGTCTAAGTAAGGAACATCAAATATTCACTATGAAAGCAATTAAAGAGTTTGATGTTCACAATCAAGTACTAATATTAATGTGTGAGAAACTGCATCCAAATCATTTAGAAGTGGTTAAGAAAGGCCCCTGGGAGCATGTCTACACTGCAATTAAAAACCCATGGCTGACCCGTGCCAGCTGGGCTTGTGGGGCTCAGGTTAAGGGGCTGTTTAACTGGGGTATGGATGTTTGGGTTCAGATTGGAACCGGCCTCTAGGACCCTGCAAGGTAGAAGGGTCGCAGAGATCGGGTTGCAGCCCGGGCCTGAACCACAGTTAAACAGCTCCCTTAGTCTGAGCCCTGTGAGCCCGAGTCAGCTAGCATGGGCCCGCCACAGGTTTTTAACTTCAGTGGAGACATACCCTGTGAGTGAAACAGCCATACAAGGCAGTGACTGGATTATAGCGTTGCTGGAAAATAATAGAAACAGCTACTCTCCAAGCAGATTCACCAAGCAAAAAAGGTCTCAATATCTAAATGAGTGCAGTCATAAATGGCAGCTTTTAGGGTTTGATTTGCCTGTTGTAAAACATCATTTTACATTACTAGGTGTCTAAAATCTTTGCACTCAGACAGATTGTGGCTTGTTTTCATCAGTGTCTCCAAGTCCCTTTATAGGTGGTAATAATATTGGCATACATGAAACAATGTTGCATGACAAAAAAAGTATTTGCAGCCAGTTACACCAGGGAGGTATAATTTGGTTTTAACTCAGAATTTGAAGTCAGGAAACCAGGCGGGATTATACTCCTGATTCTGACTTGTTGTGGGCTCTGGGCCAAGTCACTTAACCTCTCTCTGTCTCAGTTTCCCCAACTATAAAAGGGATATAATCATTTTTTCTGACCTCTCTCACAAAGATTAATCTGTGACAGTTGTAAATCTCTTAGAAGACATAAGGGGATTTGCAAAAGTTAGGTATTTTTATTCACCATCTCTGTTCTGGCTGCTTGGAATGGCTGCAGCCAAAGATACCTAGTTTGCAAGAACACTCTTCCAGGGGAACTAAACATTAAGGAAGTGAAAGATCTAAAAAAGTGAACAAGTTTCACATCTTTGGCATAAGTTAAATTGTTTATCTCTAAGCACCCAAAGTGTGCTAGGCAACTAACTGTAATGAATAAAGACATGGGCCCTGATCCTTCAAATGCTTGTGTGTGTGCTTAAGCACATGAATAGTTCCAATTACTTGCATGAAGAATTTACAGTCCAACTTTAAGAGTGAGAGTCTAAAACAAACTGAAAATGGGAAAGTTCAATTATTAGCACACAAGAGAATGTCTGATCTTTGAAAGGTGAAGAGAAATCAGCGGTTTGGGGACCTACTGTGAAATTCCTGATTTGACATGCAGATATCAGATCACCGGTGCTGCTTCATCTATTTTTTCAGGTGATGCCATAAAGGAAGCTTTGGCTTGGGAAAAGAGCAGATGTTTTTAGTGAACAGTTTTCAGCACTGCTTTTTACCATTCAACAAAGTGCCATAGTTGGACAAATTTGGCAATATGCCATTTGGCATGTATTTTAACTGTGCACTGTATGTATGTTGAAATGTGTTTGTATGCAAGAACGAGTACAAGTACATCACTGATGGACAAATCTGTAAGTCAATGGAAGTGGGGAACACTGTTGCTAAGAGAACCGTGAATTACTATAGCAACAGTGCCAAATCTCTATAGGTTGAATAGAAAATTAGCAATGATTTAAAGTACAATGGAAAAAGACTGTACTTCAGCTTAGCAGAACCTCTCACCTTGTCAGCAACAAGTCAATATCAGGCTAATGTCATAGGCCAACAGATAATCATTTCTCATACACAAACTTCTAGCTGGAGGAAGAGGTTTGCTGCTTAAATTGTTTATGTAAAGTAAATTAGCCTGCAAATTAAAATCTCTGTAGCCTGTGCTGGGTAGGTAATGATTTATATGCATTGTCATTTGTCAACTCACAACAGTTCTGTTCTTAAACTATGTGTGATTTTTTTTTCAAAGACAGGTTTTACTTTGAAATGACATCCTTTATGGACACATTAATATGTATTTGGCCAACATATTTTAGTTTCCCTTTCTATAATTAAAGTTATTTTTGTTCTGATAAGGGTTTTCTGCCTCAAATGCCAGTAAACTGTTTAATTTTATAGTAAAACGAATCTTTGCTTCATGATACCATGTTCTGTATGCATGAAAATGAGTTTCAAGGTAACCAATTCAAAATGATTGTGCCAATACTGCTCTCATTTACACTGGCTTTACATCAGTGTTGCTCCGTTTACATCAGTGCATTTACTTCTGATTTGAAATCAGAGTCAGACCCTCTAACACTGCTGTAAAATCAAGCTAGGAGCCAAAGATGTAGAAACAGACATGGCAATTACACTGCAGAGCAACACCAGCAAATTCCCAGTCCCAGACTTTCTTCCATAAATATATGTCTTGTACTGCCTATTCTCTCCTGGACAATGCAAGCTCATATAAAATCCATCATTTCATTAATAGAAAATGATATGCACAAATCTTTTTATCTCAAATGAAGTTTCCCAAACACTCCAATCCAAACACACACTGGTTTAGATAAAACAATACAACTACAGAAAGATAGATTTTAAGTGATTACAAATTATGAGGCATAAAAGTCAGAACTGGTTACAAAGCAATAAAAGGTAAAACACATCTAATACCTAACTTAACAAGATAAGTGAATTCAAAGCAAAGAGTCTCTGTCGTCACATGCTGGGGCAGTCTTACTGGCTCAACTCCTTTCAGCCAAGATCATTCCCAGTCTAATGATGCTTTCCTTATCCTTCAAGTGTTATCTATGCCATGAATAGAGGGAGAGAGATGATTTGGCACCTCTGATCTTCAGTTTTATCCTTTTCCTCTTCTTTGAGAATCATCTCCAGCTGGGGTTTAAGTGTCAGAAAGCCTGGGGAGACAGGAATTTCCAGGTGCTTCTTTGCCAAGATGTAAATTTCTCACTCATGCCCTTTTTCCTGCCAAAGAATGGCTGCTTAGCCATTTCGTTTAATTTTGTTGACACTTGGCTGAGTCGTCAATTTGTCTTTTGTCTTCAATGAACCAGTTTGTGCCTGCTTTTCTAAACTTGGAATATGTCTTAATAATATCAGAGGGGTAGCCGTATTAGTCTGGATCTGTAAAAGCAGCAAAGAGTCCTGTGGCACCTTATAGACTAACAGACGTATTGAAGTATGCACTTTCGTGGGTGAATACTCACTTCGTCGGACCCACGAAAGCTCATGCTCCAATACGTCTGTTAGTCTATAAGGTGCCACAGGACTCTTTGCTGTCTTAATAATGTTATATAGTAAAATCTTATAACTTGACATACAATGTTGCCACACATATTTTAGCAGGACAATAATGATTAGCAAATTATGAGTTTTCAAATCATACTTCATACAAAATCCATTATAGTTTTGTAAAAAATGTGAACGTACGGATACAGACTGTCACAAAGAGTTAGACCAACACTGGGCATTTTTGAAAATCCTACGCTAAAAGTGCAGGTTTGGTCCCAAAATTTCCACATTTAGTAAGAAATAATTAAAAACATATGAATGATAAATGGATTAAAGGTTTTAGTACAATATCTGACTTTCCCCCACCCCACAAAGGTCAATGGAGCTGTTATATTATATTTTATACTTAGTTTATATTACCCCTTTTATTATATATAATATATACATTGAATTTTAATGTATTTTTATAGAACTGTATACACCAGGAATTAAAATCTCACACCTGATTCCAGATATGTTTGGCTGGAGTCAAAAAATCCCCATTGATATCTGGAATCACGTGTGTTCAGATATGAGACTTTGATTTAGCCAATTAACCAGAAAGAAGTAGAAAAAGTTAGACTAATTTTGTCAAGGATTCTTCAACTCAATGGCCCTGACTCAGGAAATCACTTAAACACATGCTTAACTTTAAGCATGTGGTTAAGCACATGCATAAGTGCTTTCTGAATAAAGATGTTTTCCTGAATTAGAGTCAAAGTGATTAACTCCCTTGAGTAAAGGTTTTCAGGACTGGATCCGTATTCAGTATATACTAATGTGATCGGTTGGATTAAAATCTTTGTTGTTGACTAGAATTCCCTGAAATAACTACTTAGTGTAGTGTCTGTCCTAATTACAGCATTTTAAACTCCATACATGAAAACAAATGTCCAGCAAACATAATATTAATATCTTCAGATAACAGCAGCCTCTGTGTAATAATTTGGAGTAAGTGATTTTAAGAATTATAAATGTGGCACTAATTTATTTGTCTCATAAAAATCTCAGTCCCTTTAATGTTGGTGAATACAACTCACTGTCACCACTCTTTGCCAGCTATCTCCTGCCCTCTCATTAAGGTTTCTGTGGCCTGCATTGTGCAGGGAGTCAGACTAGATGATCATGATGGTCCCTTCTGACCTTGAAGTCTATGATTCTATGAGTCTAAGAGATTTCTGGTAAGACAGTTGAGAGCATAAATATTTTAAAGCTGACAGTGAATAGAATGCTTCAGTGAATAATCACTCAATCTTGAGATTAATCAATTATGGACTCATAACTGTCATCACAACCACTTAAATTCACTTACTCCTCAGGTGCAAACTGGTGATTTGTTGGCCATGCATTTGACTATGTTTGGGACAACTTGAAGATTCAAAGCTGTCATTGTTCCATGCTGTATGTTTATACCTGCTTACTGTATTTTTCACTCCATGCATCCGATGAAGTGGTTTATAGCCCACGAAAGCTTATGCCCAAATAAATTTGTTAGTCTAAGGTGCCACCAGGACTCCTCATTGTTTTTGCTGATACATACTAACACAGCTACCCCTCTGAAACCTGTCACATTGTTCCATATGTGATTTTAAAATAAAACAATGAAAAACCCTACCCATTAAATAATGATGGGTCATGCCAAAGTCATGGCAACATGGACCTATTGGACCTGATGCAAAGCCCTTCAAATTCTATATGAGTTTTTTTCCTTATTTCAATAGGCTTTGGATCAGGCCAAAATGCCAGCTCTGCTCAGGAATCCAGAAGCCCAGGTCTGTTCTCAGATCATGTTTATGTTGGGAAAGTATATAGGCAAACAAGTAATCTCATTCTTCCATGCAGGAACTTTTCCACATCAGTGTGCTCTAGAATCCTTGATACCTCTTTTTAGGCCAAGTGGCTAGTCAATATTCAGGGCCTTGTGCCCTCCTGGTCTTCTTTTCTCAAGACTAAACATGTCCAGTTTTTTTAACCTTTCCTCGAGGTCAGGTAGGACTGAGTGGACTTGTAGGCTCTAAAGTTTGACATTGTTTTATTTTTGAATGCAGTTATTTTATGTACATAATTCTACATTTGTAAGTTCAACTTTCATGATAAAGAGATTGCATTACAGTACTTGTATTAGGTGAACTGAAAAATACTATTTATTTTGTTTTTTTACAGCACAAGTATTTGTAATCAAAAATAAATATAAAGTGATCACTGTACACTTTGTATTCTGTATTGTAACTGAAAACAATATATTTGAAAATGTAGAAAACGTCAAAAATATTTAAATGGTATTCTATTATTGTTTAACAGTGTGATTAATCGCATGATTAATTTTTTTAATTGCTTGACAGCCCTATTGTTAATATTAATTGTGTTAAGTACTTTGGTCACAATTTACCTTTGTGGGAAGACTGAAGGAAAACAGGCATTAAACACCTCAGTCTTCTTGGTGTCATCAGTTACTAGCTCTCCTTCACTACTAAATAGAAGACCTAAACTTTTCTTCGTCTTTCTCTTACTCCTAATGTATTTATAGAACCTCTTTTTATTGCCTTTTATGCTTCTTGGTAGATGTAATCCATTTTCGGCAGGATTTCATCCTGGAGTTCTATGCTTGACTGTTCCACCAACTTGCACTGCAACCTTGGCAGATCCCTTAAATATGCCTTTCTGAGTTTGTCCCTCTGTCCTTGTGCTATTTTTTATATCCCTGCTTACATAAGCACTGACTTTTATTTTTTCAGGTGGATGCTCCACCCCCCTCCCTTAAGGCCCCACCCTCACTCCACCTCTTCCTGTCCCTGCTCAGCCCTCTTCCTTGGGGCCCCATGCCAGCTGCCAAACAGCTGAATGGTGGCCCAGCTGAACAGCTGTGGCTGGTGGGTGTTGGTATTTTTTTCCATGGGTGCTTGAGTGCTGGAGCACCCACAGAGTTGGTGCTTATGCCTGATTCTCTCCTCACTTGTAGTAGTGTAAATCAGGAACAACCCCAATAAAATCAGTGGAGTTACACTGGTATAAAATTAATGAACCACAGGTGGTTCATCAGCCTGGGAAGCAGTCTAATGAGAGGTGCTGTGGTTCACCAGCAAATATAAACCCAATCTGACAAGCCAGAGAAGGCACATCAGACTGGCAGTGCCAGTAGGAATCTGAAACGCACTTCTTGATTTGAAGAGGGTACTAAGCAGGGGTGAGTCTAGCTGGGTGAATCTATACCGGCAAAGGCGCTGTAGTGTAAACAAGGCCTGCATTAACCATGTTTTTGGGTAGTTAATTCCCCTTGTTTTTTGAGGAAGAGATGTTAGGGAGGGAGTATGATTGGAGGGCACCTGTGGGAGGGGAATGATCTGCCACTTTAACTACCAGCTCTGACCTCCTCCTGACCCAACTATGCCACCAGTAGGGCTGGAAGGGCCATGGGAAGAAAGGAGGATGGTAACTGATGAACTGTGAGGAGAACATCTACCAGTTGGAGGCAGCAAGAGGAATAGCAGGGAACCAGTGTAAATGAAGGGGCTCTGCACAGCCCTCTGCAGGAGTACTGTTGATGTGTGGAATGGCCCATTCATCTCAGTGGGGTGTGCTTAGATGAATTAGGATGCTCCAAAGAGATGAATAGTCTAACACAATAGCTCTGGGTGCTGTGAAAGGACCAGTTCATCTCAATGGGAGTTCCCCTTTACCTCAATTTCAGTAGTGGAATACCACTGTTTAAGGTAATCTCATTATGCAAGTCAGTTTTAGAGCAACTGGAATATTAAAAATTTCTTCTTATTGGGCAGAAGGACAGCATCTGAGGAACACCTGAACCAAATTATTCCAAACTTGCACCATTGCCCCTGTTGTGGAGTACCAATATCCTAGATAATCTCATTATGCATGTGGATTTTAGAGTTCTTTGAAAATTAAAAGAATGCATGGGGAGAACATATATTGGAAACCTCTTGATCAAATGACCTAAATTTGCACCATAAATTCTACCCCAGTCCCTGAATCACTTTTTAATTATTGCTTCCCCAAAAAGGAAGGGGGGTGGTGGAAATTATTCATGAATGGTCCCAAGGGAGTAATATCAGGATTAGAGCCATAGTTTGAGCCCCAAGTATGCATAAAATAAAGTTATAAGAAGTATAAAATTTGGATGTTACATGATTATTTTAGTGAGACTGTATCTCACTTAAATGACCTCAAAAATCTTGAATACTAAACCAACCCTGTGGCTATTTTCAAGACAAGATTTTTGGGGGGGACCTCTTTCCCCTAATAAGCTTTCTCTTACCCTAACCTATTCTATTGTGCTCCCAGTACTCTGTTCTATATGTACTTGGAACAGTGGAAAGGGATAAATTTTCACACCCAGATCCAGTCTTTCAGCCCCACAAAGTCAGTAGTTACCTTGATTTGGGGAATTAGGAATGTAAGGGATAATTTCATTTTTAAAGGTGATCTACAAAGGGGCAATAACTGAGACTGTGCCTTTGTTTGATTTTCACCTGATGTGTAAAGAAGGCATGAAGATTTGGGGACCTAGGTGTTTTTTTTTTATATTTGTTTTAGTTTGTTTTGGGGAGGGAAAACTCCTTTTATATTAAAAATCCAGGTCCTGTCTAGCCTGGGGAACTCATGCTTTGGCTTTGTCTAGACTAGAGTTGGTGGTCCTGTTATAATTTGAGCTAATTGATCGTAAATGCTAATTGAGTTGATAACAGGCTCTCCACAAATGACAGGTTTCAGAGTAGCAGCCGTGTTAGTCTGTATCCGCAAAAAGAACAGGAGTACTTGTGGCACCTTAGAGACTAACAAATTTATTAGAGCATAAGCTTTCGTGGGCTACAACCCACTTCTTCGGATG
>NW_020664393.1:60421937-60427193 GCF_002925995.2 Terrapene triunguis | reverse complement strand
TCCTCTTCCTCATCTGACTCAAGTGAGAATGATTCTGGTGCATCAGGAACCGGCAGTCCTTCTCCGTGGGGTACTGGGCATATAGCTGATGGAATGTTTGGATAATGGACAGTCCACTTTTTCTTCTTTGACACACCTTTCCCAACTGGAGGCACCATGCAGAAGTAACAATTGCTGGTATGATCTGTTGGCTCTCTCCAAATCATTGGCACTGCAAAAGGCATAGATTTCCTTTTCCTGTTCAACCACTGGTGAAGATTTGTTGCACAAGTGTTGCAGCATATGTGTGGGGCCCAACTCCTGTCCTGATCTCCAATTTTGCAGCCAAAATAAAGGTGATCGGCTTTCTTAACCACAGTGGTTATACTGCGCTTTTGTGATGCAAAAGTCACTTCACCACAAACATAGCAGAAGTTATCTGCACTGTTCACACAAGTACGAGGCATCTCTGCTCACTTTGGCTAAACAGAAATGTGTCCCTTTGCAAAATCAAACACTGACAAATAAGAGAGCACGACACTGTATGATTTCGAGAGCTGATATAGCGCAATTTGTTCAGCAGAGTGATGTAAGCTTCGTTATGATTGCATCATCCATGACTTCTAGGAATAACATGATGCAATTCATATCATGTATGACGCAATACCAGCTTCAGATTGCATCATTCATTGTTTTGCCTAAAAAGCAAGTACTGTCCAAACCCAGTCAGATTTATTCATAGATCCAGTCAAAGATGTATTTTAGTCATTTCTGGTTTAAATTGAGATCCCTTCCCTGTATAACTCACTTATCCTCCACCATTCCCAAGTCAAGGGTCGTATATACTGACCCAATAGCATATCTTGAAAACTAGAGCCAATCAACAATTTTAAGCATCATTTTCGTTCTCAGTGACCCAGAATTAGTAAGTTTGACTACATTTATTTCAGAAGCATTTTGGCTGTAGAGCACATGAGAACTAGTTAAATGATGACATCACAAGAGTCAAGAGACAGAAAATTGAGCAATGGAGAGGGACAGAAAATTGAGCAATGGAGAGGGGAAGGGATTTTAAATCACACATTGAAAAACTCTGTTTTGTCTGATTTTGTTAACACCTATTTAACTGCAGTGCCAAATGAGTATTTTGGATAAAGGATGCATGAGTGCAAGGGAGGGATAAGAGAGACAAATTTCCGCCCAGATTTTTACTATTCTGGGGGGCCAGGACAGTCCCTCCCCCTTCCTCCCCTAAATGGCACCCCTAAGGACAGACACTTCCCCCACATAGGCAGAGCAGAGCAGCTCGGCACTGGTAGAAATGGGGGAAGGTAGTGGCAGTGACTCTGCATGCCCCCCTTCCAAACTGCGCCCATGATGGACTCCCCTCCCGCTCTCCTGACACTGCAGCCCCCCCAGCCAAGCTCCCTCTGCCTGAAACAGGACTCACTTAGTGCTGCCTGCAGTTGGAGCTGGCTGGGAGCTGGAGCTTGCCCAGGAGATCTAGGGAGCAGGCGGGGCAACCCAGGTGAGCAGGGTCTAACCCTTGCTGATCAGGCTGTGTTTCTTCAGAGCAGAGGGAGCCCTGTGCTCCCCCGTCGTCTACCCCTAACAGTGGCTGGAGAAGTGGAGCAGCTTCCTAAGGCTGCTGGAGGAGGGGCCCCATCGGGGCTCACCCCCCACCGAGGGCTGAAGCAGGGCTGGATCAGCCTCTGCTGCAGCAAGCCCAGGGGCTACAAAAGTTGAACAGCTCAGAGGGGAACAGAGGGTCCTTAACACAGACATCTACTAGCTGATCGGTGGGGGTGGGGCTGCCCAGGAACTACTGATCCCTGGCTGGGGCTGCAGCTCTATTGCTGGTGGGTGCTAATCAACGGCTATTTTTTTCCGTGGCTGCTCCTGGAGCACCCACGGAGTTGGCACCTATGCCTCCTTAGCAATTTGTGCACGTTTCCACTTTTGGTAGGATTCTTTTTGATTTTCAGGCCATTAAAGAGTTCCTGATGGAGTCCTTCTGATTGGGATAGTTTGCTGTTGTACCTTTAATATTGTCTCTTTGAGAAACCGCCAGCTCTCCTGAACTCCATTATGCCTTTGATTTTCTTTCCCTGGGATCTTAGCTACTACTTCTCTGAGTTTGATAAAGTCTACTTTTTTGAAGTCCATTGTCCTTAAGGGATGATGTTGAAAAAGGAGAGGGGTTGGGATGGACAATAATTTCAGTAAAAGATCACAATAGAAAGATTTATCACCAGGGATCCTAGAAATCCATTTGCCATGGAAAAACATGGAAAAATGCAGAATTTGCATTTTTACAGGGAATCTTTTTACATTTTGTGAAAAAACTCCCATATATTAACTATTAATTAAATTGTACTGAAAGTACCAGTGTCACTTATTCAATGCATGCATTATCCCCCTCTTGTTGTTGAGTTTTGAATGTGCTTTAAATTTACATACCTAAACATACTCCAATAAACTGCTTCTGGCATATAGAGGTTATTCAGTGGCGTATGGAGTTCATGTTTTAATGTATCTCAAATTTCACTTCAGCCTCGAGACGTGAGTGATTAAAGTTATGAAAAGATGCTGAAAACTTTAAAATCACCCCAAAAGACTGTGCTACTGACTTTGGCAAGGATAAATTACACGTTGATGGTAATATGTGCTGTTCTGTACTGTATGCAGCGAGGCTGTAGCTTGCATTGGAAGGCAGATAATTGTAGAACACATGGAAAGTGTTACACATAAACTGAATGAAAAGAAGCAAAACCAAGAGGCTGAAACAGCAGGGCCAGCGACAACAATAAAGGAACAATGCACTGTGACTGGATCATTCCAGTGCTTTACAACTGCCAAAGAACAGCGTGAAGCTGTCACTTCAGATTTTGTTCTATTGTGTGTAAAAGCAGACATTCCTCTGCAGAGAATGGATTTACCTGTTGTCAGAGATTTTTTGAGCAAGCATGTTAAGGGAGGTGGTTGTGACAGTGTACCCCATAAGGCTTTATGGGGAGGGGGTGCTTATAAATGTATGTATGACATAACTGGAATATGTTTTGTGCTGCCTGTGCCATGTAACATATCTCCGTAAAGGTTATGGGCTACTATATCTATTCATCCTATTTGTACATATATATCATTTTCTACTTGAGGTTAAGAGTATGGGCTGTATGCTTGCTTGGTTTCTAAGGTGACGGTGTCATTCCCAAATCAGATTAAATGTATTCCCATTTATTACCAACTCTTTTTTGAAGAGGAAAAACAGCACCTTCTCAATGACCTGAATGAAAATTCCATTGCTGTGATCACCGATGAAACAACCGGCTTACAAAGTAGACCAGTTATTAACATTTTATTTTAGGTTTCAGAGTAGCAGCCGTGTTATTCTGTATCCGCAAAAAGAACAGGAGTACTTGTGGCACCTTAGAGACTAACAAATTTATTAGAGCATAAGCTTTCGTGGGCTACAGCCCACTTCTTCGGATGCATATCACGAAAGCTTATGCATTTTATTTTAGGTGTTCAAGGTAGATCCTCCTAAGCATGCTGACATTACTGCACCACAGCTTGTAAAAACGGCGTACCTTGGAAAAGTTAATCAGGCCACCATTTCACAAACCTTGATTTTTTGTATGGTGGAATTCAGCAGCCCAATAGATAGAATATTAGCATTTATAACAGACAGTGCGAGCTACATTGCAAAGGCTTGTAATGATGTACACCTCTACCCCGATATAACACGACCCGATATGACACGAATTTGTATATAATGTGGTAAAGCAGCGCTCCGGCGGATCAAAGCAAGTTTGATATAATGCGGTTTCACCAATAATGCGGTAAGATTTTTTGGCTCCCGAGGACAGCGTTATATCGCGGTAGAGGTGTAGTTTGAAACCTGTGGTCAAACTGTGTACATATTCTTTGCTATGCACATATAGTCGCTCTTCCAGAAAAAATACTTGGCAAGATACCTTGGGCAGCATGTGAACCCCTTATTCAGGGAGGCTAGCCCTCTGCCCAATGCCCTGCCCCCACTCTGCCCCCCCTGCTCTTGCCCACCAAGGCCAGAGGAGCCCCAAGCCCTGGACTGCAGCAGGAATAGCCTCTGCTAGCCTGGCCAAGCAGCCTCAAGCCCTGCCCCGCCTGCCTGAGCTGCCCCACCCACCTGAGCCTCCCCAAGCCCCAGCCCACCTGAGTGGCCCACCCATCCGTGCCAACTCCAGCCCACCCGCCCAAGCTGCCCCAAACTCCAGCCACAGCTCAGCCCTGGGACAGGGAGCATTAGCAGAGGTTTGGGGAGGCTTAGCCTCCCCCAGGATCCATTATGCACCAGCCATGCGAGATACCTTTAAGCAAGTGGACTGCTTTGTTGCTTTGTTGAAGTCACTTTCAGTGAAAGCTCCAGCTCGTCGTGCACGGTTATTGAGATACCTGAATGAACAGAGTGTTGATTCGCCAACACTTCCATCCGAACCAGTTGTGACCAGGGGAATACATGGTTCATTTGTGTAAAGAACAATGCACAGTACTACCTGTTCTATCATGGGTTCGTGGATCATGAACAAATGGAATGTGGGGATATATCTGTTCTGTGGAACTAGCCAGCCTGTTAATGATAGAAGATGTGCACGCTAACCTGAAATACTTTGCAGAGAACTGGATGCCTGGTGACAGGCACATTATACAGTCCCAAAAACACCAAATACACAAAGTATGCCTGTGACGGGGCAGAGTGGCCCCGCACTGGCGCAGCAGGGGTTAATGCTTCCCTCCTGGCAGATGAAGCCCCGCCCCGGAAGCCCTGCTGGGCATGCTCCAACTGCAGACTAGGTATAAAAGCCTGCAAAGCTGCTCAGTTGGGGCTGACCACCGGAGGAGAAGGACGCACACAGCCAGCTCCCGAGGAGGAACAGCCCAAGTTTCAGGCTCCAGGAGCCAGCCTAGCCGGCCTGAACCCTGCATCTCAGATGGAGGACCCGCCAGAGGGGAACGGACCGGAACCCACGTCTCCGGAGGAGACCACGACATTGAGGGTAGGAAGTGACCCAGGGGAACTTTAGGGACGAGCCGTGTTAGAGCAACACTGACGTTTGGCGTGCGGTGGCCGGATCCCTGCTGAATCAACGGCAAGGAGAACCCCGCCATTAGGAGAGCCCTGGGTCAGGACCCGGTGGAGAGGGAGGGCCCGGGTCCCCCTACGCCTCTGGCCATTGGGCCATGCTACCCTGCTACTGAGGGGAGTTATATATGGACTCTGGCCGTTGGGCCGCACTA
>NW_020664393.1:60300340-60421927 GCF_002925995.2 Terrapene triunguis | reverse complement strand
CTACTGAGGGGAGGTATATGGACTCTGGCCGTTGGGCCATGCTACCCTGCTACTGAGGGGAGTTATATATGGACTCTGGCCATTGGGCCTCACTACCCCGCTACTGAGGGGAGTTATATGGACTCTGGCCGTTGGGCCGCACTACCCCGTTATTGAGGGGAGTTATATGGACTCTGGCCATTGGGCCACACTACCCCGCTACTGAGGAAGAGACGATGGACGGGACACCACCAGGAGGGGGCGCTCCACTGGACAGAGCTAATTCCCAGATACAACCAGTAGTAGGCACCAGGTGGTGAGTCCCAACCCCGTTACACTGGTGGAGAATGCGGGCAGTGATCAGGGCCTGAAGTAAGGACCCAGAGACCCACGATGGAACCGGAAAAACTTCTGAAATGGCTCCTGGAGAACCAACAGCAGCAGACGGTGAAACAGCAGCAGCAGCAAACCCAGTTGCTCCAACAGCTGGTAAGGCCAGCCTCACCGCAAACCTGGCCAAATGCCACTGGGGCCAACGGGAAGTAACGTACCTAGGCTACACAGTGGGTCGGGGAAGACTCCGCCCGTTGGTGGACAAAGTCAAGGCCTTGAAGAGCAACCCCACGCCTACAACGAAAAGACAAGTTCGGCAGTTCCTAGGGCTAGCCGGACACTACCGATGGTTTGTGCCCAACTTTGCCACACTTCTGGCCCCCCTCACAGACCTGACGAGAAGCTCCCAGCCCAAGAAGGTCCAGTGGTCAACAGCCTGTGAAGAAGCTTTCGGTGCCCTGCGTGACCACTTAACCCGGGAGCCGGTACTGAGACAGCCAGATTTTGCGAAGCCCTTTATTCTCCAGACTGACGCCTCTGAGGTAGGGCTGGGAGCCGTGTTGTCCGAAGAGGAGGAGGGAGAAGAACACCCCATCTTATACTTAAGTCGTAAGCTGTTTCCCCGAGAGACCCGGTATTCCACCATAGAGCAGGAGGCCCTGGCAGTTAAATGGGCGATTAATGCACTGAGGTATTACCTGTTAGGGAACACTTTCTCCCTGGTGACAGATCATGCACCCCTCAGATGGATCAATAGTATGAAGGAAACGAATGCATGGATCATGCGGTGGTACCTGTCCCTCCAACCCTACTCCTTCCAAGTGTCACACCGACCAGGGAAGGCCCATGGGAATGTGGACTTCTTTTCCCACCTCGGGGAAGGGGAGGGGGAAGAAGGGCCCCAGGGACCGCCGGCTCCAGCCGCAGTTTTAAAGGGGGGGATATGTGACGGGGCAGAGCGGCCCCGCACTGGCGCAGCAGGGGTTAATGCTTCCTTCCTGGCAGACAAAGCCCCGCCCCAGAAGCCCTGCTAGGCATGCTCCAACTGCAGACTAGGTATAAAAGCCTGCAAAGCTGCTCAGTTGCGGCTGACCACCGGAGGACAAGGACACACACAGCCAGCTCCCGAGGAGGAACAGCCCATGTTCCAGGCTCCAGGAGCCAGCCTAGCCGGCCCGAACCCTGCATCTTAGATGGAGGACCAGCCAGAGGGGAACGGACCGGGACCCACGTCTCCTGAGGAGACCGCGACATTGAGGGTAGGAAGTGACCCAGGGGAACTTTAGGGACGAGCCGCGTTAGAGCAACACTGATGTTCGGCATGTGGCGACCGGATCCCCGCCGAGCCAACGGCAAGGGGAACCCCGCCATTAGGAGAGCCCTGGGTCGGGACCCGGTGGAGAGGGAGGGCCTGGGGCACCCTATGCCTCTGGCCGTTGTACCATGCTACCCCGCTACTGAGGGGAGTTATATATGGACTCCGGCCATTGGGCCGCACTACCCCGCTACTGAGGGGAGTTATATGAACTCTGGCCGTTGGGCCATGCTACCCTGCTACTGAGGGAGAGACGACGGACGAGACACCACCACGAGGGGGCGCTCCACTGGACAGAGCTAATTCCCTGAAACAACCTGTAGGAGGCGCCAGGTGGTGAGTCCCAACCCCGTTACAATGCCACATTGTCCTGGATTTAATTTCATGGCTGGAGCATCTTGCATTAACTGATAATGTGAATGGATTTGCAGTGGCTCAAAGCGCTGCTGATAAACTGAGACAGTACAACCTAAAAAATAAACCACCAGCAAATTGATTTTCTCCATGCTGTTCGTGCACTGGATCCTAAACAAGTAGGTGCTGCTTGTACAGATTACGAAACTGTGAAACCACAATTAAAGCTGTCTGAGGAATGCAACATGGACTGGCCAGTGTATTTAGGGATTGCCAAAGACACGTTTGGAGACATTGAGGATCCCATTTACTTCTGGATGTCTGTTGAAGAGCATGTTCCCAACCTGGCAAAACAGTGGTTCTCCTTCAACTGACGCGGAAAGAAGTTTCAGCAAACTTGGGGTTCTTTTCTGAGCTCAGCGCCAAAGTCTGAAAGAGGAAAATGTGGATGGAATCCTGCAACTCTATTTTGACAACCAGGACTAACTCAGAAAGTGAGTAATGTTAATATAAAAGTAATTTTCACTTTCTTTTTTGTGCATTTAAAAAAAAAAAACAATTTTCTGGAAATACAGAATATAGACATAGAAGAAATGTACAAAGTACAAATTGCAACTGTATAAATTTTATTTTATTATAATGATTGATGGCACTAGTAGGCTTCGAACTTGCTTAAAAATTTTAAATATATCAATAAAACATTGTGTTCAACTAATACCTATATAAATTGTGGAAACTAGAGTTCAGTGTTTCATTTTAATTGGGGGAAAATGCAGCTCTTTATGTTTTTTTAATTGTAGAATTCTTTTTTTAGTACGGAAAACTAGGAGCCCTGTTTGTCACACACATTGTGTTGTCTCCTAGGGTTTTCTTTATGCTTTTAGAAATATAAATGTCTGATTATCAGGTTCTAAGGTAACAAGTGCCACAGAGATGCTTATAAATGAATATAAATACATATAAAATTGCAGTGGTGTCTTATGTGTTTGTGCATGTTGATAGATTTGAGGGAACAATGCCAGGTAAGAAGGCAGGACAGGACTAGTAAGTGTGTCATTTCTATTCAGAAAGCTCTGTCATATGCCCCACATCGCTAGTTATAAACCATTCATTCTTTTATAAGCTATGTTCTTAATGCAGCTATAGCTAAAGCTTTATCAGTCTTTTCAGTATTATAAGGCAGTGTCTTTGACTGAAAATAGCAGGACTTTTTATTAGTTGTTTTTTTCCGAATGGCATTGTTTACTTTTCTATACTATACTGAGTGGTCCTGCCTAGTCATTGTTAGCTGAGGCCCTTTTGTTTACTCTGTAGAATTACTGGCTGCTTATTCTGGAACTGTACTCTTCTTCCCCAATAGTCAGAAACGGTAAAGTGAATAGGCCAACTTCAACCTTTATTTTATTAAATGCAATCATGTGGCACTGACTGCCTTACGTTTAGTAGAGTTTTCATTAACATTATACTATTCAATGTATAGCAAGACAAGCACAAATGAAACACATTGTCTCTTTCTCTTTAATTTCCTACAAATGTCACTGGAAGAGTAGAATGCTGCTTTTATGTGATGATGAAGTCATAGGCTTATTGCTTCCTTTTGTTAATGACAAAATTTGCTGGCTAATATCAAAATTATATACATCAAATTATATGCAAGGAAATACTACAGCCTGGAATGTGGAATAGAACTAATTCATTATAAATATGTGTTTGACTCAGGTATAGAAAGTTCCCGTAATAAAAATATAAAACTGAAATTTATAAACAAACAAAAAACCCCAGGGCTAATTAGGTCTGGGAGTCAGGACTGCTGGGATGAAATTTAGGCCTCATTGATTTCAATAGGTTGAACACCATTAACACCAACATGGCCAGATTTCATCCTGGGGTTCTATTCTTGACTATTCCACCAAATCGCACTGCAACCTTGGCAGGTCACTTAAATATGGCCAGTTGTATTTGTAAAATGGGTTTGTGAAGAATCATTTTACTGGTGGTGTCTGTCTCATGGGAGATGTGGGTCTTTATTAATTAGTTAATGATTGCAAAGTGCTTTGAGATCCTTAGATGAAAGGCGTTTCCCACAATTTTTTTCTCCAAACCTCACTTATCCCAAACCCTCTTTTATCAGGGACAGATTCACATGCACTGGCCATTTCAAATAAAACCCCTTTTCAGATTAATGAAGTTTGATGTGTCGAACCGTCCTACATTATTATTATAATATTCTGGTAGTGCCCAGGGGCAGGGCCCTTATCTGAGGTTGTGCCCATTGTGCTAGGAGCTGCACAAACATACAGGAAAGGCTGCCCCCAGGAGCTTATTTTAAGACAAGATGCAACAAATGACTGTAGCCAGCAATAGGAGAGAAGGGTAAGGGAGGACAAGGCTAACAATAATAAGCTAACTCACTCACATCCAGCTCAGTAGGAGTAAGGCATGCCTGGTAAAATGAAAGCAGTGCTGGCTGGTGGTCTGTAATCACAACTCTCAGTTCTGCAGGCTCCCAAACCTCAGTGCAGATTGTAATGCCTGCAATGCTGGCAGCCCCTATTATCTGATCCTCTGATCACCCTAAGGTTTCAGGTGTTCCCAGAGACCTTTGAATAATTGAGCTTTTGCTGTATGTAAGTGCAAAGTCCATTAGGAGAGCTGAAGAGAGCAGAATTTTATCAAAAAAGAAACAAACATGAACTGAAAAGCTTATAGTTGGGAACAAAAAGATCCCCCCCAGGGGTGCAGATGATGGCAAATAAGTATTTTAAAGCCTGCAGTCCCCGTAAGCTCACTGCTTCACAGTCAATCATCAGAACAGGCCCTGGGCATGTTAGCTTGGCCAGACATTTGTTTCAAGGCTGTCTTTAGTCCTCTGTGCCTGACTCAATAGCTTCTTCAGTTATCATTGCACATCATTCATCACTGCCCCACTGCATCAAAGAACTCACCGTTGGCAACAGCAGGATGATTGGATTGAGAACAAACAAGTTTCTGCATTAATTTTAAGGACAGCAAATTATTCAGCATTCTTTGCACTCGCTTATTCTATAGTTACCTACTGTGCAAACAAGCGCATAAACTTGTATTCTCATGGGGCAGTCAAATGTCCTGAAGGGTTATAAAACTTTGGGTTGGCCATCTGAGATAAAAACAAAGAGAGTCTTCCCACAAATCTGTGAGGCAGGTACTTTATGGAAGGGAAGCGAGGAGGAAAAGAAGTAGTTATAATAATAGTAATTAGTATTATTGGTTGCACTGCTGTAGCATCTAGAGGCCCCCAGCTGAGACTGGGACTTCATTGTGCTAGGCATGGTACAAACATATAGTGGGAGATAGATTCATAGATTCTAGGACTGGAAGGGACCTCGAGAGGTCATCGAGTCCAGTCCCCTGCCCGCATGGCAGGACCAAATACTGTCTAGACCATTCCTGATAGACATTTATCTAACCTACTCTTAAATATCTCCAGAGATGGAGATTCCACAACCTCCCTAGGCAATTTATTCCAGTGTTTAACCACCCTGACAGTTAGGAACTTTTTCCTAATGTCCAACCTAGACCTCCCTTGCTGCAGTTTAAGCCCATTGCTTCTTGTTCTATCCTCAGAGGCTAAGGTGAACAAGTTTTCTCCCTCCTCCTTATGACACCCTTTTAGATACCTGAAAACTGCTATCATGTCCCCTCTCAGTCTTCTCTTTTCCAAACTAAACAAACCCAATTCTTTCAGCCTTCCTTCATAGATCATGTTCTCAAGACCTTTAATCATTCTTGTTGCTCTTCTCTGGACCCTTTCCAATTTCTCCACATCTTTCTTGAAATGCGGTGCCCAGAACCGGACACAATACTCCAGCTGAGGCCTAACCAGAGCAGAGTAGAGCGGAAGAATGACTTCTCGTGTCCTGCCCCCAAAGTCCTGCCCCCAAAGTTAACAATTCAAGGCACCATGCAGAGGGACTGCTGAGAACTGCCCCCCACTACAGAAAGGATATGGACAAATTGGAGGGAGTCCAGCGGAGCGCAATGAAAATGATTAGGGGGCTGGGGCACATGACTTATGAAGAGAGGCTGAGGGAACTGGGCTTATTTAGTCTGCAGAAGAGAAGAGTGTGGGGGGATTTGATAGCAGCCTTCAACCCCCTAAATGGGGGTTCCAAAGAGGATGGAGCTCGGCTGTTCTCAGTTGTGGCAAATGACAGAACAAGAAGCAATGGTCTCAAGTTGCAGTGGGGGAGGTATAGGTTGGATATTAGGAAAATCTATTTTACTAGGAGGGTGGTGAAGCACTGGAATGGGTTACCTCGGGAGGTGGTGGAATCTCCATCCTTAGGGGTTTCTAAGGCCCGGCTTGACAAAGCCCTGGCTGGGAGGATTTAGTTGGGGTTGGTCCTGCTTTGAGCCGGAGGTTGGACTAGATGACCTCCTGAGGTCTCTTCCAACCCTAATTTTCTATGAACATTGGTCTATGTAGGGTGTCCCTCTATCTCTCCTATTGAATCAGTGGCACTGTGGATAAATCAGTAAGACAAAGAGAGAAACCATGAGTGAGCACAAGCATGAGAATGACTCCATAGCCTGGTGGTCAGCCCACTCATCCAGGATGTGGGAGACTGAAGATCCAGTGCCCCTACTCAAATGATTCATTCATAATTTATCCACGTTGCAAAAGTTTCAACAGGTGAGAGTCACCCCCTACATCAGAATATCCCTAGACCAATGGTTAGATTGATCATCTGAAAGGTGGCAGATCCCTGTTCAAATCCCTTTCCCCCTCAGGTAGGGAGGGACTTGGAGTGTGTGTGTGTGTGTGGGGGGGGCGTGTCTCTCACCTCCCCGGTGAGAAACTGTGACCAGGTGCCTGGAGGGGCCACACTGAGAACACCACACTTAGGGCAAACTGCAAGGAATAGGGCAGTAGCACTCACCACTCTGGCACTTCCTCAGCCTGTCCTTGGAATTAGCTCTGCGGTTGAGTGCACCCCCTTCAGGCGGTGCTTTGCCATCGTGATTCTCGCTCTTGGACCCATGTCTCTTCAAGGACCACAGCATCCTCTTCAGCAACACAGCCCTCCGGCCATGCAGCACACGCTGTGCTCCCACCTTCCGGGGGACCTGCAGTCTGCTGTTCAGCCACTTCCTGTCAGTGGTAAACTGCAGTCCACGGTCTAGCCACTTCCCACATGGCTCCGACACCCTCTTAACCCTTGTATCAGGGCCTCAGTCTGCAACCCCCACACAGCAGCCAGCCAGGAGCCATCTCTGGCTCCCTCAGCCCATTTGCAGCACTGCTCTGTCCAGGGTGCTGGCAGTTCTCTTGGCCGGCCGGACAGACAGACAATCCTCCCTGGGTTTCTAGCAGAAAACTACCTTCCTCTGCCTTGCAGTTCCCTTTTTATATGGGCCTACTTGGCCCTGATTGGCTGCTCCCTTCAGCCCTCCTCTGATTGTCTGTCTCTGGCACAGCCTCCCTAGGGCTGCTTTTAACCCCTTTTTTGCCAGTGAGGGGCAGCTGCCACATCACAGGCAGACAATCCCTAAAACTGGTGGTTTATTCTATAATTAGATTCACCAAGCCAGTAACCAAACTACTTCTGTAATACCACACTGACTACCAAGAAGTCACATACAGTCCCCTTTTAGGTATTCTAGCCCTTGGTTCCCATCCAGACAAATTGGTCTCATATAGTGAGAAGTTATTGAAAACCCTGTTCACCATACTTAAAGTTCTACCAATCCCAAAGGATCAGACACTTACCCTCAGGACAATCTAAATTCCATATCTTACCCACATATCGTGCTGTCAGCCAATCCTTAGTAAACTAGCTAAAGATTTATTAAGAAAAGAAGAGAGTTCTTAAATGGTGAAGGAAGCATACACATGCAAGTGATTTTTCAGTGTTCCTACATCAGGATCATAGTAGTTATGTTATATCTGTGGGCTTGAAAAAACTTTCTTTGGAATTATCCCAGCAGATCAGAATCCAAAGGCAGCTTAGATGTAGAGTCTGTTAGAGTCTTTCCATGCATTTTCCAGCATATTCCAAGTAACTACTTGGAAGATCTGAGTCCCCTGGCTTAAACTTTCCCTGTTCAAAGTTCAGCAGCCTAGAGATGAAAGGATCATGCCCAGCCTGCTCACAGAAATTGTCACAGCAGAAAGAATAGGCAATACAGATAGTTTGTGGACCTTTGATTGACTCTAAATTAATCTTCTATTTCCTATGCCTACACAGGTAAACTAGTTACACTAATTTACATAAGACAATTAGCCAGTCCTCCATTATAACAGAGATAGTTAAACTGAAGACAATGTAGATAATATTATTAGTTTCCTTCAGTGTCTCACATCTTTGATCTCAAGGTTAACTGAACACAGACACATACATAATTGGTAAACGTCTAACAAGATAGGTAAACACAGACAAATACATTAAGCAACTATTCTTTGATTCTTATCAATACAAAGTGAATGAGGTGGGGATTGATAGCCTAATTTACATTTATTTGATACCCATACATAAATGACAGGTTTCAGAGTGGTAGCTGTGTTAGTCTGTATCAGCAAAAACAACGAGGAGTCCTTGTGGCACCTTAGAGACTAACAAAATTATTTGGGCATAAGCTTTCGTGGGCTAAAACCCACTTCATCGGATGCATGAAGTGAAAAATACAGGAGCAGGTATAAATACATGAAAGGATGGGGGTTGCTTTACCAAGTGTGAGGTCAGTCTAACAAGATAAATAAGTTAACAGCAGGATATCAAGGGAGGAAACATAACTTTCGAAGTGGTAAGAGAGTGGCCCATTACAGACAGTTGACAAGAAGGTGTGAGTAACAGTAAGGAGAAATTAGTATTGGGGAAATTAAGTTTAGGTTTTGTAATGACCCAACCACTCTCAGTCTTTATTCAGGCCTAATCTGATGGTATCAAGTTTGCAAATTAATTCCAGTTCTGCAGCTTCACGTTGGAGTCTGTTTTTAAAAAAAATTTGTTGAAGAATTGCCACTTTTAGGTCTGTTATTGAGTGATCAGAGAGATTGAAGTGTTCTACTGATTTTTGAATGTTATGATTCCTGATGTCAGATTTGTGTCCATTTATTCTTTTGCGTAGAGACTGTCCGGTGGATTGTCTTAATTACAATTGCAACGCCTCATGTTAAGTTGTTATGAGTCATACACTGGTTAGCTGGTCTGCCAGTGTCACAGTAACATTATCACTGGGATGAAAGCCCAGGCTGTTTTGTGTAATCTCACCTATGGAGGATGATCTGTTAGACAGCCTCTGAGCATACCTACTAGAGCGGGTCCCTTAGATGAGTTAGGCAGTTGAACACTTATCTTCCCCAGCTTTGTGAATCGCTCTGAGGCTTAGGCAGGAGATAGGCATCTGGACGCCAGAGTGAGGCAGTAGTGTGTATGCCCAAAGGCAGAAACATAGGCGCCTAGGAAACTTTTATTGAAAAGACTTAGGCGCTGAGTGAGTATAGGCATCTACAGGGTTTCAGCAGAAGCTTTGTGCATTGCAGTGGTCCCCAAACTGAGATTTAGGAGCTTAAAACAGGAATTTAGGCATTTAATTCCTTCTTAGCCTTCAGCCCAAAGTGAATCAGGCACTGCAACACTGAGCAGTGCAACACCTGACTCCTAAGTGCCCTGTGGCTTAGTGGAATCATCAGACCCACATTGGACTCCCACTTCCCCTTAGAATGCATGGGGAGAGTTAGGCACCTAAGAAAGGGATCCTCAGAAGCCAGCAAGCTGAGTGAGAAGCTACCTAAGCCAGCCGGAGGTAAGATAAAGAGGAATGGAATGGGGCATTGGCCTACATCAGTGGTTCCCAAACTTTAACAACCTGTGAACCCCTTTCATTAAAATGTCGTCTTGCGAACCCCCTCATAAAAATGAATATTTCCAGGGATTTTCTCCTTTACCTGAGTAAAAATTATAAAAGCAGTGATCTTGGAAATATAAAATTTGTTTTTATGACATGCTTATTACACACTTTATTCTTAATTATTATTTATCATTACAGTATTTTTATTACATTATGAAAATGGCAACACTCTTCCAAGATCTCACTTTCGTAGCTTGTATCACTTTGAATAAGCCTGTGATAAGAGAAGGCTTTTATTTTTCATCAAGGAGTATCAGATGTGAAACAGCATGAAGGTATTTAAGAAACCAACTTAAAGAGTTCCTCCTACACAAGCATTCAGGTCTTGAGCAGTCCAGGCAAACAAAGCACATTACAACAAAACTTAAACTTGTTCTTCATAATAATTTAAAAAACAATACTAGCTGCCTACTTAATTTTAAAAACAGCAAAATATATACACCTCCCGTTCCATTTCTTATAAGGAGTCTTGAAGTTTAAATCTCCTCAGTGTGATAGATAGGCTGGCTTTGATCTGCTTAGCTCTTGGAAGTCCAGGGGCTCCAGGCTGCTGGCCCCTTGCTGCTCGGGGTCCCTAGCTCTGTCCGACATTAGGGAATTTTTTCCCGAGAACCCCCTGTAACATTTCACGAACCCCCAGGCGTTCACGAACCCCAGTTTGGGAACCACTGGCCTACATCCTCAAATATATTTAGGTGCCTAACTCTGATTGATCTGGGCCTCACTAGGGATAGCTGCTTGGGATTCTCAGCTGTGGACCCTCTCTTGGAGTTAGGCACCAAACCCCGCTCAGCCACTTAGGTAACCTGTATTCTGGCAGTCTCAACCTACACCTTTTCGTGGAAAAAAAGAGTCCCCTGTACAGCCAGTAGCCCTGTGGCTAGGGCACTCACATAGGATGTAGGAAATCGGATTTCAACTCCATTCCCTGCCTGATTTGGAGCAGCAATTTGAACCCACTTCCAAGGAGAGTGCCCTAACAACTGAGCCGTACAGTCAGTGGCTCTCCCTGGCCTAATGACCATTTAATATTGTTGTGGTTTGTGCTAAACATCATTGGAGCTGATGGGTGTAGCCACCACCCTTCAGTTAGGATGACTGTGGAAACAGGGTCCTTTATAGCAGTTGTCACCAAGGATAAAGAAATATGTGAGTGGAGGGATTTGCTGGGTGTTGTTTGACCAGCTTTGTGTGTGTGAGTGAGAAAGAGAACAAGCTGAAGCCACACAGAGAGCAGAAGCAGTGAGAGAAAGCCAGGTAGACAGGAACAGAAGGCTGATAATGCAGAAAAAAATCGAAGAGAACTTTTTTTGGGGTACAGAGTTCTGGCTGGGAAGGCAGGCTTGGAACAGTGAACAAAGGAACTGTCTCCTGCTGTTTGTCTCCTACTGTGTTCAGGGAAACAGACTTTGCAAATAAACAAAATTGTATCAAAGAAATACCTGACTCTCTCCAATTTCTTTTCTTAACTGGAACAGCCTACAAAAGCCTGAATTTTTGGCTAACTTCTCAGGTCAAAAACAAAGTAGAACAGCTTCAACAGGAGCAATTGAGAGAGAGACCCACTCCAGAATAGCTGACAGTTTTGTGATTAGGGCACTCACACACACAAAAATTCTCAACCTGCTTGCTCCCGGCCGCCTTTGTGACGGTATCATGTCTAAGAACACCTACAGGATCAGGTCCTTTTGGATTGATGGTGGGGAGATCACCTAGTTTAAGCTCTGCTTCAGGCTGCCAGGACTTCAACTTGAGCAAGGGATCCAAGCAGCTTGCAGGGGAAGGGGGCAGAGAAAGGTGTCAATGCTTAGGCAACTTTGCAAATGCTGACCAGTGACAAATTATGTGCCTTGGGGACTTAGGTGCTTATGGAGGTAGGTAGCAAGTGAACGGTGGTTTTGAGAATGTCCGTGGCATCTAAACAGTGGACTTAAGCACCTAAATAGGTAGATAGGCATCTAAATACCTTTGTGGATCTGGCCCTAAGTCATTTTTGAAAATGGGAGTTAGGGTCCTAAAGCACTTTTGAAAATTTTACCCTGGTGACTGTGACGGGGTGTTCACGCCACACAAGGCAGAATAGGTTAAATTAGGTCAATTAACCCAATATGCTGCAGCTGGAGGAGAGCTGGGGCTCAATAAAGCCTAATGGAAGATGAAAGGCAGCTGGGAAGGAGCAGGTTGGGTCTGTATAAAGAGATGAAGCTGAGCCAAGAGGAGGGCTGGCCATTGTAGCTTTTCTGAATAAATAGACACAAAGATGGACGATGTGCACTCCGTAAGGTGGAAGAAACTGTTGATAACCTTTTGTGGGTATGTAAGAGCTTTGATAAAGAAAGGGAAAAGCTTTCTGAGGAATTCAAATGTCTTAAGGTAACAAATTACATTGTTCAGTAAAAACATGAGGGAAGTGGAGTATTACTAAAAGGTGTTGTGTGAAGGGCAGAGCAAGAGACTATAAACTGCTACGTATTGAAGAACTATAGTTGGTGGTGGGTATAGAGTTGGGAGTTGGTGACTATAGAGTTGGGAGTACAAGTAAACAATAAGACAATACTGGTCAGCTTGATTGGTGTTGGTCTCATCACGCTGAAGCTTAACCATTGTCAAGTTTTTTTGTATGCATCATGGCAAAGAAGAGTTTGAAGGAGGGTAATGAGTTAATTTTGTGGGTGTTTATCTGGCCTTGTTAACAAGAATTATTGAATCTTGCTGATTTCATATTTTTAGTTAGCTTTCTGCAGAACAAATTATCATGTCTCCTCCTAGTCATTATTTCTCCAGAATAAACACTCCTGGTTCTTCTCCTTTTTGCATAGATCTTGTCTTTTCCTAAATTTTTTTACTGTTTTTCACTTCCTCCCAATTTCTGCATAAGAGGGCTTTAGGTATCCTAAACTCTTAACATCTTTGCAGTGTGTGAATCAAGTTTTGATAGTTTTGGTAGCACCCTTGAATTAGTATTGTAGAAATTTCCAAAATTGCTGCTTCTTCTAATACGGCGTCTCTCTCTTCGTATTGCTCTCAAATAGTGTGTGATGTTTGTTGCTCTTTGGGAGATATAATTGTGACAGTGCACCCCATATTCTTCTCAGTATTATTATTATGACCTAATCAGAATGTGTTTTATGCGAGAAGTCATGTGAGGTGTCATTGGAAAGGTTATGATTTACTGAATATGATTATCCGTTTGTATGCATGCATGTACTGAAGTAAGTCAATATTCCTGTGTATCTATATTACAAATGTGCTTATATCTGGGGAACGCCCTGAAGGCAAAAGGCTCTTAGTCTAGATCAGGGATTAGCAACCTTTAGCACGTGGCCCACCAGGGTAAGCCCCCTGGCGGGCCGGGCCTGTTTGTTTACCTGCTGTGTCCGCAGGTTCAGCCGATCACAGCTCCCAATGGCCGCGGTTTGCCCCTCCAGGCCAATGGGGGCTGTGGGAAGTGGCGGCCAGCACATCCCTCGGCCCACGCCATTTCCAGCAGCCCCCATTGGCCTGGAGCGGCAAACCATGGCCAGTGGGAGCTACGATCGGCCAAACCTGCGGACGCAGCAGGTAAACAAACCGGCCCGGCCCGCACAGGGGCTTATCCTGGTGGGCCACGTGCCAAAGGTTGCCGATCCCTGGTCTAGATATCTGTCTGGGAAGATTTAATTTAATGAGCCATTAGGAGAAAACAATAGGCCTTAGACTAGCTTGGATCCCCAGTGGGAGATAAGCTCATCTTTTTGAGGACCCTACAGACAGCCTCTGAATTATGGCCACTGTGACACTACAGGGACATGTGACCAGGTCACCTGGTGCTGAACTCCATCTTGGGATACCAGTGTTTTTCCACTGACTGGTGTGGGAGCCAAGCTTTGAAACAAAGGATTCCCACCATATGCAAAAGCCATTTTAGGCGTGGCAGTGACCTCACTGTGGTTTTTCACTGACTCCCCACCTAAAGAGACTCTTGGAAACACCTAAGGAACAGACTGAACTGCGGGGAAGTGCTGGAATCAGGCTAAAGGGATTTTTACCCTGTGACTAGAACACCTGGGGATTTTAAGCTGTAAGCAAGTGCAGCTAGCCCCTCAAGAATCTGCAGCCTGCTTGTATCATCACTTAAGGTGAGGATCTGCTATTCATATCCAGTCTATTTAGCATATTAAGTTTAGTTTGCGTGTTTTGTTTGTTTGCTAGGTAATCTGTTTTGATCTGTTTGCTATCCCTTATAATCACTACCTTTTTTTTTAGTTAATAAACTTGGTTTTGCTTTGTCTAAAACCAGTGTGTAGGAGTCATAACTCGAGGCAGAAAGCTGTTGTCTATTTTCTCTCCACATTGAGGGAAGGGGTAAATTTCATGAGCTTATGCTGTACAGTTCTCTGTGCAGCACAAGGTGGTATAATTTTGGGTTTGCACTCCAGAGGAGGGTGCATACTTGCTGAAGTAGCTGGGAATTTCCTTAGCTGGAGCCTTCCCATGCAGAGCTGATCTCAGCGTCTGCCTGTAACTGCAGCTGGGTGTGTCCCTACCTGTATGTGTGCTGGTGAAAGTGCAGGCTGGAGCCTGGGAGAGGGCTTGGCAGGCTGGTCACAGCACTACAGTGTAAAGGGAGCCCAGGCTGGTGGGTCAGGGGGGCTCAGTGGTATCGCAGCTCCAGGTGGCACCCTGGGGGGAACCGTTGCAATAATTGAACCGCTTGCAGCTCCTTCTGACAGGATAGCCAGTCTAAGCTTAATTACCTAATTTTCCAAAGTACAAACCTGTAATGACAAGTGTATGTCTAAAGGCCAAAATCTGCTGGGGTGGTGGTGTCCCCATAAGTGAAGATAAACTAAAAAAGGCCACTTTTTAACCAAAAGAAAAATGTCCACAAATGAGTTTGTACCAGTTTATTTATATTGGTGCAGTGTGTCTTCGCAGCCACAGGTTGTATTGGCAAAAGGTGTCAGGCACTGTGGGCAGACATTCAGGTGTCCCCCACATCATCGGGTGCACTAATCTCTGGATCAAGTTCTCAAACTTCCTCTGTTCCATCCTATCATGTTTTAGGATCCACCCAGAAAAGGGGCTCTGGCACTGTCTGCCCTGTAACTTCAGGGACCTTTGTGCTGTGCTGCTATAGTTCAATTCCCTGACACCAGTATCCTGTCTACAAGCATAAGATCTCACACCTTCACTTTCACAAGCCTAGTTATACCTTTGTAGGGTGACATCGACAACCAGAGATGACCTATACCTGCCGATAGTGGGTGGGGGGAGGGGCAGAGTGAGGGCAGCAGCTTCAGCAGATGTTATTGAGCATGCTCAGTACAAGCCATGCAGCAACTCTGGGGGGAGGGAGCATGTGACCTGGCGTGCTCCGCCCAACGTGTTTCCTCTGCCAACAGCCCTTCTCAACATATGTCCTCAAGCTCTTAAATACCAGACACTCACTTCCCCTCTGGTTCATCACCCACAAAGGCATGAAACCAGCCCTCCACCACATCAGCAGCTCACTTAGGCATACACAGTTTGCTCACCAGAGTCCTGCTTGGGATAAAAATCAACAATGTTTAATCACGGGGGGAAAAAATCATTCAAAGATGAAGTAGTAAAGAGACAGCAAACCTACACCTTACACAGACAAACATAAAGACTCAATGTCTGGCTTTACACTTTCATATTAGAAAGGGGATATTATCTAAGAAGAGTTACCTATTGCTTTAAAAGAGTTTCCCAGTGTACTGCCTGTCCCTGTCTCTCCCCCCCCCCCCAGCTACAGGGGGGAACCAATATTCACAAACAGCCTCCTGCGTTGAGACTGTCCCCTCAAATTCTGGATGATCCGTTCAAACTCCTTCCATTTTAAAACGGTTTCGGGTGTGTGTGTGGGCGGGGGGGAGAGTCATTTTTTTTGTTCAGTCATTAAAGATGTTCAAAGCGGGTGGGGACACTCCCTTCTTTCTGAAGACTGGGGTTTTCTTTTCTGTTTTCAGCTGTTCCAATCTGCTTTGATTTCTTGTTCTCCTGGGCTGGACAATGGCTAGGTGCTTGAAGCCAGTCTTGTCTGGTTGGGGAAGTAGCTGCTGACTGCCTCATTGCCTTGTTGTGAGGTGATGCTGAAGTCACATCAGTCACCATGCTAATTTTCTATACATACGTTCATAACCACAATCGGCACACATCTCATCATGCCTGAAGTTCAGTGTAGTATGAACTTTCATAAAAGATTTTATTCTATATACCCTTATGGTAAAATAACCTAGTATGCAATCAGTTGGTGTAACTGCTTATTTGGTGGGCAGGGGTTAAACCTTCTGTTCTCCCCATGGGATGTCTGGACCCTGATTGTCTCACATCCCATTATCTTCTCTTTTCCAGTTTTTAAAAATCCCACAGTTCCTTCTGTGCCATCCCACATTCTGCTCTTCCTCATGCCAGTCTTCAATCTCTGCCAACTTGCTGTCAGAAACATGGATGAACAAACCAGCCTAGCTGTCTTGTCTGTTTTATTCTCCTGTATGTGCAGATCTACCTCAGTGGCCAGCGTAGAGCACTGAGGTGTCATGGATGATGCAGACAGTGAAAGAGAGTCAACAGATGTTGCAGGCATTCAGTAACAAGTGGCACACAGTGAAATGGCAGTTCTTCTGGCCTGTAAAATAAGCACTGAGATCAGATTGTGACGCAAATCTGGGATCAGCAGTGGCCGCAGATGAAGAAGGCCAAATGGCTTGAGTTGTGTGCTGAGCCTCTCTCAACACTGAGACACCGAAATGAGTGCTGCTTTGACAGTTGAGAAACGGGTGTTGATTGCCCTCTCAAAGCCTGCAACCCTGAATTGCCATTGGTTGATGGTCAATCAGTTCACTGCTGGAAAGTATATGTTGGGGTGTGGGGTGGAAGAGGCTGCCAACCAGCTATGAAAGGCCATTAAACATGTCCTGCTACACAGGATTGTGATTGAGCAATATGCAGGAAACAGATTCAATTAAATGGACTCAACCCTGCTTCTGAGAACACCAACAGAAAAGCGTGGTGGATCACCGGAGAAGTTTGAGACATTGAAACTGGATGGTCAGTAAAGATTCGTGATGCTTGCATCTTTAGGAATAAAGAAAATCTTGAAATGCTGCAAGAAGGGTCACTTTCCCCAGACCAGCATATTCACATTGGTGGGGTTGACTTGCTAATTGTGATTCTTAGGACCCCAGTCCACCATTTTCTTCCCTGGCTCATGAAGTCATACACAAGGGCACCTGGACAGGAGCAAGGAAAGACTTAACTATCAACTGTGCAGGTGTAAGATGACTGGATTGTGCATTTGGCATATCAAAGGGCCGATAGAGATGTCTTATGACTAGGCTGGATCTGAGTGAGCCGACTATTCCTACCATTGTTGGTGTGTGTGTTGCATAATATTTTTGAGTTCAGTGGGGAAATGTAACTGACAGGGAGGTGGGGCAAAGCGGAAAGACTACTGACTTTTTTGTGTGGTTTGATACAAGGATAATGACCAGAGTCCATTGAGATGCTGTATGGATGAGGAAGGCCGTTCACGCACGCTTTGACAGCATGCCATAGCCAGTGTCTTTCTTTGTGTTACTTTATGAATATAGAGTGCATGGCCATGAATTTTTATGAATCTGAGACATTAATTTGGGGGGCTATGTCTATATTGTGAAAAAAAGAAATGGCTTTCACAAAATAGAACTTTATTGTGTGGTAATGAACAACAAACTACTAAAAGAGTGCAGTGTGTTGGCTGCTCTGGGCTGTAACGCAGGCTACTGTATGTGTAATTCATAGCAGTTCTCCATTGGGATTGAGTGCATGGATATTGTGGTAGGGTGGGGAGATGTTTGACTGCTGGAGTGTAGGCCTTTGAATGTTTTACTCCATAATACACTGGAGCATCTGAGTTTGCTGTCTGAGGAGTTGCAGGATGCCTCGGTGTATTTCTCGATGCACCTCTCAGTCCTTCTGCCATTCCTCCAGCATGTGTTCCTGCCATTCCCTGGTCTCACAGACTCTGGACTTGGCACTCTCGTGCAGCTCCAAAAACACATCTTGCCTTGTCGATCTTTATTTCGTGGTTATCGTGGTCAGTCTTTCAGCAGGTATGGCTCTCAAGGATACTTCAGCAGGGACACTAGAATGGGGGGGCCCAGGGCCATGGGGGGGGGGGGGGAAGGGCAGTGCAGGGGATGGTGCCACAGTTTGGGCACCTGTGGGCCCCCCATTTTTAGAGAGCTTCCATCGCTCCTGTACCTCAGCTGAGGTAACTGATAAACAGCCAGGCAGCCAGCCATTTAGATTTAATGGATTAGCAGACATCAAAAGAGAAATGTCACAATTCCCTATAATTTTTCTCATTCAGATCTGCGTACAAATATGAACAGTCACACTCACTACTACTTGCTTCAGGGTCATGTATTGGCAGACAGCACAGAGAGTAGATGGGGTTAAGAGTTTGAAAACTATCCTCCCCCTCCCAGAGAGAGGGTGTGGGAGTCCCAGATAAGTGTAGGAGTAGTTTAGTAAACACTGCTAAACTTACTCCAGGTGGTGGTGATCTTCACAGATATCCTCACTCATGAGGATGCCAAAGGCCCAGAGACCTCAGCTGCTCAAGACGGAGGTTGCTTGGGTTCATATGCTGATGGGTTCCTCACAGCAGTGGCATCCTGGAGCTTATTGCAGAGTGGCATGGGAAGGAGTCTTTCTGTAGCAGATGAAAGGTGGATGCTCTTCCTAGAAATGTGAAGGCGAGGGCCAAATGACTTCAGTGAAATCATGCCAAAGGACAAAAGGATATTTGAGCCAAAGTAAACTAGAAACTCTGCAAGTGGAGAAGATTTGGGATAGCGGTCTAGTTCTGTGAGCCAGTCCAAGGCATGCACCCTGAACCACTAGCAGTTTCTAATGCTTTCCTGATTCTAAGCACAGCATGCAAGTAATTTGTTCTGTGCTTGGACTTTCACACTTAAAAACCAAATTCTTGTGTTTTAGACTACACAACCTCCATCCAGTAAGTTTACAATGGCATTTAGCAAAATCATGTAGTCTGAATATCCAGTTACTGGACTGCTTGCAAGCATTCTTTTTTATTTTTTTGTATTTAATTTGAATGTTCAGATATTGATTTGAATGTATTCATTTTTTCAGTTCTGAATTAATTGAAATATGCTTGCATTGTTTTTTTACCAGAAATCTTTTCTACATGCAAGAGGTTTTTTACTTGAAATGCATCAAAGGCTTTTGCTAAAGTTCATGTTTAAAGTATGCTTTCTCTAACTTTTTGCCTATTACTTCCCAGTACATGCTCTTAAAATAAACTGACTACTTTAAAACAGAATTTTGTTGTTCCCTGCCTGTGCATGGTTGGCCACCATTTTGAGAAGGGGTTTGAAGTGTTGAGGGGCTATGCAAAAAAGAGTACAGTCCACTAAAAGGGACAGTAAATTACACCTACCTGAGTCCCTTCCCATTCCTTATTGGGGCCTCTCTGGGCTCAACGGGGTCTCAGAGATCCTGTCCATGGGCTCTGCATCCACTACATCCCCCTCCTCAATAAGTTTTGTCACTAAGCAGTTCTGGGGAGCCTTCTAGGAGTGAAGTAAGCTCTGCCAACAAAAGCACTTATCTGCCAGTATTACTGCAGCTACACTAGAATGTTAGCTGGCACAGGTATGTTTTAAAAAAACAAAAATACAGAAGAACCCCAACCCCTACCTAACCAATATTGCTATGCTGGCAACAGATCCTAGTGTAGCATTGCCCTGAGACAAAGACAGGCTAATGTTTCGACATTCCCCAGGGTACAGTCTGGACAGTTAAACAGCTGTCCTCTCAATTCTCCAACCTGGTGTGGCTTTTATGCTGCTTCGCTGTGAGAGCAACCTAGCATGCTCACATACAGCCTCTTGCATGTAAATTAGGCCCAGCTGAGTTATGAGTGGTCTTAGCCAGGCATTCCTGAATTATATTAGTCACACCAGCAAATTCCCAGTCCCAGACTTGTGCTCAGAAATGTGCATCTTCTCCTGTCCAGTTCTTTCCTTCTGGACGATACAAGCTCATAGAAAGTCCATCATTTAGTTAATAGAAAAAACAGAGAGTCCTGTGGCACCTTATAGACTAACAGATGTATTGGAGTATAAGCTTTCGTAAGCTTTTTGTCAGATGCGTCTGACGAAGTGGGTATTCACCCACGAAAGCTTATGCTCCAATACAGCTGTTAGTCTATAAGGTGCCACAGGACTCTTTGTTGCTTTTTACAGATCCAGACTAACATGGCTACCCCTCTGATACTTAACTGGATTTGTGCATATAATTGTCTATTATCTCAAATGATTTTCCCAAACACTTTAATCCAAACACTCTGGTTTTGATAAAATAATAAAACAAGTTTAACTACAGTAAAATAGATTTTTGGTGTTTCCAAGTAACAAGGCATAAATCAGAATTGGTAACAAAGAAATTAAAGGTAAAACACAATTACTAGCTAACGTAACAAGCTAAAGTGAATTCAGAGCATGGGATCTCTGACCACAGGTTCTAGCAGTCTTACTGGCTGGATGCCTTTCAGCCAGGATCACTCCCCAGTACAATGATGCTTTCTTTTTCTTTCAAGTGTCATTGATGACATAAGTAGAGATGAAGGGAGAGATGATTTGTGTCCTCTGTTCCTTATTCTTCCATCGTTTCCTCCTTTTTGAGAATAATTTCCAGGAGACAGTCTGTTTACATGGGAACCTCTAGCTAGTCCATTGCCAAGCAGTAAATTTCTGACTCTCACCCTTCTTCCTACCAAAGAACGCCAACTTAATCAAGTGATAATCCATTTGATTATGCTAACACCTGGCTGAGGTGCTGGCTAGCCTTTTGTCTCTGGGGAATTGGTTTGAAGCAGTTTCCCTAGACTTGAAACAAGTCTTATATAATAGAATTTTATAACTTTACATTAACAATATTGCCACACATTCTACCAGGACAGTAATGTTCAGCAGATTGAGCTTTCAAATTATACCTCACAAGGCATTTTTTGTACAAGATTCATCATCGTTTTATGAAAGTGGTGAACATAAGAATACAGATTATCACAGATGTCATTACTAGTCTGAGAATAGGAATTGAACCCCACCTCAGTACAGTGCCTTAACCTTAACCAGTGCCTTAAGTCCTTTGTCATACCAGGAGGAGGAAGCTGGATGGTGGCGGGGGGTGCTCTGTGACTGTGGCTTATTTGTAGTCCCCTCTCCAATCACACCTCTGGGTAGAGTTCCTCTGGGCAGTATCCACTGCTTCCCTAGAAACCTTTTGAAGAGCAGTGGGTGCTGTCAGGTGTTCTCTGCTTGGTGTACCCCTCAGGATCCCTGATTTTCAACCATTGACCTCACACCCTCTCCTATCTTTTCATTTGTTGTCCCTATAAATCAATTGTAGCCTGGGCTTAGCGGTCCCTCCCTGTTAGCCAAGAGGGCATCCTTTTGGTTCTGGGTAGGCCTAGACCCACCTACCACAGTACTAAAAATAGTTCACACCTTCCAACTTCTGCAACAAATGAGGGAGGGGTCCTAATGACATCAGTTTCCTGTACTATAAAATCCTGATTCATCACTGGAGCAGGTCCATCTTGTTCACTGAATGAGGCAAAAGTCATGTGGGGAAAAAAGTACATGATCATGGAATTAAAGATTGTATCATAATGCATGCACAGGGAGGAAAGGGGAGGCAAAATTAGGTTGCACAGGCACCTAATTCAGGCACTTGCTAATTTTTGACTGCTTAACTTTGCAACCTTAATGTTTTTAGCATTGGTGTGTGTGTAATTTCCTAGATTTTTTTTTTTAAATAAAAAAGCCATCTCTCCTCCTACATGCTAGGATCCTATCTGAATGACAAGTAGAGGTGGCAAGTCCTTCAGTGTGATCCACAAGAAGTGCAGCAGTTGTAGTGCTGCCACTGAAAACTCCCTGCCTTCAGATCCACTGAGTATTTTAAAGGAAAATATACTGTGAGGTGACAAATTAATTAAAGCAGCTGAGTGGTATGTGATGGGTTCGGTCACAGAGACCCCCTTGCTACTGTCACCAGACATGCTGAAGTTACCTCTGAGCCTGTTTTACCTGCAAGCTTGGGACTCCAGAACCCTGCCTTGTTAAGCCAGACACGCTGGCCTGCTGCAACACAGACCCAGGGTTGTGATTAATGAAGGTGTGTGTGGGGGAGCTCCCTTTTATGTCAAGTATCGGTGGGTAGCCATGTTAGTCTGTATGCACAAAAACAACAAGGAGTCTGGTGGCACCTTAAAGACTAACAGATTTATTTGGGCATAAGCTTTCATGGGTAAAAAACCCACTTCTTCAGATGCATGGAGTGAAAATATTCTAGTTAGCCGTAAAATCCCTCTTGGTGTCTGTTTTCTGCTTGCTTTACCGGTAAAGGATTAACAAGCCGACAGGTAAAAGAAAAGGAGTGGGCACCTGACCAAAAGAGCCAATGGGAAGGCTAGGACTTTTTAAAATGGGGGGGAGGGACTTCCCCTTAAATCCACAGGTAAAGCAAGCAGAGAACAGACACCAAGAGGGATTTTACAGTTAACTGGCTGGCTAGGTGTCCATAAAAGGGAGCTACCAACACCACCCCCTTAATTTATCACACCCCCAAAGCTGCAGGCTTTAAGTGAAAACAGCTTAGCAGGTTACCTGTCTCCAGCACCCAGACACCCAGCTCCCACTGGGATCCAAACCCCAAATAAATCTGTTTTATCCTGTACAAAGCGTATACAGGGTAAAATCATAAATTGTCCACCCTCTATGACACTGATAAAGAGATATGCACAGCTCTTTGCTCCCCCAGGTATTAATCACTTACTCTGGGTTCATTAATAAACAAAAGTGATTTTATTAAGTATAAAAAGTAGGATTTAAGTGGCTTCAAGTAATAACAGACAGAACAAAGTAAGTCACCAAGCAAAATAAAGCAAAAACATGCAAGTCTAAGCCTAATATGTTAAGAAACTGATTACAGGTAAAATCTCACTCAGATGTTCCAATAAGCTTCTTTCACACACTAGACTCCTTCCTAGTCTGGGCCCAATCCTTTCCCGTGGTACAGTCCTTGTTGGCTCCAGCTGACCTCTCAGGTGGAACTGAGGGTTTTCTCACAACTGACAGCCCCCTTTGTTCTGCTCCTCCCCCTTTTATAGCTTTGGCACAAGGCGGGAATCTTTTGTCTCTCTGGGTCCCCACCCCTCCTTCTACATGGAAAAGTACCAGATTTAAAATGGATTTCATTATCAGGTGACATGGTCACATGTCCTGTGAGATCCCAGCCTCCATTCTTCCAGGGCTGGGCCACAAGTACACAGGAATGTTTGCAGGTAAATAGAGCCATTTACTGTTCATTGATTCTGAAGCACCCTTAATATCCACTTAATATGTTTACATCAGTAATACAAGCTTATATCTTATTCTCCTAACTTTAGACATAGAAATAATACATGAAAACAAATAGGATGAACACACTCAGTAGATTATAAGCTTTGTAATGATACCTTACAAGAGACCTTTTGCATAAAGCATATTCCAGTTACATCACATTCACATTCATAAGCATATTTTCATAACGCAGATGGAGTGCAACGTCACATGGTCCATTCTGTAAAGCGGTCAGGGCAATAAAAGACAAGGAATCAGACATATACTTCCCCTTACCTTGCCATTTTATTTCAGCCAATTGTTTTATCCAAAAGTCACTGTAATAAGTGAAATCATGACCTGTCATTGTATCTACACTGAGGTAGCTTTTGATGTGAAAGCTTATAGCACAAAGTTTACATCCCAGCCCTGAAGAAGAACTCTGTGTGTGGTTCAAAAGCTTCTCTCTCCCCAACAGAAGTTGGCCCAATAAAAGATATTCCCTCACTTCCCTTGTATCTCATGCATGTTAGAGGTCACTCTTGTACCGGGACAGAGGAAGAGAGGGGAGCAGGGCTTATGGTATTTGACAAGCAGGCAGTGACTTTTCTTTCCCTTGGGGGTTTAATCTTTACTTTTGAATCCTGAAAGCTAGTGGAGCTGGGTGCTGAAACCCATTGCAGAGCAATTATCCTTCCTGCTCCAGCTCCCTTGCAATTCTTTTCATGATATACAGAACTATGAATCAAGTATCACTCACCTTGAAGCCAGCCATTCATCTATTTAGATGAGTTAAAAGTCAACATTTGAGAACTGTCCTGGCACTAAATGACAATGAAAACAAACAGTTCAGTTTTCGGATCATTCAAAACTAACTGCAGTTGAGCAAACTGACTTGTCAAAACAAAGCCAAACAAAAGCTTGTTGGCTAAATTGATGACCTGTCACTGAAGTGTCAGGGAAAGCGCTGTTGTTCTGAATGCCCATAATAAAAGCCGTAATATTTGATAGGCTTCACTCTTGAAGGGTGGGAGGCAGAAAGGTCTCATGCTAGCTGACACATGAGCAGAGAGATTCCATTATACCACTGGGGTTTTATCTATTCTTTTGAATCCTGAAAGCAAGTGGAGCTGAGTGCTGAAATCTATTACAGAGCAATTGTCCTTGCTGCTCAAGCTCTTACTGTTATCTTCATGGAAAGCTCAGATGGCTAGGTCTGACACAGGATGGTGAATCAAGGAGCTCTTCTTGGACCCATTTTAATGTTTCCACTCCCCTACATGCCTAGACGGTCTTGACATTCACATGTCGAGACAATCCACTGCATACTTAAAACTAGAGTCTTTTAACTAGCTATTCATATAAGAGATTCTCCTATTCAAGAGATTTTGTAATCCAAGAAAGATTTGGGCATTATTTATTTATGGGTAATTATCATTATTGCAACTATGTAGTTGTATTAAAAATCTCTCAGGCAAAACAGTAACACAACAGCTATACAGAGTTTGGAAAATGCATACAGAAGCTGCAAAGGATTTTTCAAGAGGGATATGAAGGGGAAAATATCTCAAGGACAAATAAATATAGCTGCAGAACACTTGTCAATTGAGTACAATGCTATTTAGTACAGAGAACTGAAATATGTGAAATTGCTTGACTAGGTCTTAAAAATGTTAGTTTCAGGAAAAGAAGTTCCTGAAAGGTGAATATTTGAACTTGTGCATAAACATTGGTGGACAAAGATCATACCGCAAGATCATAAGTATGTAGGGTAATTGACATGCATAGATTATATGGTGTAATACCGTGCTTTCTCCTTCACATACTCAGCTGATATTGTATTTGCATATCGTAGGAGAAATGTGCACCCAAATGATATTTTTGATTCTGATCTATGTCAGGGTAAGGTGCAATCCCTGGCTAAAAACATAATAGTTTTAAAATATTTAAATGGTGGTTAAAAGGCTCATCTTTCACAACTATCATTAGATATTAACCAGGTCCTCGTTATAATTATGAAGTCAACTTCTGTAGAATCTCTTGTCCATGCACCTCAAATCACTTTACAATGAAGGCCGAAATCTTGTTATATTTAGTCTTGCTGAGTAGCAATTACTCATATGAGCAGTCTCATTGTGTACAATGGAACTGTGTGAATAACTACTTCTTAGCAGGAGATAGACTAGCAGAATAGAACCCTTATTAATGAAACCTACAATTCCCTTTTGTAGGTAGGTATTTTGTTATACCCAACTTGCAGATGGATAAATTTAGACACAGAATTAAGTGACTTGAGCAGGGTTATATAACAAATCAGTGGAACATCTGGGAGTAGAGTGCAAGAGTTCTGACTTCCAATTTTATGGAGTAGACACTAAATCCCTGCAATGCTGTATGATTGCAAGCACACAAAAGTAGTGACTAAATATCACGTGACAATGAATGAATTACTTTTCACTCCAGAAACCGTCCTTTTCTGCCAATCCATGCTTCTTAGAATCTAAAATATGAGAAATTTTATTTTACTTTTGAGTTTCTCAGGAAACATTTAACTAGATGTTTTTTGTTTGTTTGTTTGTTTATTTTTTAGGCTGTTTTCTTTTTAATTTGTGATGATGAATGAATTATCCGTGTGGTGGTTTTTGTGGCAGGATTAAGCAAGTTGGTTGGGCAGACATTCCCCTTGCACTGTTTTAGTGCAAGACTTGAGAACATAAGAACGGCCATACTGGGTCAGACCACTTGTCCATCTAGCTCAATATCCTGTCTTCCAACAGTGGCCAATGCCAGGTGCCCCAGAGGGAATGAACAGGTAATCATCAAGTGATCTATTCTGTGACAATGCACTCCATAATGCTTTATGGAAATATGCTAATGAGTGTGAATATAATGTAACTGGAATATGCTTTATGCAAAAGGTTTCTTGTAAGGTATCATTACAAATCTTATCTACTGAGTGTTTTCATGTATCATTCTTGTATCTGAAACTAGGAATATGAAGTATAACTCTAAGGTCCTATTGTAGTTATGCAAAGTATGGGCCATTAATGGTGGTTTGGAAGCTTGATGGCTCCCATTGACTCAGACAATTGGTTGTAAATGGTCTGTTTACTTGCAATGTGGGCCAGCCCTGGAAGAATGGAGGCTGGGGGTCTCACAGGACATGTGAACAAGTCACCTGATACTGGAATCCATCTTAAACCTGGTGCTTTTCCTTTTAGAAGGAGGGGTGGGGACCCAGAGAGACAAAAGATTGCAGCCTTGTGCCAAAGCTATAAAAGGGGGTGGAACAGAACAAAGGGGGCTGTCAGTCATAAGAACACCACTGCTTTCCACCTAACGTGTCTGCTGGAACTAACAAGGACTGTACCATGGGAAAGGATTGGGCCCAGACTAGGAAGGAGTCTAGTCTGTGAAAGAAGCTTATTGGAACATCTGAGTGAGATTTTACCTGTAATCAGTTTCTTAACATATTAGGCTTAGACTTGCGTGTTTTTGCTTTATTTTGCTTGGTGACTTACTTTGTTTTGTCTGTTATTACTTGAAACCACTTAAATCCTACTTTTTATACTTAATAAAATCACCTTTGTTTATTAATGAACCCAGAGTAAGTGATTAATACCTGGGGGAGCAAACAGCTGTGCATATCTCTTTATCAGTGTCATACAGGGTGGACAATTTATGAGTTTACCCTGTATAAGCTTTATACGGGGTAAAACAGATTAATTTGGGGTTTGGATCCCATTGGGAACTGGGTGTTTGGGTGCTGGAGATAAGTGACCTGCTGAGCAGTTTTTGGCTAAAGTCTGCAGCTTTGGGGGCATGGACCAGACCTGGGTCTGTGTTGCAGCAGGGTAGCATGTCTGGCTCAACAGGGCAGGGTTCTGAAGTCCCAAGCTGGCAGGGAAAACGGGCTCAGAGGTAATTTCAGCACATCAGGTGACAGTCCCAAGCAGGTCGCTGTGACCAAACCCGTCACACATTCCCTATCACTCATTCCCAGCTTCTGGAAAACAGAAGCTAGAGACAGCATCCCTGCCCATCCTGGCTAATAGCCATTGATGGACCTATCCTCCTTGAATTTATCTAGTTCTTTTTTTTAAAAAGAACCATATGCAAGGACAAAGGGAGAAAATGACCAGGGAGGAATATAAAAATATTTCTCAGGCATGCAGGAGTGAAATCAGGAAGGTCAAATCACAATTGGAGTTGCAGCTAGCAAGGGATGTTAAGAGTAACAAGAAGGGTTTCTAGAGGTATGTTAGCAACAAGAAAAAGGTCAGGGAAAGTGTGGGTTCCTTACTGAATGGGGCAGGCAACCTAGTGACAAAGGATGTGGAAAAAACTAACGTACTCAATGTTTTTTTGCCTCTGTCTTCACGAACAAGGTCAGCTCCCAGACTAATGCACTGGGAAGCACAGTATGGGGAGGAGGTGACCAGCCCTTTGTGGAGAAAGAAGTGGTTCAGGACTATTTAGAAAAGCTGGATGAGCACAAGTCCATGGGGCTGGATGCAATGTATCCGAGGGTGCTAAAGGAGTTGGCTGATGTGATTGCAGAGCCATTGGCCATTATCATTGAAAATTCATGGCGATCGGGGGATGTCCCGGATGACTGGGAAAAGGCTATTATAATGCCCATCTTTAAAAAAGGGAAGGAGGAGGATCTGGGGAACTATAGGCTGGTCAGCCTCACCTCATGGAAAAATCATGGAGCAGGTCCTCAAGGAATCAATTTTGAAGCACTTCGAGGAGAGGAAAGTGATCAGGAACAGTCAGCATGGATTCACCAAGGGCAAGTCATGCCTGACTAACCTAATTGCCTTCTATGATGAGATCACTGGCTCTGTGGATGAGGGGAAAGCAGTGGACGTGTTATTCCTTGACTTTAGCAAAGCTTTTGATACGGTCTCCCACAATATTCTTGCCAGCAAGTTAAAGAAGTATGGGCTGGATGAATGGACTATAAGGTGGATAGAAAGCTGGCTAGATCATTGGGCTCAACGGGTAGTGATCAATGGCTCCATGTCTAGTTCGCAGCCGGTATCAAGCGGAGTGCCCCAAGGGTCGGTCCTGGGGCCGGTTTTGTTCAATATCTTCATTAATGATCTGGAGGATGGTGTGGAATAGACGCTCAGCAAATTTGCAGATGACACTAAACTGGGAGGAATGGTAGATATGCTTGAGGGTAGGGATAGGATACAGAGGGACCTAGACAAATTAGAGGATTGGGTCAAAAGAAACCTGATGAGGTTAAACAAGGATAAGTGCAGAGTCCTGCACTTAGGAAGGAAGAATCTCATGCACTGCTACAGGCTAGGGACCGAATAGCTAGGCAGCAGTTCTGCAGAAAAGAACCTAGGGGTTACAGTGGATGAGAAGCTGGATATGAGTCAACAGTGTACCCTTGCTGCCAAGAAGGCTAATGGCATTTTGGGCTGTATAAGTAGAAGCATTTCCAGCAGATCGAGGGACGTGATCATTCCCCTCTATTCGGCATTGGTGAGGCCTCATCTGGAGTATTGTGTCCAGTTTTGGGCCCCACACTACAAAAAGGATGTGGAAAAATTGGAGTGAGTCCAGCAGAGGGCAACAAAAATAGTTAGGGGGCTGGGGCACATGACTTATGAGGAGAGGCTGAGGGAACTGGGCTTATTTAGTCTGCAGAAGAGTGAGGGAGGATTTGATAGCAGCCTTCAACTACCTGAAAGGGGGTTCCAAAGAGGATGGAGCTAGGCTGTTCTCAGTGGTGGCAGATGACAGAACAAGAAGCAATGGTCTCAAGTTACAGTGGGAGAGGTCTAAGTTGGATATTAGGAAACACTATTTCACTAGGAGGGTGGTGAAGAACTGGAATAGATTACCTAGGGATGTGGTGGAATCTCCTTCCTTAGAGGTTTTTAAGGCCTGGCTTGACAAAGACCTGGCTGGGATGATTTAGTTGGGAATTGGTCCTGCTTTGAGCAGGGGGTTTGACTAGATGACCTCCTGAGGTCCCTTCCAACCCCGATATTCTATGATTCTATGATTCTAAAAGGCAAGGACTCCTTTCTTAACTAAGGAGTATCTTTGCATATTCCTGGCCCTTTTTTGCACTCATGTAAAACTCCATTAATCCCTACAATGAAACAATGCATGGCTAATAAGGAGATCACCACCTTCTTTAATCCTTCTGTTATTTCCATGCAAGGATAAAAAGAGTGGGCTGCCAAGCATTGTTAGGTGCAAGGGTTAAGCGAGAGACTATTCGCAGGGGCAATGCTATTTCAGTAGCCAAAATACTGGCATGTTTCTTTTATTTATTTTTGGTCTTGTAGAAAACAGGACTAATCCTTGACTCTGTGTCCTCACACATGATACTTGCACTTTTTCTGGCATGGGTAAATCAATGCACCCCTTCAATGAATTTGCTAGAGCTACAAAACTGCCTATAATATAATCATGAAAAACATTAAGGACTAAATCATGGCCCTATGAATATTAGGTTAGAAGGAGCAAAGAGGAAGATGTTATGGCTCCAGCAGTACTGTGGGATGCATGGCAGAGAGTCATGCTGCAGCTTAAAGGTATAGGCTGTGGTGCCTACAGTACCACACAGCTAGCACGCACTGGTGTGTAGGCTGGGCAAAGCCATGATTGCATCCCTTTCCTTCTAGACTATTAAGCATGCCACCAGCAGCATTAACCATCTTGCACCTCTTGCAATCCCAGCCACATTGTGGCTGTCATCTTGAGGGTTTGTTGGGAGGGAAGAGGAAGGGGATCCCCCACTCTAATGCATTTGGGGCCCAATTATCACTTACACTAAGGCCCCTTTATACTACCTAAAGTGGGTGTAAATGTGGCTTACTCTAAGGTCCCTTTACTGTCAGAGGGGTGTAAAGTAGCCTTTGTGCATAGGCCTGTCATGAGTCTGTCTGTAGAGTGCCCCCTCTAGGACCTACATGGGAAGTACACACCTGAGTCCAATTATGCCCACACTAGCAGGTGTTACAGGGCATCTTTCTAACAGGCCAGCCCTCAACCCTATGGCTGAGGCCTCTGGAGTCTGGTCCCCTCACAGGGTCCCAGGTGAAACCACAAAACAGCCTGCAGTCAATAAATGGGGCTAAACAAAAGGGGGGGGGGACAGGACAAAAAAAACCTGTAGGCAGCTCCCTCCAGAATATGGGCCTCGCTTATTTCAGAGGGGCCTTGGGGCTATCACCGTCCATTAGGGTTCCAGTGGAAGTAAATATCAGTCCTCTTTCTCCTTCATATAAGGGGTCCTGCACCCTCCTTCTGCAAGGGCAGGGGCTTTGCAAGCTCCCAGTCCTCTTCAGGGCTAGAGAGGCTCAAAAAACTGTTTCCTTCTCAGGGTTGGCCAGATCTGAAAAACATTCTGTCCCTTTTAACTCTTCCTTCAGTCCTGGCATGACTCGCACGTGTGGTGGAGTGAGGCCATTCTAGCCCAAAGCAGCTCCTTAACCACTTGCATACTAGTCCAGGGTTTATATACCCCATCGCAAGGCCTCTGCAGTGTATTATACATGCTGAAGTGGCATTAAAAGAAGATTAAAAATCCCGTCCAAAGCCCAGGTGTTGCTGGTAAAAAAACCACAAAAAAACAAAAAAACCCACCACGAGATAAAATAAAATACATTTGTGACACAAGCGATGAATCAAGAGGATCTGACCTGACAGGGAAATCAGATAATGGGTTCTACAAAGGTGCCTCTATTCCTAGACAGGAAGACTAATACTTTTAAGTGGAAATGAGGTCCATGAGTGTTGGGTTATTTGAGGTATCAACTGTGGGCTGTAGTGATGTGAGAAATATTTGTTCTGGCAGAAAAGATTAAAATAAGTTTCAAAAACTACAACCATGTATAAAACATTCCCTTCTATCCTTGGAGACCAGTGAAGAAACAGATAAATAGAACATCTTAGGAAAGATTCAAATCTAGTCTTGACAACCTATTAGCATTGCTCAAGAGCAAGTTGTCCCTGTTGTCTTTGAGGATTAGGGTGATGGAGGAACTATGCTTATGAGAGGATGCACAGAACACAGGGATGTTTCAATGCCAGCAAACAGTCACACACACTCCTGCAGTATTTTTAGCATAATTTCATTGGGCTAAAAAGCATATTTGCATATGGATCCTCTCATATAAACTTGCAAGTGCAAATGATGTATGGTAATGCAATTGGTTGCTGTTATAATCAGCTTTCATAGTGTATGCCATACCAACTGTTTCTCTTATCATCCATAAGTCTGCTATTAAGTTACAAAGTTTTTTAAAAGTACATAATGTCTTGTCTTATTCCTGGCTTATAGATGTTCTTAATTTATTTCTCTGTTCAGCTCCTTTTCCCTTCCCCACCATACAGGCAGATACTGCACAGGTTTTGTTCAACACATCATAATAGGCATAAACTTCTTTTTAAAAGAATTGCATTGTTCCACTCTTAACTTGGATGCCTGCTTATCTGAAAAAAGCAGTAAATCTCATGTATAACAACTCCAATGCTATGGATATATTTATAACAGATCCCAAGTAATTTTCTTCAATCACATTTCTTTCTGGAAATATTGCACCTATGATTATTTCAAGTAATCCATTAGATTAGTATAGCTGAAAGAAATTAGTCGGGGATGGGGATTAAGGGCAGGGATTTTCTATTTTTAGTTAGTTTGCTTTTATGCATTTGAAAGCATTTTTGGTTTTAGTCAGTTTCACTGTTTTCCCTGCACAGTCAGTTACAGTGAAATTCACCATTGGTCAAATTCTGGACCTCTACACAATCTGCCAGTTCCCAACTAAACCCTATTACGTGGGCTTTTAAGGGGACTACAGTGATGCATATGCAATATGGCTAACTCTAGCCACTTGGATTGCAAATTTTATGATAGGTGGTATTTGTCTTGACCCCCAGCTCTGGTAATCTTGTGACTGCGAGATTCTCAGCATTCTTTTAAAAAACAAACAAACACTTGTAGCCCTTCTGGTTGCTGAGGAAAGCTGAAAATGTGGAATCACAGTAATGTTGAGCTGAACGGGACCAGAGGTCATCTAGTGCAGTCCCCTGCACTGAGGCAGGACCAAGTACACCTAGCTCACTCCACCAGAGAAGTAGATCACAAAATGGAATGGGCCTCCCAAATACTCTAAGACAGTGGTGGCCAGCACATCCCTGCGGCCTGCCACTTCCAGCAGCTCCCATTGGCTGGGAACAGTGAACTGTGGCCACTGGGAGCTGCAGGGGGCTGTGCCTGCAGATGGTCAACATCCACAAAATGTCTCCCAGACTGCAATCAGCTTACCCTGATGGGCCACAGATTGCCCACTACTGCCCTAAGAGAACCTGCTTCAATATGGGGGGGTGGGGAGGCAATCCCACTGACCCCTACTCATGAGCTACCACAAAACCCTGGAACCCTTTCAGAGTATCATCAAACAGTTACAACAAATACTCAATGGGGACCACATACTGAAAGAGAACTTTCCAGATCCCCCTCTTCTGGCCTGTGCCAAGCTCATCATCAGGATCTCCCCACAGACGAGGATGCACCAACTCAAAGTGGCACCAGATCCTGCCATAACAACAGATACAGGCATATCTCCACTGCTATGATGATCAATACTCCCAACAACATGCCTTTCAAGATCTGTAAATCCTACATGTGCCTATGACAATATGTAGTGTACTTCATCCAGTGCATGAAATGCCCCATCAACTATGTGGGTGAAACCACTATGCTCTTGAATGACCCACACAGAAGAATAAGACACAAACACCCAATCACCCACTTTCACAAAGTGATCACTCCATATTTGACCTCTCAGTTCTAATCCCCAAAAGAAATCTGCACGACACATTCAAAAGAAGAGTCTGGGAACTTAAGTTCATAACTCTGCTAGACACCAAAAGCCACTGGTCAACAGACACTGGCTTTATGACTCATTTAAAACCATTTGTAACTTCCTAAGCCTCCTTTGTCCTATGACTACAGGGGTGTTAATCCACTTCACTTTAAATAGTCTCCTGCAATATGTATTAACTCATTTTTAATAATCTGTCCCACCTTGTATTTAGCTGTGACACTGATTTCTTTTCCCAGAGCTGAAGAAGAGCTCTTTGCATCTCAAAAGCTTCTACTCCACCAACAGAAGGTTGGCCAGTAAAAGATTACCTCACCCACCTTCTCTCTCTCATATCCTGGGGCCAACATGCTTACAACAAAACTGCAATAAACTATCCCTGACAAGTGATTGTCTAATCTGGTTTTAGAAACCTCCAATGATGGGGATTTTACACCCTTCTTTAGAAGTCTATTCCAGAGCTTAACTATCCTTATAGTAAAACAGTTTATCCCAATATGTAACCTAATCAACCTTTGCTGAGGATTAAGTTGAGAATAATTCATTGAGAATAATTGATCACGGTCCTCTTTATAACAGCCCTTAACATATATGAACTGTTATCCGGTCCCCCCTCAGTTGTCTTTTCTCAAGACTAAACATGTCCAGACTTTTTAACCTGACATATGAGAATAGGTTTTCTCAGCCTTTTATCATTTTTGTGCTCTCTTCTACACTTTCTTAAAATGTGGTGCCCAGAACTGGCACAGTACTACAGCTGAGGCCTCACCAGTGCCGAATAGAGCAGGACAATTACCTCCCTGATCTTACATACAGCACTCTTGTTAATACACCCCAGAATGTTATTAGCCCTTTTTTTTCCTTGCACAATTTTTTTTTTGCATCCTGTTGTTTGCTCATAATCAATTTGTGATCTGTTATAACCATCCGCAGCAGTATTACTGCCTAGACCGTTGTTCCTTGTTTTGTAGTTGTGCATTTGATTTTTCCTTCGTAAGTGTAGTACTTAGCACTTGACTCTATTGAATTTCAGGATGACTTAAGTGAACCTGAAAGGCTCAGAAAAGAGAAGGTGAATTAATAAAAAAATCCACTTCAAAAAACAATCTAAAAACTTCCTTGATTTTTAAACTATGCTCATGAGTTTTAGGACCTGACTTGAATTTTTGAACAGTTAGGGTTGATGATGATGCATAGGCCAAATAGAGGCCATCTCTGCAAGGGTGAATTTACCCTAGGGAATATAGATCCTTAACTTGGGCCTAATTCTGCTGCCATGCTGGAAGCATTCTTACTAATTTCCCTGGAAGCAGGAGCAGGTCTGTGCTTCTGTGACAGCTATCATCTTGGTTGACAGCAGCAAAGATTGAATCAGGGACCTCAGAGCAAAAAGCACAAGTCTCCACAGCTTGAGCTCAAGAGGCAGACGTACTACCTGAGAGATGTAACAGATTCACATCTTCTGTGGATTAGGCACAGACTGGGAGATATAAAACATACTGACCACTGGGTTTCACTTTCATTTAATATATTTTATAACTATGAATATATTTCAAGAGGCCAGCACTGTGTGGGTAGATAATGCTGCTAAGGATGCTTTCCTTATTTGTTTGTTCGTTTCTTCCTTTAAAAGTGTGGAAAAACTAAACTGGGCAATTATAACTCTTTTGCTTTTAATTATTTTAATTGTTAGTAATATACGTGTATTACAAAATATGAATTTTAAGTTGAAATGGCTCTTTAAAATGTAGGTTCTGACATTTTTATTGCATGCTTTTTGAGACTTCAGACATAGTCTGTAGTTTCTGATGTCAGAAAAGTCTATAAGAAGTTTACAAAACCACACTTCACAGTTGTGTATGCTGTGTAGATTAAAATATTAAATCACACATTGCAAAATGAATTTTAAAATATCTTGGTATTCATGTGGATGGAGAAAATGTCTCCTCTCTACATGTATTGCATCCTTTGGGTGTTAAAATATAGATTAACGTGATACATAAATTAACCAAGCAATTTGACATTTAAAAACAATCCCCACTAGTCTTTCATTTTCACTTCCCACTGCAGGTGCATTAGAAATAAACAAATTATTAACTTGTTAGCAGAATTAATTGAAATGTTTAAAGTAACTTTCTAAAAATATTCCTTCTAACTGCCTTGTGAATTCCTCTGTTTGAATACAACCTGAATGATTCATTAGAAAACAACTTGTAAACAGTTGCAAGCATTCCCATTGTCATAATCTCTGTAGATAAAAATAATTGAAAATAATAATTCATTAGTTACTCCAAAACAATGTTCAAATTTTTTTACTTTTAAATTGTGCTTTTGCCATTTTTGTCTCATTTTCTCAGTCAGAAAGCAAATGCTTTGACTTTCTTTTAAAAAAATTGAAATGCTTTTTTTATTTAAGTAATGATAATTAACCATGATTAGAACAATTTACCCAGTAGATCCTTAATCACTGGCAATCTTTAAATCAAGAGTGGACTTAAAAAAATAAATAAAAAAGATATGTTCTAGTTCAAACAGGAATTAATTCAGGCAAGTCCTAGGGACTGTTATACAGACGATCAGAATAGATCACACTGGTCCCCTCTGGCTTTATAATCCCTGTATCTAGGAAATGTTTAAGGTCCAGATTTTCAAAAGAACTCTGCTCCAATTTAAATACTTAAAAAGCTGCTGAGTGCAGAGCACTCCTGAAAATCTGCTCACTTCACCTAGGTGCCTAAATTAAAATTCTTGGGTACTGAATTCTTTTGTAAACCTTGGACCTCAATCTTCTTTTTCCATTCCAGTTAGTTTCATAAGAGCTCTTACGATTGTTATACCTGGCTCTGTGATATGGCATGCAGGAAATGGCCTGTCTCGAGTGTGACTTTGGAACCCTCACTTCACAAACTTGGCAGGGTCTTGGAATGATAGTTCCATGGAGAAAGGAGACTCACTGCATACTGTGGCAGTCACAATAGCATGCTGTGGCAACAAGTACTGATATAGTGAGTCTGGAGTCCATTCTGAACATAAAGAGAATTGTGTGCATGGCTGTATGTGTGTGCACGCGCGCACACACACACACACATGTAAACACACACAAGGGCCCAGATCCCTAAAGATATTTAGTCATTGGTTGGCTCAGCATTGCACCACCTACCTGTACATAGGGTTAGAAGAGACTGCAAGGGTCATCTATTCTAACCCCCATAGCTTGCTGACCAATGGAATTCTCAGCCCTGAGTTAAGTACCCAGGCTCCCCATAGAGTGCATGGGGAGAGTTAGATGTCAAAGGAAGTGATCCTCAGAAACTGGCCATGTGAGCAGGGTGCCACCTAAGCTAGACAGGAGTGAAATGGTGAGGAGAGGGGCTTAGGCACCTAAATGGCTGACTTCGTTTACCTGGTTAATGGGCCAAAGATAGGTGCCTCCCTCCACACAGGATCTTCTGTTGTGAACCCTCTTCTGGAGTTAGCCCCCGTCTACGCTGCCAAGTTTCTGTGCAGTAAAGCGTCTTTCTGCGCTGTAACTCCTGAGGTGTACAAACTGCCAAGCCACTTAGTGCGCAGAAACTGCGCAGTTGTAGCGCTCTTAAAAAAACCCCACCCCGATGAGAGGCATACAGCTTTCTGCACCGGGGCTACAGCACTGTGGGGCCAGTGTAGATACCGTGGCGATTACAGTACTGTGATTGGCCTCTGGGAGGTGTCCCACAATGCCTGTTTCACCTCTCTGGTCATCGGTTTGAACTCTACTGCTCTGCCCTCGGGTGACCAACCGTCATCCCCACCCCATACATTCCTTTCCAAATTTGAAAGTCCCCTTCCTGTTTGCTTGGTGATGCGTGCAGTGGTCTCAGCGCATCTTTCCAGGTGGCCATGCCTGCTCCACACACCAGGCGATGCCCCGCTAGGAGCAATGCCGAGCTGCTGGACCTCATCAGCATTTGGGGAGAGGAAGCTGTGCAGTCCCAGCTGCACTCCAGCCATAGGAATTATGATACCTACAGACAGATTTCATGATGCATGATAGAAAAGGGCCATGACCGGGACACATTGCTGTGTAGGGTAAAAGTGAAGGAGCTGCGGAACACCTGCCACAAGGCATGGGAGGCAAACTGCTGCTCCGGTGCTGCGTCCACAAGCTGCCGGTTCTACAAAGAACTGGACACAATACTTGGTGGCGACCCCACCTCCACTGCGAAGGCCATTGTGGATACTTCGTTGGCTCACGTGCCAGTTGAGAGTGGACCGAACCAGGAGGAGGAAATCTTGGACGAAGAAGGGGAGGGGGACGCAGAGGCAGAGGATGGCTTGGAGGCCAGAGATGCATGCAGTCAGGAGCTCTTTTCTACGCTGGAGGAGCCTAGCCAGTCACAGCAGTCGGATCTTGGCAAAGTGCAAACAGGAGAGGAGGCCTCTGGTAAGTGGATCTGATTTTGGGGAATTGCTGATACAATTTGTTGGGGGCAGGAGGGTTGCAGAAAGTAGGCTTGTCTCCCTCCACATGCCTAGTCTGAGTGCCGGAACAGGCTGTTGATTGACTCCCTCACTTCATGGGAATCTCCCTTAGATCTCCAGGAAACTCTTGTGGAGATACTGGGCAATCCGCTGCTGCAGGTTCCTTGGCAGAGCTGCTTTGTTTCTTGCCCCATTAATGGTAAATTTCCCGTGCAACTTTGCCGTGACCGGGGGGAGTGGGGCGGGAGAGAGACCATTGCTGCACACAGGCAAGCCGCATAGGGGCCAGGGTGGAAGCCGTAGGCTTGGAGAAGACCCTCGCTTGATTCCCTGCTCACCCTCAGCAGCGAGATATCTTCCATAATGATCACATCCTGTGGAAAGTGTGGGGACAGGAATGATTACCAAGCCCCCCTACAGTGTTGGCTTTCCCCAAGAGGCACATGCCCAGTGTACAGCAGGGTCCAGGAACAGTGATTCATCCTGCCTCTGTGGCTACTCACAATTTTGGGTGTCTTGTAGCTCATGTGTACTTGCCTAGGGTCAGCCAGTTAGTGACAGGTGTGTGAGTTCTGACTGTGTTTTAAAGCACTGAATCTGTGCTGCAAACAATACTGCTTCTGTAAAATGTTGCATTTAAACTTCACAGAGATGACCTTCGGAGGCCAACCTCCCTTATCGGCCGCAGAACAGCTGTGCAGAATTAGAAAGTGGCCACAAGGGCTAACGATGACTTTCTCCGTGAGGTCATGATGCACTCCGCTGCTGAGAAACAGGAATTGAAGGAGTGGTGGGACAGCGAGAAGAGGGACTGAAAGGAGAACGCAGCACACCAGAAAGAAGCCACGGAGCGGCTCTCAACTGTGATGGAGCGCCAAGTGGACACGCTCCAGGCGATACGAACTCTTCAAACCGAGCACCTCCGCGCCCGCCCTCCCCTGCAGCCGCTGTTACAAAACTCTTTCCCATACCACCCCCACACTGCCAACACACTCTTATCAACCTCCTGGCTCCACTCTCTACCTGCAGCATTCCACTCCTCCCTCCTCACAGTCCAGCCACTGCACTCTACAACCATCCCTCTGCAGTTTGGCCCTAATGAAGTACAGCACCCGCTGCATTGTACTCCAAAGGAGAAGGTTGGGTATGATCCCTGGATATATATAAATCTGTAGCCGTCCCAGGACCCCTCCTCCTCTGGAGACCTTTCCTTCCCCCATCCGCATCTCTGCTGATGTATTTTTGTCATTTGACTCTCTCCTCCAGCTGTTGTCTTTTAATAAAAGAATTGTGTTGGTTTGAAAGCAATCTTTATTCTATTAAGTGAAAGCAAAAAGAGCACTGCAAAGCAACATGCAAAAAATGTTAAACCCCCTTATTGCATCATGTGCACCAGTCACCTCCTAGCATTACAAGCACTGCAATCCCAATCATAGCAACAAATATTAATGGCTTTCAGCTTCAAATTGCTGCCTCAAGGCATCCCTGATCCTTATGGCCCCGCACTGTGCCCCTCTAATAGCCGTGGTCTCTGGCTGTTCAAACTCAGCTTCCAGGCGCTGAGCCTCTGTGGTCCAGCCCTGAGTGAAGCTTTCACCCTTCCCTTCACAAATATTATGGAGTGTACAGCATGCGGCTATAAGCATACGAATGTTGTTATTGGCCATGTCCAGATTCCCATACAGGCATCAGCAGTGGGCTTTTAAATGGTCAAATGCAGACTCAACAGTCATTCTGCACTTGCTCACCCTGTTATTGAACCGGTCCTTGCTCCTGTCAAGTTGCCCTTCATAAGCCACGGCATTAAGGGGTAGGCAGGGTCTCCCAGGATCACAATGGGAATTTTGACTTCCTCTATGGTGATTTTCTGGTCTGGGAAGAAAGTCCCTGCTTGCAGCTTCTTGACCAGGCCAGTATTCCAAGAGATGTGTGCGTCATGCAGCTTTCCAGGCCAGCCTGCGTTAATGTCTGTGAAATGCCCACGGTGATCCACAAGCACCTGAGAACCATTGAGAAATACCCCTTGCGGTTAATGTACTCAGTGGCTAGGTGGTCTGGTGCCAGAATTGGAATATGCATACCATCTATCACCCCTCTGTAGTTAGGGAAGCCCAGTTGTGCAAAGCCATCCACAATGTCATGCACATTGCCCAGAGTCACGGTCTTTCAGAGCAAGATGCGATTAATGGCCCTGCACACATCCATCAGCACAAGTCTAACGGTCGACTTTCCCACTCTGAACTGGTTAGCGACCGATCGGTAGCAGTCTGGAGTAGCCAGCTTCCACAGTGCAATTGCCACGCGCTTCTCTAACGACAGGGCAGCTCTCATTCTCGTGTCCTTGCACCACAGGGCTGGGGCGAGCTCATCACACAGTCCCATGAATGTGCCTTTCCTCATCCGAAAGTTCTGCAGCCACTCCTCTTCATCCCAGACGTGCATGATGATATGATCCCACCACTCAGTGCTTGTTTCCTGAGCCCCAAAGCAGCGTTCCACTGTGGTCAGCACCTCCGTGAATGCCACAAGCAATCTCATGTCGTAGCTACTACGCATGGCGAGATCAACGTTGCATTCCTCTTGCCTTTGTAGTTTAAGGACGTGTTGGTCAGAGCGAGCAGCACACTGGTCAGCAGTTCGGGATCCATTCCTGCAGCCCGAAGAGGCAGGGAACGCATTACACAAACCGTTGAAAGATGGCGCCAAATGCGGACGGAAGCACAGAGATTTCTGGGATGTGAAGCAATGCATCACGGGGCATTGGGACAAGATCTAGGCTGCCCCGCGACCCCCTCTGCCTTCCCATAAGTCTTTATAGCAGAAGAGAAAGAGGTGCTCTGTGGGATAGCTGCCCAGAGTGCACCTCTGCAAGTGCCACAAGTGTGAACACGCTATTGCGCAGGCAGCTGACAGTGTGAACACACAACAGCGGTTTCCCTTCAGTGCTCTGAGTGGCGGTGTAACTGCCTGTGCTGTAACTTTGCCAGTGTAGACGTGCCCTTAGACACCCAAGCCAGGTCAGCTGCTTAGGAAGCCCACGTGCTAGTAACTGAAACTGTGTCTGTTTCCTGTTCACTCCAATACCCCCTCACACCGATCCGACATTTACTTTGGTCCCCAGCTGTCTTTTGTGCAGGTGCTATGTGTCCCTCCACCTATCGGTAGCCTGCATCCAGCTCCCTGCTGAGGCATCTGACAGGTATCAGATCTTAGACATGATCAGATTATGCCTGTAGGTTGAGGTCCTGCTGGTGAGATAAATGTTCTGCTTAGTTTGACAATCCAGCTGTGGGGTCTCTGGGGCTTTGGCTTGAGTGAGGGCTCTGAGCCGCTCACTAGCTGTGGGGCAGTGTTGGACTTTAGGCAGCTTTGCAAATGCTGACTAGTGGGAACTTAATTCACCTGGTGTCTAGGTGCTCAAGGAATTAGGCAACAACTGAATGGTGGCTTTGAAAATTTCAGTGGCACCTAAGTGGTGAATGTAGGCATCTACCAGCTTCTTTAAGTACGCAAGTACCTTAGTGGATCTGGGCCAAAGAGTGTATACAGGGCAAGACAGTTGTCCCAGTCCTGCAAACACTTACATGTGTGTTTAACCTAACTAACTTAACTGTTTGGGACTATTCACAATAGTGAAGTTAAACATGTTACCCGAAATTGGGCCAGCTAGTAAGCTTAGGGAGGACTAATAACCCACCAGAATTTGGCAGAAAGCAGCACATTTATTATACTGACAGCTAAGCTCAAAAGAAGGGGGTGGTGGTCACACTCACACTTGCATACTCATGCTCCCAGGACAGGCACGGCACTGGAGATGTCAGGATCCTTTAAGGTAAGTGTCCTGCAGCGCAGAGATGGACCCTGCAATGAAGGTAAGTCTTCCTGAGGCACAATGAAATGCAACATGGTGAACCACTGGCCAGGCGATCCGGGTGAAGGGCCTTCATGGGAGGTACAGTCTTGTGAGTGCACTCCTGAGCACATGGCCCCGTCCCCTTTTAAGGACCTGCTCCTCATGGCCTGCAACTAGAGATGACTTGGCCGCGTCTGGTTGGTCACATTCCACCTCAGACAGTGTCCATGCAGTGTCCATGCACTGGGTGTGTGATCACTGCCTAATCAGAGTGCCAGACACCTTGTCTACCTGGGAGCTCTTCTGATCTTCCAGCTGCTCAAGCAACCCGTTTATCCCACAAGCATTCCAGGAAGGAGGGGGAGGGGGAAGCCACTTCACAGGTATTCAAAGAGGGAGAGGAGACAAAAGGGTGAGGGGGAAGGTATTACAGACGTTTTGAGCATACAGGTTATACATAGCATACAGATCACTGCTGCTCCTACAACAAAACGCATGTGTAAGTGCCACAGAGTCAGGATGCTGGCCACCCAGAAGAGAAAAGCAGAGTTGGAGTAGGGAGGCTGCCAGGCTTTTGTCCTTTCTGGTGTAGACCTATAACCAAGTAAGCGTCTCTGGAACTTATTAAAGGTAGGGAGTATGTAGGGACTAGGGAAAGAGAGGTGGTAAAGTTCAAGTAATACAGAAAAAACATTATATAAACTAAATCTGATCCTTGAAGTTAATCCACCTTCAATCTGAAATCAATATGTGGATAGAAGCAAAAGCTCCATCTTTCAAGGATAGAGTGAGCTGGATCTGCTGGATGTTTAGTGTCAAAGGAGCTCAATCAAGTTATAATGAACCCTAATTAGTACTTTCACAAGCTGTTAAAATCTTTACCTGCAGCTGAGTGGCACTCAAAGGTATGAAGTTCTTTCCTGCCTTTGAAAACATCAAAGAAAATCAATTCCTCAAAACTGGAAAAGTCCATCACAAAAAGTGTAAGCAATGGTAATCAAAAGCATTAATGCAAATGGGAACTGGCTTCTGATAAGTCATATTGGCTCTGTACAGCTGAATGATTCCAATGAAGTGTTCACTAAAACCGAAGTCCACTCTATGTATATTTAGACTTTCTGATATGAATAAATTAATTTGAGTAAATTTACAGTAATGTAAAGTATATCCTCAGCACAAAAATCTTTCTCCTTGCAGCTTGTCTATAAAACTTTAGACATTAAAGTGCTACAGATAGGCTTGATCCCTTCTGGATCCAGATTCAAAAATATCCCTAATCATTAGAAGAGTGTTGATCCCAACTTTGTCTCAGGCCCATCAAACCCCCATCTGTGTGTGGGTTGCTGAGTAAATAGAACAGAGTTGCTAGGAACTCTGCTAATCCTCGCTAATTTACTGTGTGTGTGAACATCCTCACAAGGCATCCAGGAAGTGGATAGTGAAAGAAGAAATATGTCATGAGAGAATCCCAATGGTAGGATTTTTCAAAAGCTGAAAGGTGCATTCAACATTGGTCTGATTCTGCTCCTATGGGATCCAATGGAATTTTACCAGTGATATCTGAGAGCAGAGTTAAGCCAATACTGATGGCTTTGGAAATGTCCACCTAATATTTTCTTTACTGTATACTTTCATTGTACTCTTACAACAGCATCTGATGATGCTGAGTCAGGATGATGCAATATCATATCTAGAGTGGATCAAATTAATGCCAATAGCCACTCTATTCAGACATTTTCATGACTTTTTTTTTTGTTCATAAGAATCTTTGGGGAATACATGAACTGGCATGTGAAGAACGGCATGAATACTTATACTTCATTTTTTGCTATTTGCCTGTTTTAATTTATAATTCTCCTGCTTAAAGTGTTCTTTATTCAATCAGAGAGCACAACAAGTACCATGTAACTAAAGTAACCAATCCCATACCAGGAATAAAAAATAGTAAATAGTCAACCTGAAAAACTTGCAAACAACCCACAGGCTTAAGATTGTGTGCATAAATTATTCAGGAAATCCTTGTTAAAAATGAACAAATATGCAGAAATCAGGATTGATTCATAAACAGTTTGTGAATGGAAGAGTCTAATGTAGACTTTCAGTGGGACTTGCACTGCTAAGTTACTTAGGGCAACATTTTGAAAGATATTTAGTCACATGAAAATGCAGATGGCTGTCTAGAGGGATTTTCAAAAGGGCTTACGTACATAATTCCCATTGATTTCAACTCCTTAGGCTCCTGTGTGCTTTTGAAATTCCCAATCAGGCACCTATTTGCATCTTTAGGTGCCTAACTTCCTTTGAAAATCTAGAAGGTTCTTTTGAAAATTCCACACTACCCTTTAGAAATTAATTAGCCAATGAATTTAATTTGTCCAGTTCTGTTCACAATGCAAACCACACAAAGTCAGATTGCCATATTGTGCTACTCTGCAATTGTCTTTTGTGATGTCATGGCTCCCCAACTCCTCAATATTGAGTCCAACTGTTCTAAAAGCACATCAACAGCCAAAATGTGAGCAGGAGGTACAGATTCCAAGAATTGGTCATCCATGCAGTTCTAAGGGAAATCTACAACATCACTGAAGAAGTGAGATTTTTTACCCACGAAAGCTTATGCCCAAATAAATCTGTTAGTCTTTAAGGTGCCACTGGACTCCTTGTTGTTTTTACAACATTAGTGAAATTATGGAAGAGAATTCTGCAGTGGTTTACAGGACTTCAAGCACAGAATGTTATTATTTTCAAATACACCTCTACCCCGACATAACGTGACCCGATATAACACAAATTCAGATATAACGTGGTAAAGCAGCGCTCCGGGCAGGTGGGGCTGCGCACTCCAGTGGATCAAAGCAAGTTCGATATAACGCGGTAAGATTTTTTGGCTCCCGAGGACAGTGTTATATCGGGGTAGAGGTGTATATGGTAATGGAGGAATGAATAGGGCTATCCATCTTCCAATGACTTGTTAGAATACAAAACATTACCTGGTCATCATTTCAAATCCAGATCAGGTTCATAGTAACAGAAAATAAGTGCCATATGATTGTTTGGTGGTCTATGTGCAGTGAGTTGATAGCTCCCTTCCAGAGAGCAAATCTCCAGCTTACCATTTGCACTAATTAGCACCTTTTGTTGGCAATTTCAGTAGAGAGCCTGAAATATCCTCTCACTTGAAGAGGTGGCCCGTCTGATCCTGGACTGAACACATCAGCAGCACAGAAAGGAAAGCCTGTACTGTTCTTGCTCATGCTAATCTCATTCTGTGGATAAATTAAAGGACTTCATTTTCCATGATTGTCATCCAAACACATTTGATGAACATGGAAATTCACTTAACTGTGAACAATGCTGATATGCCTGGGTTATGCGATCATTAGGCGTAATATTGCAGTGCAGATGCATCTCCCTTATTTACTGAGACCACAGCTATTATATTTCTGCTTGTCAAAGCATCATGGCCCTGCAGGTAACTTTGCAGTATAATGGTATTTATGCCACATACCACTGTAGGCACTACAATGTACTAAGTACCTATGTATGTTACACTGTATGCAGTAGGTGAATGAAGCATGCCTGAAGTAAGATAAAACCTAGCCTGCAGTATTCCACAGCATCTCTGTGGTAAAAGATTGGAGAGTCAATGGGAAGGTGGGGGAGTGGAACACCTTCACCATTCAACTTCCTTTCCCTCTGAGAGAGTGGGTATGACATTCTGTACCTCGTGGGAAGACCCTACACCCCCATGTTCATCCTTATACTATGATTGTGTGGTATCTAATGCAAAGTTTGTCATGTCGGGTATCTTCGGAAGGCTCGTGATGTACTGAGCATTGTTGTTATGATAATGTTATCATAATCATTATTATAGTAATGTTATATGTTGTAATTTCATGTATATAGTTATGAGGCTGAAAATGTGTCCTCATGGCTTAAAGCAAGCCTGGGAAAAAACTCCCCAAGAGCAGAGGGGCAGTTCACACCTCATCAGGGCATGCATAGGACAAACCAAGCCCAGCCTCACAGGAACAAAGGATACTGGCCTAGGCAACAACAAAGGATCTGTTGGACTCTCGAGTGAGTCACCCCCCTTCCTTTGGTCAGTTTGGGAACTGAGATGAGGTAATGCTCACCTGACTCTGAAAGGGGTGTGTGTGTGTGTGCAAAGCTAAGAGAGAAGAAAGAACATGATAAAAGGGAGAGATGTTTGCCATGCTCTTCCTCTCCCTTCCACCTCCATCTACAGATACCGCCACCAAGCGACTGAAGCGCTGATCAAAGAGGAGAGCCTGGCTGAAGGGCAACCAGACAGCCTGCGGTAAGAAGCATCTAAGTTTGTAAAGGCATTGAAAGTCTTAAGATCAGCTTAGAATGCATTTTGCTTTTATTTCATTTGACTAAATCTGACTTGTGCTTAGATTTTAAGTGATTATATGTCAATCTTTGTAGTTAATAAATCTTTGTTTATTCTACCTGAAGCATTGTGTTTGGTCTGAAGTGTGTCAGAGACTCCCCTTGGGATAACAAGCATGGTACATATCAGTTTCTTTGTTAAATTGATGAACTCAGATAAGCTTGCAGTGTCCAGCTGGCATAACTGGACACTGCAAGATGGAGGTTCCTAGGGGTGTGTCTGGGACCGGAGATATTGGCTAGTGTCATTCGGTTGCACAATCCAAGGAGCTTACATGCCAGAGGCTGTGTGTGAACAGCCCAGGAGTGGGGGTTCTCACAGCAGAGCAGGGTAAGACTGGCTCCCAGAGTCAAGGATTGGAGTGAGCTAGCAGATCACCAGTCCAGATAATGCCAGAAAGGAACATCACAGTGGGCCATGTTGATCTTTCCTATCGTGGAATTAAGTCTGGTAAAAGATTCTGTGGTGGGCTCCAAATTCCATAACTTAGCCTTTATTCCACGTGTTTTCAGCACTCCCTCAGTCACACAATGCTGCAGGCTTTGGCTATCAATGTCTCCAGAGGCTTGCATGCAGAGGTATGAAAAGGAAATATTTTTGAAACTAAGGGTCTGGGCTTAGTTATTTATTTATCTGGTAATGTGGCAGCTGAAGCCCCGAGGACACACAATTTGGTTACGCTAAGCATCTGGTACTAAAGGACACTAATATCAATGCAGGCTTTAACTGGAATTGAAAAGAAATAAAGTAAATTGGCATTTGATTTTAGAAACCTAAACAAATTTACTGACTTACATTAAACATTTTTTTTAACAGAAAGAGAGAGACGAAGTGACTCTCACTTTAAATAGCTATATTTCAACTGCGATGGTGGGCAGAAAGTTGTGTTAATTAACCCATAGGGTAGGGCAGAATGCAACATGTAACTAAATAGAAGGGGAAAGGGAGCAGAGTACTACATTACAATGGACAAGGGGGGGAGGGAAGAGAAGGCCTGGCCTTAGCAGAGAATAAGCTCTTTTTTCTTGAAAAAGCATGCCTGAGAACAGCAAGCCACCATCTTTGAGTAACTACACAAAGTGGACCACAGACAGGGTAATAAATCCACACAGCATTCAGCTCAGAATATCAAGGTAAATAATTGAATGAAACAAGCACTACTGGTAGAGATTAATAGGAGTGTAGCAGGTGGTAGGCTGAAAAAGGTTGGGAGAGACTTTTCAAAGGCATAAAGGGCAGTTAGGTGCCTAACACCCATGAAAAGCTCCCCAGAAGTTCCACAGGAACCTCCCACCCACCCGCTCTGCTCTTTTCCCAGCACCCCATTATCTGCTACCACAAGGGAACTGTGCTGTTCTGAACTCCCCTCCCCACTAAACACACCCTTCACAGTGAGGGGTTCAGTGCTCCCTCTATTCATTACCACAGCCCTCTGTATCGCTCATGGCTGGAAGGAGAAGCCAAATCATACTGGTTGAGGTTATTCTCCATAACATTGGCAGTGGAATGCAGTAGCTGATAATGAAGTATAAAAACATCACCAGTCTTGAAATCTGATATCTTAAAAATGCTCACTCTAAGGATCGGTGAATTTTAAAAACCTGTGGCAGTGAGTCTCGGAGCTCGGGGCTACAGACTTGGCTTTCTACTATAGCGCTAAAAACAGCAGTGTCGACGTCAGGATCTGATGTCCAGCCCCATCCCTAGGCTTCAGAACCTGAGCCCTGGGGTGATGCGTAGGGGGTGAGCAGTGGGGGTTCAAGTGCCCCCCCAGATTGACCTGTTATGGACAGGGAGGGAGAGGAGCTACACGAGCTGGAGCTCCCCCAGCATCTTGGCCCCTGTCCCTGGCAGCTCAGCTCGGGTGGGGGGTGGGGCGTGCCACCCCATCGCTGCCTCCCAGCCAGGCTCTTTTAGGCGGAAGTGGTTCTGTCCTGTTCCCTGCTCAGCTGCCAAGGAGAGTGGCTGAATGTGCCAGGGGGGTGCAGGGAGAGAAGGACAGAGCTCCTTCCCCCCGCAGGTAACATGGGGCAGGAAAAGTGCGGTGGCCCTGGGCTGGGCACAGGGTGAGGGGGGCCACTGGGCAGAGGAGACACATGGGGCAGTCACATGTCCTCCCCTTTAGATTGTGCCCCCCAATATGCCTGAGCCCTATCCTAACACAAACATCTACACAGCTGTTTTTAATGCCATAGAGCAAGCCTGCATCTGCAAACCCAGGCTCTGACGCTTGCTGCTGTGGGTTTTAAAACACAGTGAAGACGTACCCTAAGAGCAGCAGGTGTTTCTACCCATGGAAGGTTACGAGATAGCAGATCTTACAATCACACCATTCTGCATTATCAGCTTGCTTATTTTCAACCATTTCACTTCTGTGTGAGAACTCTTGGAGCGAGATATTATTTCTGTATATACTAACTAAATGCTTGGGATCACAGCTTTTTAGTGCTGTATATCATCTACTTGTAAACATGTGAAATCAGGCTTAAAACTGGCACTGGTCCCTCAGACTAGCAGTTTCTTGTTCAGCCACTGCATTCTGAAGTAGGAGCGTCTCTTCTTAAACCAGCCATAAACAGCAGCCTCAGCTGGGTGGAGGACTATACCTAGAGTCAGGAACAAAAAGGACACCTTCAGATGCGGAATCCAAAACAAGCTGAACTAAAGATAGAATGCTATTAAAAATAGATGAGTGATCTTGTGACACATGGCCAGAAAGGTTTACGCAATGTGTAGGCTAATTGACTCAGATTCAACCTTTAGAGATATGTTAAAGTATGTAAATGGTAATTAGGGCCATTCCATGTTAGATAGGCTAGAGCTTTGAAATGTAAACTTGGTGGGTAATGTGCCCGATCCTTTGGGATTGGTAGAACTTTCCTATATGATGAACAAGATTTTAAGTTATCCTCATCATATCTGAGTTGGCTGTCTGTGTGCGAGCTCAAGGCTGGGTTGCTTTAAGGCAGGGATCGGCAACCTTTGGCACGTGGCACGTCAGGGAAAGCCACTGGTGGGCCAGGCCAGTTTGTTTACCTACCGCGTCCGCAGGTTCGGCTGATTGCAGCTCCTACTGGCCGCGGTTCGCCGTTCCAGGCTAATGGGGGCTGTGGGAAGCGGCGTGTGCCAAGGGGGTCTGCTGACTGCTGCTTCCTGCAGCCCCCATTGGCCTGGAACGGCGAACCGTGGCCAGTGGGAGCTGCAATCAGCCGAACCTGTGGACGTTGCATGTAAACAAACCGGCCCAGCCCGCCAGCGGCTTTTCCTGATGGGCCACGTGCCAAAGGTTGCCAATCCCTGCTTTAAGGTAACTGTGTTTTGGCTTCTGTGTAACCAGTAAGGTATTATAGAAGCTGTTTTGATGCTGGCTTGGTGAATCTCAACATTGGAATATCCACCAGTTTCGGGGAACTGTCTGCCTCATTCTTTGCACTTGGCTCTAATTAAGCAACCTCAGTGTGGGCCCCCTGGGACCTTGGTCACAGATCTATAACCCAGCATCAATCTACTTATCCTCCCTTGTGTATCACAGTGACATCAGTGTACCGTCCACATTGAGGGTCAGTATCAGCTATAATTCAAAGAACATTATACTGGGAATTTCAGCACAGAAAATCTGTGGAGAGTGATAAGGAGTGAGAACAGCCTGTAGAAAGTGTATAAACCCGTCCATATCAAGCTACTGGAGGGTATGGAAGGAATGCAATTAAAATTTGACTGGAGACAACATAGAAATGGTGAAAAAAATTCTAACTGAGTTGTATTGAGGGATGGGGCATACATGAGTCTGCTCCACTGAAGGAAAGGTGTATATATGTGAAGGAAAGAAGGTAAAGTCCCACAAGAAGAGTGCCGGCTCACTGATGCTAAGCATTGGTAGAGGTAATGTAAAGGCATGGGACTTTCTCTGTAATGATTTTGAGGATCTGCTTTTTCCCAACTACTGGCATAATAGTGCAGTCTGTGAAGGGATTCATAGATATTTTAGGCCAGAAAAGAACATTTAGCCTGACCTCCTGCATAACACAGGCTATGGAATTTCACCCGGTAATTCCTGCATTTTAAGGAATTATCTTTCCCAGCTGTGAGCTAGATTATAATTTTGCAATCTGCAATGAGTAAGGGGTAACACTCACATGAAGGAGCAGCAGATTACAGCACAGCTGCAATGAATGGAATGGAGCCAAAGCTCTGTCTAGTCTCCCACACCTATTTGTGCATTCCTAGACCACCAGGATGAAAGCAGTGGTAGCACTCACTGGGTCTCTGTTTTCTCCCACTGAGGGACCAAGTACACTGAGGGACTGGATGCATAGCCAATGGAAGAACAATGCACCTCATGCCTTCTTCCTCTTCTGCAAAGGGACATTGTCCCTTGTCCTGTGTTTATGAACCCTATTTTCCCTCATAACCTGAGGCTGAAATCGAGCATAACTTTTAGAAACTGTGATGTATTGAAAACTACATTGAAATGTTAAGCTGTCACTTTAAATGTGCAGGGGTTTTCCTGGTCCTGCTTGCAGGCTAGAGGGATCTGTAGGGAAGTGTGATCTAGACTATGTAACAGTCAATTTTCAAAAAGACAGCTTAAAGTAAGGTGGGGTGCACTGTGCCTTTCTGTTCTAGGGTGGCCAGCACATCCCTCGGCCCACGCCACTTCCCGCAGCCCCCATTGGCTTGGAATGGCGAACCGCGGCAAGTGGGAGCTGCGATCGGCCGAACCTGCGGACGCTGCAGGTAAACAAACCATCCCGGCCCGCCAGCGGATTTCCCTGATGGACCGCATGCCAAAGGTTGCCAATCCCATTCTAGGGAGTAGCCTGCTTTGTGTCTCTGTTTTGAGGTTCTTGTATATTATCATTCTGAACTCTAAGAAATAAAGTAGTGTTACATTGCAGCCTTCCAGCAAAACTTTTTTATGTTTATCTAACTTCTCTGTTTGCATGCTGTGAAACATAACAGACACCCAGATACATCTGACTTCGATGAGTCCACTGTGGAGGAAGCTTGAAAAAGAATTTATAATCGACAGAACAATGACCAAAGCATGCATCAGCATGTGTACAACTCTGCAGAAAAAAAATGATTCAAAGGCTAAATTCACTGTTGGCAGAAATGAGTGCAAATCAATTGAACTACATGGAGTTCCAGCCACTGATGCTAGTGGCAAATATGGCCCAAAGTATTTAATGCTTTGGCCATCACAGCCACATGATTTTACTCTAGCGGAAAGAAATTGGAGTGAATTGAAGATAACATTAGAGAAGAACATTCACAGCAAGAAAGTCTCCTTCTCAAAAAAATTCTGCTATCCAGGCAGCATTTTTAGGACACTTTAGTGGGTAATAAAAGCTAATGGTGACATATTGAATAGTTTGCAAAGATATATCCATACCTTTTTTATTCATTTAACTTTTCAGTGTAGATCTAAACTTCTGAGTGAATAAAGTCAGGTGCCCAGTTATATGGTTTCTTTTATACAATTCCAATGAAATCTCCGGTTAATTTCTGATGGAACCTTTTAATACCTGACAGTACAAATAAACAAAATGGAAAGAACAGAAATGCAACAGTGGGAACAGTTAGGAAAGTCATATGCCCTATTATATATAAGGTCTAAGGCAATAGTGTAAAATGAATGTATTATACATTATTATACTTGCAATGGTATATTCTATTTTGTTGTCATGTTTGGATTGTACCTGTATGTGCAATTATATATGGCCTCACAGCTAGCAGATAGCATGGAGCTGATGATTTGCTGATAACAGAAGAATTGGAAGGAGGTAGGTACAGTGCAATACTAGGTATTGAATCTTGCTGCTTTTCATCTCCAACCACAGTAGGTTGCTGTTTCTATGCATGGTATAACCAACACAGCTTAGTAATCAGCATCTTGTCTTTGAGCAGATGCCTGACCACATTTTCCGGGAACTCTTTTCTTGGAGCATGCATCTACAATCTGTAGGTCAGATCTAAAGCCAGTGTAAATCGCATAGCTCCATTGCCTGAGGATAGCTCTGCAGGGGTAGCTGAGTCCCCCTTCTGTGCAATAGCTGCAGATGTGGCTCTTGGGTCTAGTTTTTCATTTTTCGTGCCACTTTAAATTTGCGCTATTGTGACTATTGCACTCAACATTATAACATAAAAGGAAAAGCATGTCAGAACGCGGCTCAGCAGAGTCAGTCCTGGGCAGACATGATGGGAAATCTCAAAGGCAAATCCTAGGTCCTTCATGGAGTGGTGCTGATGATTTGAACATTGGTCTGCTAAACCCAGGGTTGTGAGTTCAATTCTTGAAGGGGCCACTTAAGGATCTGGGGCAAAATCAGTACTTGGTCCTGCTAGTGAAGGCAGGGGGCTGGACTCGATGACCTTTCAGGGTCCCTTCCAGCTCTATGAGATAGGTATATCTCCATATATTCCCTCCTATTCTGTACAGTACTGTTCAGGCATAATATACAAAAGCAATGACCTCACTATTTGTAGTGTTTTAAAGATCCCTTGAAATATTTTGGAAATAAAAGGATGTTAACCCCAATGTGGTGGGTTTTTTAAATATCTCAGTATTTGTGGTATTTAACAACCCCTTGTAGTTCCATTTCCTTCACTTCTAAGGGCAGGTCTACACTAACCCCCCAATTCGAACTAAGGTACGCAACTTCAGCTACGTGAATAACGTAGCTGAAGTTCGAAGTACCTTAGTTCGAACTTACCTCGGTCCACACGCGGCAGGCAGGCTCCCCCGTCGACTCCGCGGTACTCCTCTCGTCTAGCTGGAGTACCGCAGTCGACGGCGAGCACTTCTGGGTTCGACTTATCGCATCCAGACAAGACGCGATAAGTCGAACCCAGAAGTTCTATCGCTTGCCGCCGAACTACCGGGTAAGTGTAGACCTACCCTAATCCTCTACCATTCCACAGCATTGCTGCCGTCTCTTAAACATTTGCAATGTCCCAGCCATAAGTGGCCGAGGGATTGGTTGGGTGAATTTTAGACTCTATAAAGCCTGATCCTGAAAGGCAATGAGCACCTACCACTGAGGTGATGAGATCCTGATTTGTATAGGCACAGTCCCAATATTTGGAGCTTTTTCTTATATAAGCACCTATTACGCCTCACCCCATCCCGATTTTTTTCACAAAAAAAATCACCTGGTGACCCTACTTACATCTCCCACTGGATCCTGTGTCTAGTTATGACAGTCTTTCCCCATCACACTAAAGTGATAAGGGCAAATACATGGAAGTCTAGATAGGAGTTGTGAGCGGCCAGAGCTTAGCAGGATCCAAACTATAGTTTGTGAGGCACTTTGCGATGCTTCCAGACATTATATAAATGAAATCTACCCAAATACAAAAAGAATAAGAGAAAAATCATGGCATCTTGAAGCTGCTAGGGCTAAGGAGACCTTTAAATCTCAGAATCTGATAAACTAACCATATTAAACAATTATCTCATTTTGAATTGTGGTGCATTTAAAATGCCTGTCTTTGTAAAAACAATTTTTTTTTCAATGAGAGATGAAATCCATCTCTACTAAGAGGTGTTAAAAGAAAGGGCTGGCCTGGGACAGTAGGGGGAATATATTCATGCAGTGCTGAAAGGAAGTGTTGTCATTGATGAGGAATGGAGGGAAAGGCAGCATAGGCAGGACGAGAAGTAGGTGTCTATTGTGGCTGCAGCAATGGAAGGTGAGAAGAAAGGTGCTCTCTATAACTAAGGTGCTCAGATAACAAAGGTGATGGGGTCTTATAAGAGCATAGCCAGATAGAGATTGTGGGAAGAAGAAAGATAACAGTTGGGTATACAATCTGCCACAACACACACAAAAGGCTCAGCCATAGTTCCACAGCTGGTGTGCTGTGGCCACTGCTTTTTGCACTTATCATAATTGTCTCATTATCATCTTGTGCTTCCCCATCCATTTGTTGTAGCAACTTGTTGTCTTTTGTCTTGTACTTAGGTTGTAAGTTCATTGGGGCAAGGGCCATCCTTTTGTTATAAATGTGTATATTGCCCAGAGCATTGGGGCCCTGACGGGGGGCCTCTAAGTGCTACCACAATTCATACAGTGAATATCAGTAATAAAGCTGGGCCTCTGAAATGCCCTACTCTAGACCTCCCTCCTACTCAACCTCTTTGTCTTTCATTCTCTCGCTATCCCGGTTCCTCTCTCCATCTCTCTTATTCTTCCCTTTCCGCTAAATGTGAAGGCCAAGGCAATGCACATAGCCAGTATATTAATAGACCCAAGACAACTGTATTACCATTGGCTGGGTTACCGCTTATGTTACAAACAGTTAATCAGTGGAGAAGTGTAGTTGCGACCACCTTGAAACCAAAATTTAAAGGCTAACTTACCAAATGCAGCAAGGGGAAATGTCCGAGCATGGTTCATGTGCTGTTCCTGGTGCAACTTAGCTATGCATGACCCTTTTGTAACCTTGCATTCCAAGCCAGTGTAAAGAAGGGTAACACAATCTGGCCATGTCTTGGTATCATCGTTTCCCCTTTCCAACTTTGGTGTCACTGTGTCTGCTGAAAATTCGAAAGTTCTAGTAAAGTATGTTTGGGGGAATTATAGATGTTCTAAATGATACTAAAAATGTCCAGGAGGCCAGATTCTCCTGAAAAAATTCTCCATGTAGTCAGCAGTCCAGTAATTATCACATTGCAGAAGGGTACATGATGCTACCCATACATCATTCTGAAAAGCAAAAAGTGTCCAGTACTTCTTGCAATGATGTTATTTAAGGAGACATTCTTCCCTTTTGATGTAAAAGCTCATGGTGACCTATGCTAAGTGATTAGGATAATCAACTCTTTTGCTCGGAGGCATAAATGCTAATTGCCACAAACTCTGGAATGTTAATCCTTCCTTTCCTCATGTAGAATCTACATTTGTCTATTTAGCACTGATGGATTTTCTTGAGGACTTACCAAATGCCCTATTTTGGAAGCTCAACTCTAGACTTTGGCGATACAAATAATGTCATGGGATGGCAGCATTAAGGGCACGTGTACACTGGCAAAATTACAGCGCCGGCAGTTACAGCACCGCTAAGAGAGCGTTGAAGGGAATCCACTGTTGTGTGTTCACACTGTCAGCTGCCTGCACAATAGCGTGTTCACACTTGCGGCACTTGCAGCGGAATTTGGAGCGGTGAACTCTGGGCAGCTATCCCACAGAGCACCTCTTTCTCTTCTTCCACAAAGACTTGTGGGAAGGTGGAGGGGGTCGTGGGGCATCCTGGGTCCTGTCCCAATGCCCCATGATGCATTACTTTGCATCCCAGAAATCCCTGTGCTTCCGTCTGCATTTGGTGCCATCTTTCAACAGTTTGTGTTATGCGTGCCCTGCCTCTTCAGGCTGCAGGAATGGATCCCAAACTGCTGACCAGTGTGCTGCTTGCTCTGACCAACACATCACCAGTGACAGTGGAGTTATTCCTTAAACTCCAAAGTCAAGAGTGTCGACATTGATCTCACCATGCCTATTAGCTATGACACAAGATTGCTTGTGGCATTCATGGAGGTGCTGACCACAGTGGAACGCTGCTTTCAGGCTTGGGAAACAAGCACTGAGTGGTGGGATCACATCATCATGCACGTCTGGGATGACGAGCAGTGGCTGCAGAACTTTCGGATGAGGAAAGCCACATTCATGGGACTGTGTGATGAGCTCTCCCCAGCCCTGTGGTACAAGGACACGAGAATGAGAGCTGCCCTGTCGTTGGAGAAGCATGTGGCAATTGCACTGTGGAAGCTGGCTACTCCAGACTGCTACCGATTGGTCGCTAACCAGTTCAGAGTGGGAAAGTCAATTGTCAGACTTGTGCTGATGGATGTGTGCAGGGCCATTAATCGCATCCTGCTCCGAAAGACCGTGACTCTGGGCAACGTGCATGACATTGTGGACAGCTTTGCACAAATGGGCTTCCCTAACTGCAGAGGGGCGATAGATGGCACGCACATTCCAATTCTGGCACCAGACTACCTAGCTACCGAGTACATTAATCGCAAGGGGTATTTCTCAATGGTTCTTGGGTGCTTGTGGATCACCATGGACGTTTCACAGACATTAACACAGGCTGGTCCAGAAAGCTGCATGACACATGCATCTTGACAGCAGCAAGGAGCAGTTTAAGAACAGGCTGATCAAGTGCAGAATGACTGTTGAGTGTGCATTTGGCCGTTTAAAAGCCCACTGGTGATGCCTGTATGGGAGGCTGGACCTGGCTGATAACAATATTCCTATGCTTATAGCCGCGTGCTGTACACTCCATAATATTTGTGAAGGGAAAGGTGAAAGCTTCACTCAGGGCTGGACTGCAGAGGTTCAGCACCTGGAGGCCGAGTTCGAACAGCCAGAGACCAGGGCTATTAGAGGGGTACAGCACGGGGCCATAAGGATCAGGGATGCCTTGAAGCAGCAATTTGAAGCTGAAATCCACTAATATTTATTGCTATGCTTGGGATTGCAGTCCTTGTAATGATAGGAGGTGATTGGTAAACATGATGCAATAAGGGGGTTTAACATAATTGCATGTTGCTTTGCAGTGCTCTTTTTGCTTTCACTTAATAGAATAAAGATTGCTTTCAAACCAACACAATTCTTTTATTAAAAGACAACAACTGGAGGAGAGAGTCAAATGACAAAAATACATCAGCAGGGATGCGGATGGGGGAAGGGAAGGTCCCAGGAGGAGGAGGGGTCCCGGGACAGCTACAGATTTGTGTATGTCCAGGGATCATATCCAACCTTCTCCTTTGGAGTACAATGCAGCGGGTACTGTACTTCATCAGGGCCAAACTGCAGAGGGATGGGTGTTGAGTGCAGTGGGTACTGGGAGTCCACATTGCTGGACTGTGAGGAGGGAGGAGTGGAATGCTGCAGGTAGAGAGTGGAGCCAGGAGGTTGATCAGAATGTGTTGGCGGTGTGTGTGGGGCTCATGGGAAAGAATTTTGCAACAGCGGCTGCAGAGGAGGGCGGGTGCGGAGCTGCTTGGTTTGAAGAGCTAGTATCGCCTGGAGTGTGTTCGCTTGGCGCTCCATAACAGTTAAGAGCCGCTCCATGGCTTCTTTCTGGTGTGCTGCATTCTCCTTTCGGTCCCTCTACTCGCTGTCCCGCCAATCCTTCAATTCCTGTTTCTCGGTAGTGAAGTGCATCATAACCTCATGCAGAAAGTCCTCCTTCATTCTTCTTGGCCACTTTCTAATTCTCTGCAGCTGTTCTGCCGCCGATAACAAAGAGGGAGGCTTCACATTAATGTGAAGTTTAAAATGCAACATTTTACAGAAGCAGTATTGTTTGCAGCACAGACAACACTGATTCAGTGCTTTAAAACACAGCCAGTACTCACACACCTGTCACTAACTGGCTGACCCCAGGCAAGCACACATGAGCCACAAGACTCCCAAAATGGTGAGTAGCCACAGGGACAGGGTAAATCACTCTTCCTGGACCCTGTTGTGTTGTACACTGGGCATGTGACTCTTGGGGAGAGCAAGAACAGTAGGAGGAGCCTGATAATGATCCCTGTCCCCACACTTTCCACAGGATGTGATCATAACAGAAGATAGTCACTGTTGAGGGTGACCAGGGAATCAAGGGAGGGTCTTCTCCAAGCCTGTAGATTCCGCCCTGGCCCCTATGTGGCTTGCCTGTGTGCAGCAATGGTCCCCCCACCCATGAAGTCACAGTGGCACAGGAAAGTTACCATTAATGGGGCAAGAAACAAAGCAGCTCTGCCGATGAACCTGCAGCAGCAGATTGACCAGTATCTCCACGAGAGTTTCCTGGAAATCTGAGGCAGATTCCTGTGAAGTGAGGGAATCAATCAACAGCCTGTTCCATTGCTCAGACTAGGCATTCGGTGGGAGACAAGTCTACTTTCTGCAACCCTCCTGCCCCCAACAACTCGCTTCAGCAATTCCCCAAATCCGATCCACTTACCAGGGGGCCTCCTCTCCTGTTTGCGCTTTGCCAAGATCCAACTGCTGTGACTGCCTAGGCGCCTCTGGGGTAGAAAAGAGCTCCTGGCTGTATGTATCTCTGGCCTCCGAGTCATCCTCTGCCTCTGGGTCCAATTTCCCCTCCACATCCTCATCCAAGATTTCTTCCTCCTGGCTTGGTCCACTCTCGACTAGCACAGGAGCCAACGAAGTATCCACGGGGCCTTCGCAGTGGAGGTGGGGTCGCCACCGTGTATCGCATCCAGTTCTTTGTAGAACCGGCAGCTCGTGGACGCAGCACTGGAGCGGCGGTTTGCCTCCCGTGCCTTGTGGTAGGCGTTCGGCAGCTCCTTCACTTTTACTGTACATTGCAATGTGTCCTGGTCATGGCCCCTTTCTATCATGCATCATGAAATCTGTCTGTAGGTATCATAAGTCCTACGGCTGGAGCACAGCTGGGACTGGACAGCCTCCTGTCCCCAAATGCTGATGAGGTCCAGCAGCTCGGCATTGCTCCAAGCGGGGGATTGCCTTGTGCGTGGAGCAGGCACGGCCACCTGGAAAGATGCGCTGAGACTCTGCATCACCGAACAAACAGGAAGGGGACTTTCAAATTTGCAAAGGAATTTACAGGGTGGGGATGATGGTTGGTCATCTAAAGGCAGGGCAGTAGAGTTCAAACCAATGACCAGAGAGGTGAGAACAGGCATTGTGGGACACCTCCTGGAGGCCAATCTCAGCATTGTAATCGCCATAATGTCTACACTGGCACCGCAGTGCTGTATCCCCGGCACAGAAAGATGTACTCCTCTCATTGGGGTGGGTTTTTTTAAAGTGCTAAAACTGCTCAGTATCTGCACACTAAGTGGTTTGGTAGTGTGTACACCTCGGGAGTTACAGTGCAGAAAGCTGCTTTACTGCACAGAAACTTGCCAGTGTAGACAGGGCCTAAGACTGCCACATTTGACTCCAGCCTGTCCACTTCTCTGATTTGTTTCCTTCCTCTTTCTCCTCCCTGTCTCTTGAAATTGCTCTGCAATAACAGATCACAAGCAATTTGTTGTGTTGCCAGCACAATAAGACCTTGAGAATCACCTATGGACTGCTCCCTCTGGTTGCAGTTTTCTGTTGTCTCTGAATAATCATTTTGTACAATAGTGATCATGGAAAAAAAAATAAAAAGAGCATTAACTAATTATCCCTATAATTTTATAGAAGGCACATTGAAACAACCCATTTTTTTAAAATAAATCACATCAAATAGTACTTCCTGGGGAGAGGACTGGCCCAGAAGAGGGTCCCTGACCAGAATGGGGAAAGGGGGCTTCCTACTTTAGATTTACACAAGTGTAATTGCCAGCAAAATCCAGTTCTACATTTGGGATAATGAAGTTTTGACTTGCATATCTGAGTTGAGTCTAGAAATGGGCCTCTTAACAAGGGAGAAGGAATACAAGCCAAAATAGGGAAAGAACAGGTTAAAGAAGATTTCAAGAACTTAGATGTATTCAAGTTGGCAGTGTCTGACATTCACCCTAGGGTACTTCAGGAATTAGCTGAAACAATCATGGAACCATTAGCAATTATCTTTGAGAACTCATTGAGGACAGGTGAGGTCTCAGAGGTCTGGAGAAGGGCAAACATAGTGCCTATCTTTAAAAAGGAGAACAAAAGGACCCAGGGAATTATACACTAGTCAATCTAATTTTAATTCCTGATACTGGAACAAATTATTCATCAATTAGTAAGCACCCAGAGGACAATAGGTTGCTAAGTAATAGCCAACATGGATTTGTTAAGAATAAATCATGCCTAACTACCCCAATTTCTTTCTTTGTCAGGGTTACTGGCTTAACCAATAGGGGAAACTAGTAGATCTGATATGTCTTGATTTTAGTAAGGCTTTTTAAGTGTCTCAGAGGACATTCTTGTAAGCAAACTAGAGAAATGTGGTCTAGCTAAAATTACTATAAGGTAGGCGCAAAACTGGTTGAAAGACTGTACTCAAAGTGTAGTTATGGGTATAAAAATGGTCATGTTTAGTTTTGAGAAAAGAAGGCTGAGGGGGACCTGATAAGTCTTCAAATATGCTGAGGGATCTTATGAAGAGGACTGTGATCAATTGTACTCTATGTCCATTGGAGATAGGACAAGAATTAATAGTCTTAATCTGCAGCAAGGGAGAGTTAGGTTAGATAGTAGGAAAATCTTTCTAACTATAAGGATAGTTAAGTACTGGAATAGATTATCAAAGGAGGTTATGGAATCCCCAATCACTGGAGGTTTTAAAGAACAGGTTAGACTAACACCTGTTAAGGATGCTCTAGATATACTTGCTCCTGCTTCATCACAGAGGGTGGACTAGATGACCTCTTGAGGTCCCTTACAGCCCTATATTTCTACAATTCAATGGGCTTCTGAAACAAAGCCTCAAAAACAAAACAGGCAAGGTAGAGGGGAACTGGGGCCTGGCTGGAAAAGACATGTAGAGTGAGGCAGGAACCTTATACACTAGCTTCAAACCAGCTGAAAATTCTCTCATACTAAGTCACTCCTCAGGTGGCCGGATAGTCTGATTCTGGAATAGTGCAAGGGGGACTGAACTGGGAAGAGAACCTGGGCTGTATATTAGTTTGAAAGTTAACTCAGAAATATTTCAGTAGTGATGCCATGCACAGCTATAGCACTATAGAAGTAAATACATTGTAAAAAATGATGTGGTGTGTTCTAGGAAGAATTCATGTGGTTTTCCTATACTATTTTAAAATAAATATTTAAAGAAAATTATGTGAGCAGGGATGCAGGGTCTGGTTGGGAGGATCACAGTGATATGCAAGTTTCACATAAGCAATGTTTCCAGACGTTTCGTTGCTTAAATGAATGAAATCTCTGAACCTTTTAAGGGAGGGGGGGAGGGTGTCAGCCAGCACTATTACCATAGAAGATTCAGAGTTGAGATTGGGATTCTCATGACACAGCAGGTGATTCTGCTCTCTACTTGCCCCTCTACAGTCTCCAGTACTAGTAAGTTTTCTTACATGTACACTAGATTCAACTCTTAAGCTACCAGTACACTTTACAGAATATTTATCTGGGTGTCCATCTTAAAATCCAACTTGATTCAAGATCTGCAGAGAATGGCTATATTATTTAGCAAACTTGTTGAAGGAAATCTGCTCTCACTGAAATGAAGCCAGCTTTCCCTAATTTCATATCATTAATATTTGTCAGGCTCTTTTTAAGGAAAAGTATTTACTTGTCCATTATGAAACCAATTTTAAGCCTGATTCATCTCCCATTGAAGTCAATTAGAGTATTTCCATTGACCTAGTAGGGCACTGAATTGGGTCCAACTTACTTCCTCCTCCTGAGGAAAACAAAACAAAATGAAAATAAAAATCCCAGAACATTTTCCCTTGTTATCACATCCCAAGATAAAATGTGTCCATCATGAATCTCTCTCCCTCACCTTAATTTGCATCACACAGAAATGTATAATTTCAACGGAGAGAGAAAAGTCAGTTAGAAAAACAAAATGACATACCAGAAAATATTTTAGTTTTGAAACAGAAAATAAAGAATTATTCTTGGGGGTGGGAGATGGGAGAGAAGACTTAGGCCAGCAGAACTGTACAATTGTAATTTACAATATGCCTCTACTTGTTCTGATCTTTACTATTAAAAAAACGTTAATTTGGCAACTTCCATACTGATAAAAAATGAGCATTTTTTAAAAGATGTCCCAAAACCTTCATCCTGCAAACAGATCCAAAAACGTCCATCCATGCAAATCCGATTGCAGGATCAGGACTAGGATTAAGATATGGGTATTGTATTAGTGATGTTAATTAAAAGATCAGTGTTTCTAGGGGCAAAATATTTTCCCCCGTTGTGTTGATGAAGCATGTGCAGTACTTTGTATATGTACAAAGTATAGATGTGCATAGGGTGGGCCCAATACAGCTAGGTGTTTTGCCTGAATAAATGATTCAGGATTTGCCCTTCTATTTGCGAGTCACACAAAATCTTTGGACTAGCTACTTAATTAGGGGGAAGAAAGGTCAGAATTATAAAATCAGCATGACCTGACTGCAGTTATTTTTTCTTATCTCTTCTCCTATAATTATGATTCTTTACTGGTACAGAACTGTATTGACATTTTCAGATGCATATAGTAGTTCATTTCTTTCCACAATCAATTTGTCTGACCTGAAACAACATTTTTAACTACAGTTGTTCTCAAATATGATCTGAAAGAATCCTGCTTATGTAACTTACAAGTTTATTTTCTCAGACAGGATCTGGCAGGGAGGCAAATTATTGTACAGGCCAGGTAATTTAAACCCCGTTTTTCTTTTTATCTTCTTATGTGAAGACTTTCAATATTAATCTCCAAAACATTATGAAATATGTTATATTATATGTTAATAATAATATATTATATTACAATAATAATAATACTGCGACTATGTCTTCCATCATGTTTTGTACAGTTTAGTACTGAGCACACTATGAAATAGTACTAACAGGGTCATCTACTAACTTACATGAGAAAAGCCCATGCAGCAATTCCATACGGGCAGGATCATAGAACACACAAAAGGGCCTGGTTGGTCCCTTTTGCCCATGGGTCTCAGGATGCCTCTGCACTTCTCCCAGTGCTCCCTGAAGAGTTATTCTCCGATGCAGTCCCCACCAAAAACTCCAATCAAGCTACTGGTGGTTCAACTTAGTTAAAGAAGTTAATTCTTTATCTCAGGTGATAGCAGCTCATCTTTTTAGTGCTGGAAGTCCCAGGTTCAGTCTTGCAATGACTTCCATCACTGGAAGGACATTATTGTTCTCAACAGCTAATACATCTATAACAATAGGGAGGTGATCAGAGCTGTGGGTCTCTCCCCTCTCACTTGTTTGGTACCTAATATGGAGCCTCTTGCACTGTGTGGTGACCTTGTGATTAAATAATAATCATTTTATTATTATATTCATTCTATAAAATAATCAGCTGAATGATCACATTGGTGAAAATTCAGCAAGGTGGCATTGGGAAAATAACCCAACCCAAACTTTTAGTTTTTTCAAAACAAAACTGCAATGAAAAACTTTGCCAGCATTTTTTTTTTATCTTGTAGGCTGATAGCTATAGCAGTATTTTAAAATTACCAGCCAAGGATTTTGCATTAATCCTACCAAAAAATGATCAGCAACTAACAGATGTGCTTTACTCTTCTGGGCTCATCATCAGTGAGGTGCAGCTGCTGCTTTGACTTCATCTTTTGTGGCTTGCCTTTGAAATGTTGTAGTTTTTTTTTTTTTTTTTGCATTGCTCTATACTAATTTTATTATTCTGGCTTCTCCTAAGGACTCACATTTACCCTGACAAATCCATGCTGATTAGCTGCAAGAGGGATGTTCCGTGGTTCTTTATGGTGAGTGAAATGCTGACTGAGGGTGCAGATAATAGGTTTAGAAGATATACACACGTCTGCAGGATGCAGCAGACTGATGTTCATTTTAAAATAATGGGACATTTGTCATTGGAAAGATGGCAGTTACTTTGTAAGCAACACTAGGACATCAACTGGATGAGACTGAGCATGTTTGCTACTCTAAATTCTCTTCCAAAGTGATCGTATTTGTTTTATTTAAGCTGTGTTTTAGGAGCACAGAAAGAAGGCAGCAGAGGGGCAGCGACTTGGCTGGCATAAAGTTATTAACAGGAGTACATCGCAGCTTGACGTTACCCATGTTTGAATAGAGTGGATTATACATGAAGACTTTTAAGAATATCACTCTGCTAGATCTTACTGTATCTGGTAATTACAACAATGTAAAACCTGGATATAAAATACACTATTTACCTTTTCTCAATGGAAAGATCTCAAAGAGAAGTGCATGGAAATATGTTAAGGACAGGTACTTAAAGTAGGGATAAACAAAAGATTTTGCATTTATGGTAAGGATTCAGCAGCTTTCTGCATGATGGAAGCAACAATTTTCCTGGAGCTCTGTCAGATTTATGTACACATTGCTACGTGCTCTGACAAACTGAGCCCAAGGAAGTGAGATTTATCTGGAAAGAAGCGTATTTTTTGGCTAAGGAAGGTTTTCTAATCAGAAGGTATGCAATGAGAAAAACAATTACAATATACAAAGATAATGAAGGAAGACTCTGTAATCACAATTAGTTGAGAGAGTGACACTAATTGGAGTAAATTTGTTATTACAGTTTCCAGTAGCAACAATGTACTTGCTTCTCAGTGTGAAAGTCTCCCATAGAAATGTGACTTTCATGTTTAGAAAGAGCCTGTTGGGAACAATCCCTGAATTAAGGGGCTGGTGGTGTGAATTGCACTAACTTACAGGGAGCTCCTGGGGTTGGTGGAGAGAAAAAATAATTATTCTCCCCTATACCCTTTTCTGCAGCAATAGAAAGGGGCACAATCTAGTCCAAAGGGATTACTTCAGTATATGTGTGGGGATTGGACTCAGTGTTGTCATTGATATTCGAATTGGGCACCATTATAGGGGATGTTTTGTATCCCTGTTGCATCATAGACATTCCAGAGGAAGATGATGTATTCGATCATCGAGATTGTCCTGCTGCTTTTATGGGAATGTTCAGCAGAGTCAACACTCCAGTGCTGCCTTCAGCCCACTTTTACATGACCCAAATAAATGTGGCTTCCAGCACTCCCCTTGAGAGACGATCCCACAGATTTCTCAACATTGAGAATTTATTTTCCTTACATTAAGCCTAAATTTTCCTTTGATTTGCCTCTTTTCATCATTATTTTTTAGGAACATGGTAACTGCTGATCCTTGAAATACATCGGGGTTTATAATTTAAATGGTAAGTGCATGGACAGAAGAGCTACACGGTAAGTTTAGAGCCTGATGCTACAAATCTGTACACACATAAGTACTCCTAAATCAGTTTCAATGGGCCTATTCACCAGACTAAGGACTTTATGTGAGGTGAGAGTGAGCAACAAGAGGCCTTTGGGGCCAGGTTGTGTCCTAGCCTAGGAAGCTGTGCAGGGAAATAAAAAGGAGCAAGTCCCACAACATGCTCCTGCAGGGCTTCTCTGCATCTCCAGCACAGGCCCATAAGGGAAAAGAGGTCCTGTGAGCCGGGTACCGCCCCTTGCACAGATGACGGGAAATGGGTGGAGCACTGTCATCACCCCTGAGCTAATGGGTGTTTGTGGGGGTAGTAATTTGCCACTGGAAAAGAACAGTAGCAGGTTTCTATCCTGCAGGAACAAGGAGAAAATAGGGATGGAATAGAGCCTCTCAGAGGCATAGTTCCTTCTCTGCTTTGTCTCTGGAGTTGAACAGCTATATGCCACCCCTATTATGGGCTTGAGGTCAAAAGACAATCTATTCCTTGGACTGTAAACTGTTTGGCCTATGGACCAGTCTTTTATTTGTCTGTACATTACTGTACACTCTTACCATATTGTAAATATAATTGTTGTTATATAATTATATAATAAACATGCAGTTATTTTAGTCCTGTAAACCAGAGTGCAGGTTACCTGATGGTGACCATATTTTTGGAACTACAGGACTAAAAGCAATCACCAGGAAGGATTCAGGAACATGAGTCATACACTGACACAGTTTTAACCCCCAAGTAAAACCTACATAAGTTATTAAACCACGATTAATTGTGTGGTTACAAAAATAAATTGCGCGGTTAAAAAAATTTGTTCAGCCAATCGCTGAGACAAAAAAGTTTGTTTACATTTACGAGAGATAATGCTGCCTGCTTCTTATTTACAATGTCACCTGAAAGTGAGAACAGGCATTCCCATGCACTGTTCTAGCCAGCGTCACAAGATATTTACATGCCAGATGCACTAAAGATTCATATGTCCCTTCATGCTTCAACCACCATTCCAGGGGACATGCGTCCATACTAATGATGGGTTCTGCTTGATAACAATCTAAAGCAGTGCAGATTGACGCATGTTCTTTTTCATTATCTGAGTCAGATGCCACCAGCAGAAGGTTGATTATCTTTTTTGGTGGTTCGGGTTCTGTAGCTTCCGCATCAGAGTGTTGCTCTTTTAAGACTTCTGAAAGCATGCTCCACACCTCATCCCTCTCAGATTTTGGAAAGCACTTCAGATTCTTAAACCTTGGGTCGCGTGGTGTAGCTATCTTTAGAAATCTCACATTGGTACTGTGAAAGTGAAATGAATTATATTAAAGAAATAGAATGAATTAAAGAATGCTGTATGTACCTTTAAGTAGAAATGAGAAATGCTGCAATCCATGTGGCAGGAAAGCAGACATTAACTTTTTAATGAATTGCCCCACTTAAGGGCAATTGGTGAAGCATTAGCCTTAGATCGATAAAAGTTAATAAGGAAGCAGGATATGCATATTGTGCCCCATGCAAATTTTACAATTTTGCTCTCTCTGTCCCTTTGTTTAGTTCGCACCCTTTTATCTGTATAAATAAGACTGTTTGAATCTTGCATAGGGGCTCACATTATCTGAATGTATTAGCAGAGCGCTGTGCTAATAAAACAGAGTGGTCTGACAAACTATGAGTCCTGAGTCTAACTTTGACAGTACCTTCTTTGCGTTTTGTGAAATTTGCATTGAAAGTGTTCTTAAAAGGAACAACATGTGCTGGGTCATTATCTGAGACTGCTATAACAAGAAATATATAGCAGAATGCAGGTAAAACCATGGAGCAGGGGACATACAATTCTCCCACAAGGAGTTCAGTCACAAATTTAATTAACACATTATTTTTTTAATGAGCGTCATCAGCATGGAAGCATGTCCTCTGGAATGGTGGCTGAAGTATGAAGGGGAATATGAATGTAAACAAACTTGTTTGTCTTAGTGATTGGCTGAACAAGAAGTAGGACTGAATGGACTTGTAGGCTCTGAAGCTTTATAGTTTTGCTTTTGAGTGCAGATATGTAACAAAAATCTACATTTGTAAGTAACACTTTCATGACAAAGAGATTGCACTACAGTACTTGTATGAGGCAAATTGAAAAATACTATTTCTTTTGTTTATCATTTTTATAGTGCAAATATTTGTAATAAAAAATACAGAATACAATATATATGAAAATGTAGAAAAACATCTAAAATGAATAAATTTCAATTGGTATTCTATTGTTTAACACTGCAATTAATCACGATTAATTTTTTGAGTTAATCGTGTGAGTCAACTGCAATTAATTGACAGCCCTAGTAATTACTTAAGGTGAGTGAATAATTCAGTGAATAATTTCCTTGATGTGTTTAGCCTCATATTCTGTTTGTGGAATGCCTACAGGATGATTATAATTTCACAAATATATTTATCACTGGAATTTGCTCCATTTTTTTTTAAAAATATTTTTTGTATTGATTGTCAGGGCTGCCTAGGGGAGGGGGGCAAGTGGGGCAATTTACCCCAGGCCCTGGGCCCCGCAGGGGCCCCCACGAGAATATAGTATTCTATAGTATTCTATAGTATTGCAACTTTTTTTTATGGAAGGGGCCCCCGAAATTGCTTTGCCTCAGGCCCCCTGAATCCTCTGGGCGGCCCTGTTGATTGTGATCAAATTGATGTGAATATTAAATATTTGATATCTGAAACTTGAGTTGTGATGGCCAGTTGTGACTGGTCATGTACATCACATTATTGGTTCTGGTCACTGACCTGGATGAGTGTAGTTCTTATTAGCCTTGTCTGGCAAAAAAAAGCAAACCAAAACAAACAAACAAAAAATACAAAAAAACTATTCAGGTAGGTAGCCCCTGAGAAAAAGTGGGGGAAAAGAAAAATGGGGGAAAAAAGGAAGAAGAGAAAGAAATAAACTGTGTTTTGGAAGGTGAGAAAATGGTTTTGTTTTTTTTTGTTATTCCATCAAAAATCATTTTTTCACAAAAATTGCCATTTTTGAAAAAAGGCCATTTTTTCATTAAACATTTTTTTTTTAATGAAAAGTTTTGACCAGCCATAGTTGACCCAAAGTAATGTGCATGTACATATGCTTGTGCGGTCATAGCTGCAAAGGGTGCAGTCATTGCCTTATCTTGCTCATTTAATTGCCTCTGTGTCAGAACACTGGCAATGGGTTTTCCCTTTGTGGTGTCCCTCCCCTTCTGGTACAAATTTTGCATGTGAGTGTTTACATTTGCCCTCATTCAACCATTCATGCCTGCAGCGTTTGATCAGGGGAAAAAGAATAGAAATACAAATAGAATAGAAGAAGTAGAAATGAAAATCAAGGCGTGCCGGGGTCAAATCCAACTGCCTGTCATAGAAGGAGGTATAATAGGAGCAATGGAAGACTCAAATGCAATGCGAAGTTTAATGATAACTTTTGTTAAAATTTTGCAAAAAAATTGTTTTCCTCCATACTGGCATCTGGGTTTCAATTCACGCTATTCTCCCCACACTCCTCCAAACTTTTTCTGGTCTTCCTCTGACCTGTCTCCCCTTACAACTAGATGTAGCTCCCTATCTTCCCGTCGACCGCCCAACCCTCTCTTCCAGGACATTGTGGCACCTTCTTCCCTCCCCTTACCACTGTTAAGGCCCCTTCTTCCCACTGTCCCTCCCCACAACCTCTTCTGGCCTAGTATACTTTCTCAACTGCCTCTTTCGTCCTCCTGTTATCCCTTATGGACTCTTCTAACAATTTCTCCTCATTTCCATGGTACTAGGGCTTAAATTGAGCCAGAGCTGTCTGGAGCAGAACTCCAGTAAATATTTTCAGCCTCCCTGGAGTTTTCATCGCATGTTGGGGGCTGGGGCATAGAGCGCTCTGGGAAATACTCTGAGAATTTAGGACTGCATGGGACTATGTATGGAGTAAGGTACAACTCAACATGAGTAAAGGTGGTGGAATCAGACCTGATGTGAATACTCACAAAGATGTGTTTGTGCCTTTTGCCCAGGTCCAGTAATTACTATGTGCTGGATGTAAACAAGTATTGAGATCTTCTTGCAATGTAAAAGGAAGTGATACTGACATTGGATGAAGAAGAAAGAGCAGAAACCTGAGGATTGTCTATAAACAGAGAGCATCTATAGCAAGAATATTTTATTAATTGTGTAGTGTGTTCTCTCCAATGGACCCATCCTCTAACCTATCCTAAGTAGAGCAACTGGGATGTGGTGCATACTGCAGATGGATAGCAACAGCAGCAGCAGCACACTTACATAACTGGCACACAGGTGTCTGGTTTCATATTACCAGCGAGCTAACGTAAGCCAAATATTTATTTGTTGTTTGGAGGCTTTGGGGTGTGTATTGTTATAAAGAGGTAGAGGATCTCAATCTGTTAGTCAGAAACGTTTGTGGATTTAGGATCTGCCTGTGGATTTTTGCTGTATTTTCCAGAAATCTTTAAAAAGTGATGTTTTTATCTCTTGATTGCAAAATGTGCATTCACAATCTAAAACAATATCCAATCAGTATCATCATGTCAGGATCCCTGCTACCTAGAAAGAATTAGCATATTGGGGAATGTTCCTGTTAATAATAAGAAAGCACAGGCACCTAGATACATAGCTCAAAAGATCTCAAGGGCCTTTACAAACCGTTGATTAACCCTCACAATGCACCTATGAAGTAAATATTATTATCCCCATTTTGCAGATGGGGAAACTGAGGTGAATATAGAAATTAAGTACGCAGAGTCAGGCAGTGGATTCACGGCAGGGCTACAAATAGCTGCAGGAGTTCTGATCCCCACCTCCACTCCCAGTCTCCTTCATTAGCTCCTAGAACACATTGCCTGGAAGAGTACTGCATGCTGCCGGAAGCCTAAGATTTAAAAGCATTTTGATTTTTTCCAATAAAAAGGGATTTTCTCCTCACATATACCGGTGATTATATACTATCTGTTCACTGCTAAAGGGAATAGCAAAGGGCTCATGAATGATTAATGAAGTTTTAGGTCCAAAAATCTCTAAGTAGAAGTGTACTTGCAAGTTTTACAGAGTGATCTGTTACCAGGGAATGTACCTTTTGATGTTTCATTTGTTGGATATATCGTGCTGTGAACTGGATAATCCTTTTCATCCTCCCCCTTTTCTCCTCCCCCCAAAATGATCAGCCGGGTGTGGGCAAGAGTAAAACCTTGCTGCACTAAGTGGATATTGCTGTTAAGAGTCTGATATCTTTCTGCATGGCATGGTGAATTGTTTCTTGTTTATATGCTTGGTAGGAGTAAGGATTGGGGGAAATCTCTGATTTTTTCTGGCATTTTCTTCTGGTGTGAAGTACAATTTGCATAGCATCCACCACAAGTTTTTTCATATGCTTTATTAATAGCCTTTTAGGGAAGACGGAAACACCCCTCTAGGTAGCTTTGGTCTGGCAATCCTTGTAATGACTGCATTTTAGAGGCTGGGAATAAAGGATGAGTCGCAACTAGCTTTAGGATGGAAGCAATCATGCTGGATGTATGAATTGCAGGTTGGTGGGGGGCTTAATAGAAATGATATTTTTCATTTTTGAGATGGGTTGTCACATTGCCTGCGAGGGTGGGAAATTGCGGATAATAAGTGGCAATCCTAAACTCAAACAGCCATGGTACAACATGCTCTGCTTGTGTGGTATTACACTGCATACAAAAAATGACCTTCAGAGTATGTTCTTTAGGTAGCAAAGTCAAGCACTGGAAAATGCCAGATGCAACCATGCAATTTTAATTCTGCCCCTTCATGCATCCATTCTGCATCCTGAATGAGGCTGGGGTCCTGCGGAAAAACCAGTATTATGGGTACGTTTACACTGCAAGCAACAACAAAAAAGAGAGAAGAAGAAAAAGAGCTCACGGTAGTGAATCTGAGTCTGGGTCAACTGACTCAGGCTCACAGGGATTGTGCTATGGGACTAAAAATAGCAGTGAAAACTTTCCCACTCGGGCTGGAGCCTGGGCTATGAAACCAGGGGTGGGGGGAGGGTCTTACAGTGGGAACATCTGCACGGCTATTTTTATCCCCATCGTGCGATCCCCACAAGCCTGAATCAGTTGACCTGGGCTCTGAGACTTGCTGCCATGGCTTTTTTATGTATTCCCCCCCCCCCCTCCCCCCCCGTGTAGACATACCTTACATGATCAAGGCTTTCCATTTGCTGAATTTCAAAGGCCTGCAGCAAACAGAATCAGTAGAGCTTCTTAAAAAAAAATAAAAAAAATTGCAAAACTTCCTTACAATGGAATGTGCTGGCAACGTAAATATAGCAGGCACTACCAGATTCCACTCTACTGTGTGGTTAATGAGCACAAGTAAGAGAAGGAAGAAAAACAGTGAATAGACAGGTGTGATGTAATAAATATATCAGTGGAGAATGGCTTGAAGTACAAGTTCAAACAGAGGTAACCCAGACTACCTGCCATCAAGGCCAGAGCTATCTAACTAGGGCTAGCTATAACCTATAATGAGCAGATACTGGCCTGTGGGTGGGCTTATTTTATAAACAGTCATTTTTAAAGCCTTTCCCTACCAAAGACAACTCTTGGCATGGAAATTCTGCCCCCAAAGGAGGAAGTTTACTACTTAACCTCAAGTTTTTGGCCTGAGACTTAGGTGTATGGGGGACTTTTCATGTTCTGCTGGTAGCACCATGACCATGGATTGCCACAAACTTGCCTACGTAAAGGGTCGTTGAATAGAAAAGGCAGACAGTAACTGTTCCACATATGCCCTTCTTTCCATGAGTTCTCCATGTCAATGACAGCAAGACAGCTGACTGCAAAGCCAATTTAGTTGTGCTTGAGATATGCAATTAGGGCCTGATCCTTTGACTTCCACTCCCATTAATGAGAAATCTAGAGAACTTGCTCAATATGAGATTTTCAAATGCCCAACATCATTCAAAATAAAACCAGTTTCCACCAGAAAAAGACAATGAACTGCTTCTCAGGCCTGCTCTACACTAAAAAAGCAGACATAGCTATATCAGCTAAGTGTATGAAATAATCCTATCCTCTATCCAACATAACTATTCCAACAAAAACCTCAGTATAGATGCAACTATGCTTACAGAAGAGTACTTTGTTGGCATAGCTAATGTCCTTCATGTAGATGGTGATTCTGTTTGCAGAACTCCAGTTGACATAAGCTGTGTGTCCATTGGGAGGCTCTGCTGACATAGTTATTGTGGCTTAGGCTGTGGAGTGTAGACCTTCCTCAGTGAGGGCTACTTCCATGTCAAATGATGTCATTCAGACTTCAGCCTTTTGGGCTAGTCAAAAAAAAGATCACCATTACTTTTTCTTTCCTTCAAAAATAAATAATAATAATTAATGAGCTATATTTCTCACTCTCCTATCACCCCAAGACATCAAAACAATTTTACTGAAACCTCCCAAGACAACCTTGCCCTCCAGCAAAGATCAGTTGTGGAAAATTTCAGTGCAAAAGGTGAACTTTTCTGAGAGACCGAAAGCTAGAATGGGAACAGTCATGAAACCTTTATGAAAACCAGGTTGCAGCTATTGCCCCATTATAATAAGAAAATTTGACATTTTAAAAATATATATTACAAAAATAAAGGAGAGGCAGATGATGCAATTATGGGAAAATGGTTCTAAAACAATAAAGAACTGGCAGGTGGGGTCATTAGAGCACTCATCTGAAAGGAAACACATTGGCTTAACTTTATCTTTTCTCTGTTTTATTTGGCATATTTTTCCCTGCTGGCTCTTAAATTGGATGTTAAATTCCTTTATAGTACTTAGTTTCCAACCTTGCATAAAAGGAAGATTAAGGTAGGTTTAAATTCTATGCAGCTGAATCTTTAAATTCTCAGGGCTGGTGAGTCCTTTAATTTTGCTTTCATGGAATCATAGAAGAATAGAGTTGGAAGAAACCTCAGGAGGTCATCTAGTCCAACCCCCTGCTCAAAGCAGGACCAACCCCAACTAATTCATCCCAGCCAGGGCTTTGTCAAGCCGCTTGACAGGGCTTTGTCAAGCTGCTTTCTTCAGTGCTGGCCCCTGTTGGAATCATGTGTGATTCCTCTTTGTGCACTGTCCTAGAGGAAGAGAATTGGAGACAACCTACTGATTGTGGTTATGTACATTGAGCTTGAGTGGGTGATACAGTAGTGCAGCCAGGCTATTTTGTTCATTCACTTTTGAAATAAAACTTTGTAAAACACTTTGGGTGGGTGATGCATATGGAAGGATAATAAAGCGATATAAACTTTCAAAGCACTGAACAAACACTAGTTTACTAATCCTCACAGTACACCAAGAAAAAGGAAGTATTATTTTTCCCATTTTTTAAAGATTAGGGTAGCTTAGGAACAGAGAGATTATACCAGTGGTATTACCAACCCTCATGATTTTACTGGAGGCCTCACCATATTTGGTATTTTTCTGAAAGGCCCAGCATCTGGAGTCAAGTATTTACAAGAGAATCTCAGCTTCCATTTTCTTTTCAAAGTAAATTTCTAGGTCTCATGGTTGTGGAGAAAAAGATCAGAAACCAGAAAGCCAACCCTCCCCCCCCCCAACTTTTATATATGACTTTGACTTTTAGTCAATTTTATGATTTTTGGGATCTGCATCCTAATTTTTGAATGCCTGGGTTTGGCACTACTGTAAGACTTGCCCAGTGTCACACAGCAAATCAGTGTTGTCAAGTGAGAGTGGTAAATAACACAGTCTTCTAACACTGTATTAGACTAAGAACAACATATTCTACTAAAACTACTTTGATTAACTGTTTCTCTGTAATGTTTTTCCCTGGAATCTTCCCCAGCTTCTTCCTGCCTCATTTTCTGTTCCAGATTAAATGAAAAAGTACACACCCTCACAAGTGGCAGAGCTAGGATTAGAATTTGGGAATACTTGAACTATACTTACTTCAATGGATCATCCTGCCTCCCTGCAGGAATACAACTAAGGAGGGATATAGGCAGAGACTAAAAAGAAATATTATTAGCCTCTTTGCAACAGCGTAGCTGCTAGAATCCTGCTATTTCCTGGAATGATTTGCCAAAGAAGAATGGGATGTATATAATGCAGAAAGGGAAATAATTGCTGTAAGTTAACTGACGTGTTTTAGCTGTTTTTTTCAAACCAAAATTAATGTATAGTGATTTCTACAAACCAGATTATTAATAATTTTTCCCTAGCACTCAACTTCCCTGAAGAGGCCAGCTGGGAATGTGAAAATTATTTACTGTTGATAAAGAAATGTTACAGTGGACTTACCCACAGAGTCCCCAAAGGGTTAATGATGTGCTGCAGAACCAAACTGAAACAGTGTAAAAATCACATGAAAGCATGTAATGTCAGAATCCTTGGCCTGCCAGTGGGTGCAGAGAATGGGACCTGATTACTTTCTTAGAAGATTGGTTTGTGGAGGTCTTGGAACTTGAGACAGTGATCTGATCTATGTTGAAAAGGCTTACAGGCTTCCAGCCAAGAAGCTTAATAAAGAATTGTTGGCTGGAAATACTGTAATTTGTAAACCAGTGACTTGAGGGATAAAGACAAAATTCTGAGAACAGCTTGTGTGAGAGGTGAAATTCTGTATCACTCATTAGTGGAATCTCCTTCCTTGGAGGTTTTTAAGGCCCGGCTTGACAAAGCCCTGGCTGGGATGATTTAGTTGGGAATTGGTCCTGCTTTGAGCAGGGGGTTGGACTAGATGACCTCCTGAGGTCCCTTCCAACCCTGATATTCTATGATTCTATGATTAGTCCTCATATGCAGATCCTATTCCTGGGGGAATTCTGTGCCACTGCATGCACACAGAATTCCATGTCCCCTGTGTTCCCTCTAATTTTTCCCACCCATGTGCAGAATGAATTTTGTTATGTGCACCAATGTGGAGGTGATATATGACACAGCACCTTCATATTGGTGCATGTAACAAAATTCATGTGGTTGGGGTGGGGCCAAGGGGTTCGGAGTGTGGGAGTGGGCTCAGGGCTGGGACAGACAGTTGGGGTGCAGGCTCTGGGGTGGGACCAGGGATGGGGGGTTTAGGGCTGGGGCAGAGGGTTGGAGTGCGGGCTCTGGGGTGGAGCGGGGGATGAGGGGTTTGGGGTACAGGAGGGTGCTCGGGGGCTTTCCTCTTCCCAGCTGTGATTAGTGAGCAGCCAGGCACTAATGAGCCCCGGGAGCTTCTCCCTGCCAGGCAGGCGACGACAGCCCAACCCGGCTCACCGCCAAGAGCCAGCAGCTTGGTGGGCAACTTTGGAAGAGCCAGCAGCTTGGCAGGCAACTCCCTGGTTGCACTGAACCACTTTCCCCTCTGCACGCCTCGCCAGGAAGGTACATTAAAGCAAAGCAGGCAGGGGCTCCCCTCCACAATGTGGCCGGCTCACAGTTGCCCCCATGGCCACCCCATGCGCGTTTCAACTTGCAAGAAGCAATTAGCTCCCACACTCCAATGCCCCCCGGCAGAGGCCAGGGAAGGCGTGGGAACCCACTGCCTTCCACCCACTGGGACTAACAATGGCCAGCGAGACTAAGCTGCTTTCACCGTCTCCGCTCCCTACCAGCACCAAGGCGCACAATACCTCTGATCTCTGAGCACACCACCACTAGCCCCAGCCCCTGCCTGCAGCCCCCAGGCACGAGATCACTGGCCCCAGCCCCTGGGCATGAGATCACCAGCCCCCTTTCCCCTCCTGCAGCCCCCATGGATGAGATCACTGGCTCCAGCCCCCTCCTGCAGCCTCTGGGCTGTGGGGGAGAGGCATCTCTCCCCGCCGCGGCAGGGCTACAGGAGAGGTGCCCCTGGCCCCGGCAGGTCTGGGCTGGAGCTGTGGGAGGGCTGGGGGAGGGGCACCGTGCCTGCGGCAGGTCCGGGCTGAGGGTGGGTTTGGGCCACCCCTCCCCCAGCTGCAGCAGGTTGGGGGCTGGGCTAGGTTGGGGCCAGGGAGGGGTGCCCCAGCCGTGTCAGGTCCCCAGTGGGTTCACTGAGCACCTGTGCAGTGATAAATAGGCTGTTGCGTGGCTGCAAAGCTTACAGGAAACTTAGCATATCCCCTGCAGATTTTTTCTTTTCTCTGCAGAAAATAAATTGTTGGAGAGGTGCCTCAGTTATGCCTTTCACCCACCAGGAGGGCAGATGGCTAAGGGGCAGTAGCAGCTGATAGGGAGGAGAGGCTGCATTCCTCACAGTGGCCTTCCTGCATGGTCAGGTAAGGAGACGTGATATGGGGGACACAGACTACAGCAGGGCATATGGGGCTTCTGGGGGGTCACATTAACTGGGGTTCAAAAGGGATAGTGGGGGACAGACTGGAAATGGGAGTTGGGGTGCAAGGCCGGATGGGGGCAGGAGGTGGCTGAGTGCGGGTGCAGGGACAGAAGGGGATGGGGCAGATGTGCCTGACTGAATGGAGGAGGCTAGGAATCAACCAGGGTCTGAATGGGGGAGGCTCCCCAACTCCCTAACAATCCTGCCTGAAAAACCTGTTCCATACTTCTCCTACCCACATCCAACAACCCTCCAGGTTCACCGCCAGGCTCCTTCCCAGTTATTACTTCTCTCTCCCACAGCTCTTTCATTACCCTCACTTCCCCCAAGCTTTTGCATTGCTTCTGAGGGGTGCAGGAAATATGTTTCTGTATTGTAGTTTAAATGAATTATTACTCAAAGTTCTGAATTTATCTGCCTAGTAAGGAATCTGTTTGTCAGAAAACATTTCCTGAATCTTTTTTTGTTGTCTGTATTGTTACAGACACTCTTGCTGACAGGTATTTTGAAATATATTACCAAAATAATTGAAACTGGTGTGATTTTATTGTTGTTTTGACAAATAAAATATGTAGAATTTTGTAGAATTTTAAAATGTGTGCAGAATTTTAATTTTTTTTTGGCACAGAATTCCCCCAGAAGTGAGATCGAAAGGTGGTCTCTTACAGACTGAGACAGGTATTCTTTATAGAAATTATGGCAGTTTCCATTCTTTATCCAGTAAAAACCCAGCTTTCCAGGCTTGCAGAGAGTGTCCACTGGGAAAGGCTAGAAAACTATCCCTAAGACATCTCTCTCAGATTTGGAGATTTTTTTAAAGATATATATGCTCATTTAACCTCTCTCTGGACTACACTGTAACTTTACAATCTGCTCTGAGTAAAGGGGTGGTTCATAGCTGCAGAACTCCAGGGGCAGACCAGAGAATGGAACAGGTGCAGGGAAGGGCTATTAAAATGATTAGAGGACTGGAAAACCTACTTTATGAGATAATTGGTAACTAGTCTCTTGGCACGGTTTTCCAACCATTTATGCACCCACCTTATAGTAGCTCCATATAGTAGGTTGTATTTCCCTAGTTTGTTTATGAGAAGGTCATGCAGGACAGTATCAAAAGCCTTATTAAAGTCAAGATATACCACATCTACCATTTCCTCCCTATCCTCATGGCTTGTTACTCTGTCAAAGAAAGCCATTTGGTTGGTTTGATGCTATTTGTTCTTGACAAATCAATCCTGACTTTTACTTATTAGCTTATTATCTTCTAGGTGTTTGCAAATTGATTGCTTAATTATTTGCTCCATTATCTTTCCAGGTACTGAAGTTAAGCTGACTGGTCTGTAATTCTCCTGTTTGTCCATATTTTCCTTTTTTATAGATTGGCACTGTATTTGCCCTTTTCCAGTCCTCTGGAATCTCTCCCATCTTCCAAGACTTTTCAAAGATAATCACCTCTTTCTCTTTCTCTCTCTCTTTCTCTCTCTCTTTTTCTTCCATACCTAGTTAAATAATTGGACCAGATCTTCAGTTGGTGTAAATCAGCATAGCTCCATTCAAGTCAGTAGAGCTACTGCTTTACACAAGCTGGCCCATACAATTCTGTTTTGTGTTCGGCGGGGGAGGGGGAGTAATCAAATCCTCTCTCTGGTTTGCATGGTTATGGGCTTTGCTACAAACATTTCACACAGCTCCAGCACCAAGCTCATTTTTCTCTAAAAGTATATCTGATTTTTAAAGGTGTTTTTGAAAGCAGCAATTAAACGAAGACCTTACTGGAATACAATCTCTCTCTTGTGGGTATGATCAGGTTTCTGGCATTGCAACAAGTGACCGTTAGTTTACACAACCCTTATCAGGATACAGTGTGGCAGTTTGAGTGATACAATTAATGTGATGTGACCTTGTCATACTGAATGTCATTTTCCCTATCCCCCCACTCATGAATTGCTGTCCAAAATGGTTTTAGATTGTGTCAGCTACTCAAAAACATTTATACCCACAATAGTAACATTGTAACATACCTTATCCTTCACAGCCTGACAGTTAACTCACGCCTGCTTGTCCTAATACTTAGTTATTTCACCAAACTAATTTACCTTCATAAGTGGTGCAGTACACATGCCAATAACATGCTATGACTCTGAGCTGTGACCCCTGTACTCACAGCCTAAACACTATTGTAATACTCCTTGTACAAAAAAACCATGCCTTATTAGTTTTCAAGTTATGCCTCTCAACTTGCTAATCATTCATATTCTTGTGTGATGTATGTATGCAGTGTGTACTAAGAGTTATGAATATACACTAGAATTATGACTGTGTGATTAAACCAGGCATGTCAGAGGGAGTTGGTAAACAAGTCTGCCTTAGACAAAGGAATGTGCTTTGCTTCTCTGACCCACAGCCCAGCTGTCAGGCAGAGACAATGAAAATACATTTACATACTGGGTAAATAAAGATATCAAGAAACAAGAAGGGTAGGAGACAGCATGGCATCTTTGCCCCAGTAGAAGAAAGAAGCATGGTCTGGGTTTTACTTTTCATATAATGCACTGCAAATGTTTACTTACTTTAAAGAGAGTGGTTGGACCTCAAGTGATAAGCAATTGAATCAACTGATTGTATTCAGTATTTCTGTATTATAAAAGTGTATAGAGTGAGGTCTTTTATGAAAGCTAATGACACTGGGTGATTAACATCATTGTGAAATGTGTGTATTAACACTGCATGAGGAAATATGGATACTTAATGATATCATGCTTTGAAGTTTGCGGCCAAACAGTGAAAAAGAGGTCTCTCCCAAACAGGAGGGAATATCACAGCAATCTACATGTCTCCAAACAAATTAAGCAAGGTGTGACCCAATACAATGGAAGCCCAATTTACATAGAAATCAGTAGGTGGACAGAAAGATGACAGGAAAGGAAGAACAGCATCAGATCATCCTGCCTCTTGAACCAAGGTCAATTAACTTTGAAAGAGATGCTTTTCAAAGGTTTACTTAGAAGGAAGATTGGTGAGAGAAACCATCTTGAACAAAGCCTGTACTGTGCTAAAATGCATTTTAGACTTTTAAATTCGTGTCTTCACCTTTATTTGCTTGTAATCCTTCCTAACTTTATTGCTTTTACTTGGCATCACTTAACCTATGTCCTGTTAATAAATTTATTTATTCTTATTATCAACCAACTAAGTGCTGGGTTTGCAGGGATGAGTGTATTTATCCCAGTCAAGTTAATAAGCTGTGATGTACTTTTGTCTCTTCAAAGGAACAAACAAACCTTGTTATTTCTCTGAACGGTTCAGAAAAGGGCTGAACGTTGCCAAGCACAGAGTTTGAAAAAAATTCAGGCCTGGGAGTGTGTTGGGGTCACCTTGCTGGTTGTAAGCAAGACTGGTGGAAGCTGCTAGAGTCAAAGTTGTGAAAGCAGGGTTGGCTGCATAGCACACAGACACTCAGGGTGTGACCTGCACTCTTGTAAGCGGGCAGGGAGCTACAACAGCAAAGCCTTATAAGGCACTCAAGGGCTTCAGGGCAAGCGGTAACACAAAGCCTTACTGGTCTGGATTGCACCTGTGACACATGCCTCTACTGTATATTGTTGTAGTTAGCATGTAGCACAGTATCTCACTGGGTGTTGCTCTAATTATATTTCTGGCCAGTCCAACAGAGCTGTGATACTGTGATGTTTATAATTGGCAGGCATGGATCTCAGAATTTTTGTTCACTAGGTCAATGTGGAGAGTGATCATCATGTTACCCAGGGTTTTCAAAACCCAAAGCAGTCGTAACTTTACTGTTTCTCTCCAGGTGCTGTCAGGAATAAATCAATGGGGACACAGCTCATCCATCTGATAAATGATTGGCACAAGGAGGAGTGCTTTCATCTAAACTACTTTTCTATTAGATCTTAAGCACATACACACACACACACACACACACACACACTGTCAAACTAGGGTTAAAGCATTTCAAAACATTTATAGTTACCCAAAAAGTCTGAAATTGTTCCGAGGGATCATCGGCCAGTCTTCAGGGAGGGTCTCACTTTCCATCTAGCTGCTGGGGAACTTAGCTGTAAGATCCTTGCCCAAAGAAAGATTCCTTGGACTGCTCCAAAGCAAATTCTTTTGTCTAATCTTTTATCGCTAACTTCAAACAAAGCATATAACCTACAGTGACTTTTAGTGGGTCACCATAGTAACCCCTAATGGGTCACCAATTCTTCTACTTTCAAAGAAACTACTCATCTCTTATCATACAAACATTTCTAGTCATAACAATAATAAAACTTACATATCAGAGATGTCAGAGACACTCAAGACCAAGGTTGGCCATCCACACACTCCTATTCTCACAATGCATTCACTTCTTGTCCCAATCTCCCATTCTGATAGCAATAACTGCAAACAATTATTTGGCCTTGTCTCACAGGGCCTAAGATTTTCCTAGGTATGTGATGTTTCGTTTTCAGCTGGCAGTGGCAAAATTCTGCAATGGATCTCAGAGCAGCATGGTGCCCCAGAGGTAGAGTGAAAGGTCCACTGATATGTGGAAAACATCCTGACACTCACTAACCCTTGCCCCTAGCTAGCAGGCTAGTAGCAAGGATCTCACCAGTTTCTATGGCAGATAGGACTGTTATACTCTACAACGGCCTAGCATGTGGATGCAGACAGAGCAGTTGTCTACTACTATACAGGAACAATTCCACATCAACAGCCATAGACTGCACCCTGACCCCTGCCAATCGCCTTGAGAACACATGCCACTGGAGCACAGCTGAATGGGCAAGAGAGTGTGAATGGTTCAGCACAAGTCATTACCACTGAAAACAATTCTGAGGACTAAGGAAAGTTTTACAGTGAAGAAGATCATACTAGCAAGCAGTAGGCAACGATGGGCTTACCACCATATGGATCTTTGAGGCACAGAGTCTGAGTCATAAACAGAAGCAGACTTGGCAGGCACAGATTGCAATCTTTTCCTCAGCATCGAGCTACCTATGCACTTCATCTGGAATGGACTGCCCTCACACATTGGTCTTCCTAGCCACAACTGTACTCACAAGATGTAAAACAATCATCAATGTCATCTTTGGTCATTAGGGACAAAGAACAACAACAACAGGGAGAGCAGCATACTAACTCAAGAATAATGTGGTGGATCTCAGCACCCAATTCTGCACTTTTAGATCGCCTCTCTTGATGCAGGGGACTGGACTAGATGACCTCTTGAGGTTGCTTCCAGTGTTATGATTCTATGAAAGCTTTGGAGAGAGAAAATGCCCCATTTAAATACAATATTTTATTGGAAAGGTTAGAGCCTTTGGGTCCTCAGCTAATGTAAATCAGCAGAGTCTTACTGAAGTCCCTGGAACTACATTGATTTATACCAGGTGGGGATTTGGCCTTCTTCTGTTTTGCTAGTGAGGACATGGAATTATAGCAATGACCAGTCACTTCTGAGGATTATCTTAGTGCTGTACTGCATCAATTTCCTACTTTCTCAGCCACTGGTGATTCAAGTTTTTGCTGCTGGTATTTGTCTTGCCTTGCTCCCCTCAACTGATGGCCCCCACTGCAACAAACGTCCCACTTTGGGACCCAATCCAACTCCCTTTTAAAGTTCAAAGGCTAATTGAATTTAATGAAAGTTGAACCTGGGCTCTTAATGATGACCCTTTGTGCTGGATGTTGGTGAGTTGATGTTAATGACTTTCCATTCATTTATAGCTGGCACACTCTAGATGAATTTGCCTTTGTGTTTTCATATACAATAACTCCTTGCTTATAACTTTCACCTATTAGATTGAAAATGTCAAGGTCTGGGTCTTTTACTGTGGGTGATTAAGGCCTGGTCTACACTAGAAAATTAGGTTGGCATAACTATGTTGCTCAGGGGTGTGAAAAATTTAGATATCTGAGTGGCATAGTTAAGTCCTTGCATAGTCAGTACTAAGCCGACAGAAGAATTCTCTCATTGACCTAGCTACCACCTCATGGGGAGGTGGATTACCTATGCCAATGGGAGAATCCCTCCCATCGGCGTAGGTAGTGTATATGCTGAAACGCTACAGAGGTGCAGTTGCACAGCTAGGCTGCTGTAGCATTTTAAGGGTTGATAAGCCCTTAGTTTGGAGCGTTTCAGGAAAAACAATTCAGCTAAAGGAACAGAGAATAAAAAAAAATACATTTCCCCCATTATAAAAACATGTATTTAGCTTTTTATTGAACAGATTTAGCTTTGAAAGGAATAGAGGAACAAGCTGAAATTTACTTCCAATATAATCCCTGGCACGGAGATAATTCCAGTGAAAATCGCTTTTTATTTGGCCAAGTCACCGTATTTTTATTATAGCAATATTTTTAACAATATATGTTGGTTTCTGCTGCACCTGTGTACAGGACTGATTTAACTGCGTACCCAAAAATGTGCACTTATCCACTGTGCAATAGAGTCTACATTGTCTAAAGCAGGGCTGCTGTGGAGCCTGCTTCATTCAGTGCTCTCTTTTAAGGTTATACATTGAGGATCTGATCCACAGCCCATTGAAAGCACTGGGAGTCTTTCCACTTACTTTAATGGGTTTTGTATTGGGCCCAAAATTTTCAGTGGCACAGAGTACACCTTCACTCTCGAGCCCTGTCTCAATGAGGCAAGGTATCCAGTGAATGAGGCAGGGTTCCACAGAGTCCCTTGCATCAGTAATTGTACACCCAGTGTCAGACAAGGCAGCCTGGTGGGGTCTAGCCAAATTGTTCCCAATCATGGAATGTCTTTTTCCTTTTGAAAAATAAAAGACAAGCCAGGGGAAAAGTCATTTAAAAGACAACAAACCCTATGTTAAGACAATGTTAAGGTGAGCATTCGGAAGTCCAAAAAATGTTAGAGTAAAGATTGCCCTCCACCCATAACACTTCTTCCTTGTATGTGCATGTATACGTCACAAGGCAGTTAATTACATATACACATACTATTTCTCAAAAACAATCTGTAGTATCATACAGATTTTCTTCTTTATAGACTTACGGAGATACATCTTGGAAGGTGTTCAGTGAGGAAGACAGGGCTCCAACTGAGCCCTTTCAACCCTGAGTATTCGTCTGGAATGGAGCAGGCTATTCCAGTGGCATCTAGCCAAATAATTGAAGGTTATGAATGATTTTCCTTAAAAAAATCCCATCTAAGGATTTCCCACCAAAAAACATACAAAAACCAACAACCCTCTCCCCCCACTATATAATAATTGCACAGTTAAGAATTCAAAAGTAAGGAAATGCTAGTTTTATGTTAGCTTGTATGACATAGCCCAGGAGAGAAGAAAGAAACAAGCAGCAGTGAACCCTAAACAACATTTCTGACATATACCAAGTGAGGTAACCATCCTGCTATTTCTATCATGTCACATCTTGATAAATGAAAGTAAAAGAGGAGTTTGGCGCAAGGGACTATAAGGTGAATCATCATAAATGAAAAAGAGTGATGCTCTTCAAGGAGAAGGTTTTCAAACCAAAATTAAACCTATACAAAATAAAATAACAGGGCCCTTCCAGGCACTCATGTCTTACTGTGTAGCGAGTTGCAGCAACAAAACAGATTGGTAGCTAATGCTTTAGGTGTCATTCACTGCTAAACACAAGGTCCACACAAAACAATTTGTCTTTAAATTATTATTAATTGAAAAGCTACTGTGGCTGAACAACAAAGGGAAGTTGACAATTTACCTCTTTCCAGAGGCAATACATAACGAGAGAAGACAGACATGAGCAATTTCATTTCTATACTAAATCCTGTCTTATTAAAAAATAAACACAGTAGGCCACTGACATTACCTTCCACAGCTACAGCAGCATTACTTTTCTCGTCTTTATTTGTGTACTCTGTTAAACCCAATCTTATTACCTATACTTGTGATTCTCTGTATAGTGTCTGACACAGAAAATCTTGATTATAATGCATAACAAATGACAAGCTACATATCAATCTGTTGCTTCTTATCTTAACTTAGATTGTAAATTCTTCAGGGCAGGGATCTTCTCTTATTATGTATTATCACAAGGCCCTGAACCTGAATGAGACTTGTGGGCACTAGCATGACAGTATAATCATAAATACAATAAGGGGTAAATGTCACAGAGTAGTGGGGAAAAGATCATATGTTGGGGGTTCTGATTCATATGCCTCTAACCGTCCTGTCCTCCCCAAATCCTGATGGATAAGGGAGGAGGAAGAGGTGGCTCCATAATTACTAGACTAAGAATGTGCTTGATAGTTAGCTGAGTTCCTGGATTGTGGACAGGCTGTGAAGCAGGAGAGTGATTGCCAAACGCTGTGAGCTCTGCTATTCCTGGTGGTGGTGGTTACACCCAACCCACTCTATGCCTCCCTCCCTTCACTGCTGACGCTTATTTTATTGGTTGAGTGCCCTGAGCCTAGTGATGTCTCCCGCAATGGGAGAAGGCAAAAAGACAGGACGGGACAGGTCCTGTGAGATATTCAGTCTCCATAGGACTTCTGGGGTAGGCTTGAGGTCTTGCAGGATTAGGCCCATGATTTGCAGCCACAAGGTCTTGTGGGATTTGGCATGAGATTTGGAGCCATGATAAGAGCCATGTGCTCAGATCCACTTCCTGTTTGCTGGTTTCCAGCAGTGGAAGAGGAACAGAACACACAGAGCACGTGGATCATAAGCAGCAGTCTGGGAATGACCCACACCTGCTGGATTATGCAGGGCCTGTGGCCGGCTGGCTGCAGAGCTGGCACTGGGCCCCAATGGGGCAGCAGGATGGGCTAACAGACCCATTGCATCCACCTGATGCAGGGGGCTGTGTGTTTCCTATCCCAGACCAGAAGGTAAACAGAAAGGGCAGGAAGGAGAGAGAAAAGCGCATGAGGCCAAGAAGGGAACCATGTCCTAAGCAGCCAGGAATAGAGAGATGATGCAATCCATTTCGGATCAGATTGGATTCTTGGAAAACAATGGTCAGGTACAGCCTGGGACACCCTGGTCCATGCAGCAGTTCTGGTGAGAGCAATGGACTGGGCTCCAGGGTCAGCCCTGCTGGGGAGAACGGGACAAGGTGGGGGTACATAAATGGGGGGGGGGGAGAGCTATATAACATGCTGTGTGTCTACAGGTGTGAGGAATGTGTGTGTGTGGAGGCCCAATGCCCAGGCTGCCCTAGCTACCTGCCCTCCAGTCACCGGCTCCACAGATGATGGCCTTACAGATTCCAGCATCACAGCTGCACAGCCTCATGCCCCTCCTTTCCCTGCCCAACAGCCATTATTGCAGCAACCCAACAGGTCTACTGATGTGGGTGTGAATTCACTCTTGTGTGCAGCTGCTTCTGATCGGGGGGGGGGGGGGGGGGCCTCATCTTCTCCAGTCAACACATGAGAAGATATGGAGGGCAGAGTATATGGCCATATTTTCCCTTATCTTCAGGGAACCTATATTAGAGGAGAGGACTAAGAGAAGGCTCCCCACCCCCAAGAGAACAAGGAAATGGGACAACAGGCTTGTGGCTTACATCACCTACATGGGAGTGATGGGACAGCTATACCCAGCAATGTATGGGCCCGTTCTGAAGTATTTGGATCTTATACACAGGGCACATAATACATTTTCAGGCACCTCATGATGAGCACTTTATAATGAAGACAGCTTTGAACCCCTCCCTGCAGTGGAATAAAATTGATCAGGGACTATGGCTGGAAGGCATTGTGCTGGGGAGCTGTTAACAGGCCTCCCCACTGACAGCATACTGGAGAGTTCAGGATGTGAAAGGGGGGGACAAGGATAGGCACAAGGCAAGGATGCCTGATCAGCTGAGGCTTTTCTGCTGGAAGTATGATGAGACAGAGAAGTATTTTCGTGCATCAGGTAGATGTTTGGCATGAATGTGGGCATTCTGGAAGCAGGCACACATCCTCAGTCTATCTGCATTTTAAGGGCACCTTCCCCGGGGGAAGAAGGGGGGCATGGGCAGCAGCCCAAGACAGCACAGAGTGTGGGCAGGGCCAATGTGACTGAAAAAAATCAACATCTAGAATTAACTTGGGTGTTTGAGCCTCCCCTTTTAGTGACTAGCCCAAGAAGGCAGATTTCATATATTTGTGGGAGAGTTTCATTCAGGGTTTCAGGATGAATGTGAAAAACCAGTTAAATTAAGATTGGCATAACTGATGCATGCACAGTACAAGAGTGATCCTATAGTGGAATTGCCAGCCCTTGTGCTTGGATAACTGCATCCTCGGACACCCATGATTCAGACCAATGTAATGGCAAATAACTTCAGCTCTGTTAAAGGCATAGAGGACATAGCCAGGGAAAAGATTCAAAAGAGATCCGTTTGGGCAGGGTTGAGTGTCCTTTCCAGCAAATGCTGTTGCCTAATCTCCGTGTCTCCCCCTTGGGCCTTGTCCCTAAGGAAGTGCCTGGTGAGTATTGCCTCAATCACCATCTCTCATACCCAAAGGGGGCATCGGTGAACGATGTGATCAACCCCAGGCTGTGCACTGTTCACTATGTGTCAGTTGACATGGCAGTGCACATGGTATGCTCATGCGGCCCTGCTGCCTTGCTTGCAAAGTGCAACATTAAGTAGGCTTTTCGCTTCCTCCCAGTCCACCCAGCTGACTGTGACCTCTTGGGCTTTTCCTTCAATGGTCAATTTTATGTGGACAAAGCAATCCCCATGGGTAGTGTTATTTCATGTGCGTCCTTTGAAAAATTCATTACAGTGCTGGACTGGAAGGTCAGGGGGTGTGGTGAATGTCACTTGTTAGTGATACGTTACCTGGATGATTTTCTGTTTGCACCCAGGGCTGGGACAGGCGAGTGTGAGGCGCTGTTTTCCGTTTTTCAGGTGCTGACTAGCAAATTGGATGTTCCCCTAACTGCTGAAAAATGGAGGGACCTGCGACCACATTGACATACATAGGCACTGAACTTGACACAGTCCAGGGCAGTCCCACCTTCCTTGGGACAACCTTTAACAAAGCAAGATTTTGTCCTTCATTCACGATTGAACTAAATTTCACTTTCTCTGCTTAGTGTTTCTGAGCTCATTGCTCCCATTCCTAAGAACTGACCTATTTAGCATATGCATTTAGAGCCAAACTTTGCATTGACTTACACCCAAGGGTGACATGAGGTATAATTCAGTGTTAAGGGTAAATAGACAGACACTTTTGTCATATTTGCCGGAACAGCTTATAATGAGATATAGATTCCTAAGTCGCTTACACAGTTTAGAACAATTTTTACACTTGATTTTTCAAACTAATTTGAAAGTATAGCGCAGGAGGGCAGATGCTGAAGTGTCAATAAAAGCCATAATAATTCCACTAGCCCACACGGCCCAGGAGAATGAGGTTAGGAAAACTCTAGTATTTTCAAGAGCATCAGAAAACTTAGCAGATAGAGTTTTCTAATGTGAAGAGTATGGACTGGAAATCACAATGCTTTGATTATGTTATTGGCTCTGCTACTAATTAGTTGCTTGACTTTTGGCAAGTCACTTAAGGGCTCAGTCCTACTTTCATTAAAGTCAATGACAAATCTCACATTACGTCAATAGTGCAGGTTCAGAGACATAACCTATGTGGGCATCAGTTTATCAGCTGTAAAATGAATATAACAATGCATATATCATCTATCTATGAGCAGGTTGTCTTGCTGTCTGGAGTGGCTCATGCCTGTGATGCCAACCTCAGGGCAGATTGTCAGGAAGCAGGACAGAGCCCCCAAACTGGTTGTGACAGACACCAAACTGGTTATATTCTGTAATTAGATTTCACCAATCCAGTAACAAATGTGAACTCCTAAAGCACTAGAACAGTCTTAACATGGAGTCAAAGACAGTCCCCTGGAGCATTCCACTCCATCTTGCCATCCAGGCAAGCTGGCCTTAGTGATAGATGGTTGCTGTACACCAAAGATCACAAAATATTCAGGTTGCTCCACATCTCAAGCAACCAGTCCCTTACCCCAGGTCAATTTGTACCTTAGCTCTTTTACTAAACACAATGCTTGTAGCCAATCCTGTAGTTAACTAGGGCAGTGTTTCTCAAACTGGGGTATGTGGATCCCTGGGGGTCCCCGAGGGAACTCCAGGGGGTCCATGGGCCCTGATGATCAACTCCTCCCACTCCCTCCCTCCCTCCTTCAACTCCTCCCCCTCCTTCTATCTCCCAGATGCTACTGAAGCCAAACCAGGAGATTTTAGGTGCTAAAAGTCTGGTGGTGCTGCGGGGCTAAGGCAAGTTCCCTACCTGCCCTGGAAGCAGCCAGCATGTCTCTGCGGCCCCTGGGGTGGGGGGAGGCAGCGGGTCTCCATGCACTGCCCTCACCTCGAGCACTGACTCCGATGCTCCCATTGGCCAGGGACTGTGGCCAATGGGAGCTGCAGGGGCGGTGCCTGTTGGCAGGGGCAGCGCACGGAGACCCCTGCCCCCCCCCACCTAGGAGCTGCTGCCAGAGATGTGCCTCTCTCTTTCGGGATCTGCCCAAGGTAAGCACCACCTCTCATTCCCTCCTGCACTCAAACTCCCTCCCAGGGTCCACACCCTGCACCTCATTGTGCACCCCAACACCCTCCCCAGCCCAGTGAAAGTGAGTGAGGGTGTGGGAAAGCAAGCGACAGAGGGAGGAGGAATGGAGTGAGCGGGAGGGCGGGAAAAGGTGGGACGGGGTGGGGCTTTGCAAGGAGGGGTAGAGTGGGGGCAGGTTTGGGGCTGAGTGGGGGGAATTGGGGGGGGGCCCTGAAAAAAATTAAATCAAAATGGGGGTCCCCAGGTTGCTAAAGTGTGAGAACTGCTGAACTAGGGAAAAGAAATAAGAGAGTTATCACAAGATTAAAGCAAGCAAACATACACAAATGAGTTAGTCTGTAGTTTTAAAAGGTGACAGTGCTGTAGTAATCTGTCATCTCTTAATGTCTTTAGGGCTAACCCAAGTTGACCCAGGGATTTCTGCTTCTGTTTCGTAGCTTCAGTCTTGTCAGAGTCTGACCAGCAAATGAGATGAAAAATTCTCTTGTCTGCTGTTTTTATTTCTTTCTTCCAGAATTCAAGCTGATGGGAGGAGACCTTTTGCACACAGCCTCTTCCTGGGCATGGAGGGGCAATTAACCAAGTCTTTGTATTGTGATGTCCTACGATGGCCCATTTAGTTTTGATAGCCTTCTTTATGGGCAGGAGATGATCCCTCCTAACAGGTTCACAGTTTTAGAGCAAACATTTATTTTAACAGTAAAAATCAAAATCTTAAATATTACCTTTTAGCAGGTGATAAAGATATTAAGAACATAACATAAGAATGACCATACTGGGTCAGACCAAAGGTCTATCCAGCCCAGTATCCTGTCTGCCGACAGTGGCCAATGCCAGGTGCCCCAGAGAGAGTAAACCTAACATGTAATGATCAAGTGATCTCTCTCCTGCCATCCATCTCCACCCTCTGACAACCAGAGGCTAGGGACACCATTCCTTACCCATCCTGGCTAATAGCCATTAATGAACTTAACCTCCATGAATTTATCTAGTTCTCTTTTAAACCCTGTTATAGTCCTAGCCGTCACAACCTCCTCAGGCAAGGAGTTCCACAGGTTGACTGTGTGCTGTATGAAGAAGAACTATTATAAGTGAAATTAATGCATGCAGCAACTTACAAGCATTGCATAAAAGACTAAACATTAAAAACACATTGTTATAAATTCAATGCCTATCTTAACCATACTAAGGCCATGTCTACATAATAGAGTTAAGTCAACTTAAGGTATGCCAACGATCATAATCCGCTGTAATAATATCACTTGTGCACGTTCACATGACACTCCTTGTGTTGGCAGAGCGCATCCACAGTTGGTTCTCTAGCACTGACAGAGAGAACAGTGCACTGTGGATAGCTATCCCACTGTGGAAATTGCCACCTTCTGCCACTAGAAGTTCGGGAATGGATCGCAGTGCATCATGGGGGTGGGCTCACTGCCAGTGATGTGGTTTTCTCCATCCCATCATTCCATGGGCTTCTGAGTATGTTTCACATCATTTTTCAACTGCCCCTGTAAACTTTTTGCACCCGCCATCTGCCTGAAAGCATGGATCCTGCACTGCTCTCCAGTCTTGTGATAAGTGTTATGAACACGACGTGGCTGATCCTGCAGTATTTCATGGACTGTGGATCTGAAAATGAATCGGTGTGCCTGCCCTGCTGTGTGCCATGGAAAGAAACAATTCAAGATTGATGTTGGCATTCACTCAGCAGCTGCACACATTGGACTGTCACTACTGGGCTTGGGAAACAAGCACTAAGTAGTGTGATTGGATCATGATGCAGGTTTGGGATGTGGCAGTGGCTGCAGAACTTTTGGATGTGCAAAGCCATCTTCCTGGAACTGTGTACCAAGCTTGCCCCTGCACCATGATGCAAGGACACCAAAATAAGAACTGCCCTTATGGTGGAAAAGTGAGTGGTGATTGCTGTGTGGAAGCTGGCAACTCCAGACTGTCACCAGTCAGTTGGAAACCAGTTTGGCGTTGAGTAGTCCACCATGGGGGTTGTGGTGCTGCAACTGTGAAAGGTCATTAATCACCTTCTCCTACAAAGGACTGTGACGCCGGGTAATATGTAGGAAATTGTGGATAGTGTTGTAGCAATGGGATTCCCTAACTGTGGTTGGGCAAAAGATGGCACACATATCTTGATTTTGGCCCCAGGCCACTTTGTGGTGGAGTACATCAACAGAAAGGGCTACTTCCCTATGGTATTGCAGACACTGGTAGCTCACCAAGGGTCATTTTACTGACATCAGCGTGGGATGATTATGGATGGTTCATGATGCACATGTCTTCAGGAACATGGGTGTATATAGAAAGATGCATGCAGGAACTTTCTTTCCAGATCAGAAGATTCCAATAGGTGATGTGAAAATGCTAATAGTGGTCCTGGGAGACCCAGCCTACCCCTTACTGCCATGGTTCAAGAATCCTTACACCGGAAACCTTGACAACAGCAAGGAGTGCTTCAACAACAGGCTCAGCGGGTGCAGAATGACCTTTGAATGTGCGTTTGGAAGATTAAAGGGTTGCTGACGCTGCCTTCTTGGCAGGTTAGACCTCAATGAAGAAAATATTCCCATGGTCATAACAGCTTGCTGTGCTCCGCATAACATTTGTGAAGCCAAGGGGGAAAGTTTCTGCAGGGGTGGAGCATTAAGTTGGATTGCCTGGTGGTGACTGATTTTGAGCAGCCAGACACCAGGGCTATTAGAGGTGCTTAACGGGGGAGGGGTGTTTTCAAATCAGGGAGGCTTTGAAGCAGCATTTTGACAATGACCCCCAGTAATGTGTCTTTCTGTAATGCATTCAGCCAGGCATTGTTTACTTGCCACCATGAATGACCCTTGTAATGAAGTGCTGCCTGAGCATTAACTGTAGTCTGCAAATGTGCCAATTACCCCTGTGTATAAATTTCTGCTTCACCCACAATGTGCAGCACAGAAAAGAAAGAATCATTGTATTTCTAAGGCCTTGGCTACACTTGCGCTGTATAGCTCTGCACCTTGCTGCGCTCAGGGGTGTGAAAACACCCCCCCCGAGTGCAGCGAGTACAGATCTGTAAAGCACCAGTGTAATCAGAGCCTGCAGCGCTGCACGCTCCCTCGAAGCGCTGCAAGCTACTCCCCTCTTAGAAGTCCTGAGTGTAGCCAAGGCCTAAGACTAAATTTTTATTAAACAGCAATACACACATTTCCCATTTCTTACAAGGGACATGACACTGAGCAGCAGTCTCTGAAATGAGGCTCTCACATCTGTATGTAAGTCCAGCTGTCATTATGGAACAGGTCTGTAGGGATGGAGTGCAAGGGGTACTGCAACAGGTCAGGAACATGCAAGGAATGGAGGGCATGGAACACAGGTCTGTATGGGTTGTAGGGGGAGTCAAGTAGGGATATGTTCTGACTGTAGTGCAATCAGGGACCTGAGCATCTCTGATGTGTCCTCCATGAGCTTTATCATCTCTCCTGCCCCTTTATCCTCTCCTGACTATCCATTTTTAGTTTTTCTCTCTCCCTGCTCTGTGCTCGCTATCTGCATGATCAGACAGACAATTGCAGCACTTTTTGAAACAGGTCCTCCTTACTCCTCCTTGTTCATAGATTCATAGATTCTAGGACTGGAAGGGACCTCGAGAGGTCATCGAGTCCAGTCCCCTGCCCGCATGGCAGGACCAAATACTGTCTAGACCATCCCTGATAGACATTTATCTAACCTACTCTTAAATATCTCCAGAGATGGAGATTCCACAACCTCCCTAGGCAATTTATTCCAGTGTTTAACCACCCTGACAGTTAGGAACTTTTTCCTAATGTCCAACCTAGACCTCCCTTGCTGCAGTTTAAGCCCATTGCTTCTTGTTCTATCCTCAGAGGCTAAGGTGAACAAGTTTTCTCCCTCCTCCTTATGACACCCTTTTAGATACCTGAAAACTGCTATCATGTCCCCTCTCAGTCTTCTCTTTTCCAAACTAAACAAACCCAATTCTTTCAGCCTTGCTTCATAGGTCATGTTCTCAAGACCTTTAATCATTCTTGTTGCTCTTCTCTGGACCCTTTCCAATTTCTCCACATCTTTCTTGAAATGCGGTGCCCAGAACTGGACACAATACTCCAGCTGAGGCCTAACCAGAGCAGAGTAGAGCGGAAGAATGACTTCTCGTGTCTTGCTGACAACACACCTGTTAATACATCCCAGAATCACGTTTGCTTTTTTTGCAACAGCATCACACTGTTGACTCATATTTAGCTTGTGGTCCACTATAACCCCTAGATCCCTTTCTGCCGTACTCCTTCCTAGACAGTCTCTTCCCATTTTGTATGTGTGAAACTGATTTTTTCTTCCTAAGTGGAGCACTTTGCATTTGTCTTTGTTAAACTTCATCCTGTTTAACTCAGACCATTTCTCCAATTTGTCCAGATCATTTTGAATTATGACCCTGTCCTCCAAAGCAGTTGCAATCCCTCCCAGTTTGATATCATCCGCAAACTTAATAATCGTACTTTCTATACCAATATCTAAGTCGTTAATGAAGATATTGAACAGAGCCGGTCCCAAAACAGACCCCTGCGGAACCCCACTCGTTATGCCTTTCCAGCAGGATTGGGAACCATTAATAACAACTCTCTGAGTACGGTTATCCAGCCAGTTATGCACCCACCTTATAGTAGCCCCATCTAAATTGTATTTGCCTAGTTTGTCGATAAGAATATCATGCGAGACCGTATCAAATGCCTTACTAAAGTCTAGGTATACCACATCCACAGCTTCTCCCTTATCCACAAGACTCGTTATCCTATCGAAGAAAGCTATCAGATTGGTTTGACATGATTTGTTCTTTACAAATCCATGCTGGCTGTTCCCTATCACCTTACCACCTTCCAAGTGTTTGCAGATGATTTCCTTAATTACTTGCTCCATTATCTTCCCTGGCACAGAAGTTAAACTAACTGGTCTGTAGTTTCCTGGGTTGTTTTTATTTCCCTTTTTATAGATGGGCACTATATTTGCCCTTTTCCAGTCTTCTGGAATCTCTCCCGTCTCCCATGATTTTCTAAAGATAATAGCTAGAGGCTCAGATACCTCCTCTATTAGCTCCTTGAGTATTCTAGGATGCATTTCATCAGGCCCTGGTGACTTGCAGGCATCTAACTTTTCTAAGTGATTTTTAACTTGTTCTTTTTTTATTTTATCTGCTAAACCTACCCCCTTCCCATTAGCATTCACTAGGTTAGGCATTCCTTCAGACTTCTCGGTGAAGACCGAAACAAAGAAGTCATTAAGCATCTCTGCCATTTCCAAGTTTCCTGTTACTGTTTCTCCCTCTTCACTAAGCAGTGGGCCTACCCTGTCTTTGGTCTTCCTCTTGCTTCTAATGTATTGATAAAAAGTCTTCTTGTTCCCCTTTATTCCCTTAGCTAGTTTGAGCTCATTTTGTGCCTTTGCCTTTCTAATCTTGCCCCTGCATTCCTGTGTTGTTTGCCTATATTCATCCTTTGTAATCTGTCCTAGTTTCCATTTTTTATATGACTCCTTTTTATTTTTTAGATCATGCAAGATCTCGTGGTTAAGCCAAGGTGGTCTTTTGCCACATTTTCTATCTTTCCTAACCAGCGGAATAGCTTGCTTTTGGGCCCTTAATAGTGTCCCTTTGAAAAACTGCCAGCTCTCCTCAGTTGTTTTTCCCCTCAGTCTTGATTCCCATGGGACCTTACCTATCAGCTCTCTGAGCTTACCAAAATCCGCCTTCCTGAAATCCATTGTCTCTATTTTGCTGTTCTCCCTTCTACCCTTCCTTAGAATTGCAAACTCTATGATTTCATGATCACTTTCACCCAAGCTGCCTTCTACTTTCAAATTCTCAACGAGTTCCTCCCTATTTGTTAAAATCAAGTCTAGAACAGCTTCACCCCTAGTAGCTTTTTCAACCTTCTGAAATAAAAAGTTGTCTGCAATGCAGTCCAAGAATTTGTTGGATAGTCTGTGCCCCGCTGTGTTATTTTCCCAACATATATCCGGATAGTTGAAGTCCCCCATCACCACCAAATCTTGGGCTTTGGATGATTTTGTTAGTTGTTTAAAAAAAGCCTCATTCACCTCTTCCACCTGGTTAGGTGGCCTGTAGTAGACTCCTAGCATGACATCACCCTTGTTTTTTACCCCTTTTAGCCTAACCCAGAGACTCTCAACACTTCCGTCTCCTATGTCCATCTCTACCTCAGTCCAAGTGTGTACATTTTTAATATATAAGGCAACACCTCCTCCCTTTTTCCCCTGTCTATCCTTCTTGAGCAAGCTGTATCCATCCACACCAACATTCCAATCATGTGTATTATCCCACCAAGTTTCAGTGATGCCAACAATGTCATAGTTGTATTTATTTATTAGCACTTCCAGTTCTTCCTGCTTATTACCCATACTTCTCGCATTTGTATATAGGCATCTAAGATACTGGTTTGATCTTTCCTCCCGGTTTTGTCCTGACCCTCCTTTCTCTCTGCCAATATAGCCCACACTCCCTCTCGTCTCCGACCCATCTCCCAGGTCTCCATGTTCCCCACTTACCTGCGGGCTTTGCTCACCTGTCCCCGTCGAACCTAGTTTAAAGCCCTCCTCACTACGTTAGCCAGTCTGTGTCCAAATAGGGTCTTTCCCCTCCTCGAAAGGTGAACACCATCTCTGCCTAGCAGTCCTTCCTCAAATAGCATCCCGTGGTCTAGGAAGCCAAAGCCCTCCTGGCGACACCATCTTCGCAGCCAGGCATTCACCTCCATGATGCATCTGTCTCTGCCCGGGCCCCTACCTTTGACAGGAAGAATCGAAGAGAATACCACCTGCGCTCCAAACTCCTTCACCCGTACTCCCAGAGCCCTGTAGTCACTCTTGATCCGCTCAGTGTCACACCGCGCAGTATCATTTGTGCCCACATGGATGAGTAGCATGGGGTAGTAGTCAGAGGGCTGGATAATCCTCGACAATGCCTCCGTAACGTCTCGGATACGGGCTCCCGGCAGGCAGCATACCTCCCGAGATGAAATGTCAGGGCGACAGATGGGCGCCTCCGTCCCCCTCAGCAGAGAGTCTCCGACCACCACTACCCTACGTTTCCTATTCGCAGTGGTGGCAGCAGACCTCCCAGCCTTAGGGGTACGAGGCTTCTCCTCCTTTACTGTAGGGGGTGATGCCTTCTTTCCTGTATCAAGAAGAGCATAACGGTTACCTATTACCACAGCGGGAGGGTTCGGAGCAGGGGTGGAGCACTGCCTGCTGCCAGAAGTAACCAGCTGCCAGTGTCCACCCTGAGCCATCTCCTCCTCCACCAGTGGTGTATCAGCAGTCCTGTGTCCTGGGACAGCTACCTCAGCTGTCTCCACATGGACACTGTCCAGGAATTGCTCGTGGATTCGGATGCTTCTCAACCTAGCCACCTCCTCCTGTAGCTCTCCCACCTGCTGCCTGAGAGATTCCACCAGCAGGCACCTTTCACATTGGATGGTCCCCTCAGCCTGGATATCAGTAAGTGGAAATTGCAAGTTACAGTCTCTGCAAAACCACACCAGGATCTGGGTAGAAGCATCCATGCTCAGGCGCTCTGTCTGGCTACAGGCGCAGGTGGAGGAGACAGAAGCAGTGCTGGCACAGGTGTTGCGGGTCTTCCTAACCATCGTAAGCCTCCCTCTGTCAAACTCCCATCTGCAGCCCCCTGTCCGCTGAAAGGGTTGTTTAAGCAAGAAGTTTAAAGTTTTAAGGGGAATAAAGGGAAAACAGATAGAACCGGCAAGGGACCCTCGCCCCTTCCCACTCCCCTTCCAAACTCCCTTGCGAAACTCCCTGTTAGCAGCCCCTGGTCGCAAACGCTCCCTGGTCGCTTGTGCGCTTCTTTATAAAGCCCTGGCCTGTATGAATGCCCCGCCCACTGAGTAAGGCTCAGCCAATTACCAGAGGCTTCCTGGTTTCAAACCTTCCTTTGAAGCTCACAGCTTCCAACTGTCAGCCACAGCACACGGTCCTTCAAACAACCAAACAAACAAACAGACTGCCAAACACAAGCTCAGCACACAGCAAGTAACCCCCAAACACAAACAAACACACACTGCAGACAGTCACTTACCCCAAAAGGGTGCTATATTGCTCCTCCTTCACGTCCTTATCTGATAGAGTCACTCCACCGGTGTGTAGGAGCTGGCCCTCAAGGGCACATCTGCAGAAGCAAAAGAAACAATGCATAGAATCAGTATTGTGAGTGCACTCACCGTCTTGAATCATAAAAGTTACATACACTTCTTTCTCACTTCCCTTCACAAGCACACAGCACAGCGAGAACACCAAACATGTTGAGTTCAGCCTGGGGGAAGGAGGGGGGGAAGGGAGGGGAAAGGGGTGGAGGTGGGACAAAAGTTCTGGGTGGTTTCAGAAGGGGATCGCTACAAGTGCCTAGGGACACTACTCTGAATACTGGCACCATTCTGCACAGGTGGGGGTGAACAAAGCTGATATTCGCATTACTAAGGGTAACCAAGGATGCAAGGGTGCATCTCCTGCATGCATGTGGCTTCAGACTGGTTCCATATGCTGCTTGCTTGTGTGCTACTTTGGTTCCTGCAGAAGTAACTGCCAATTTGTGTGGCAAAGTATCCTACAATGGGGGAAGAAACAAGCCAAGGAACCTTCAGCAGACGATTTCCTAGAGATTTCTATGGATGATTCCTGGGAGAGCCCGGTGTGCATTAGAAAACTTTTCTGTAGGATCCCCACTGCATAGCTGCACAGGGGAATAAGAAACAGATGCAAACAGTACCTAGCATTGTTAATTTCTATAGCTTCTCCTATGTGCACCATGTAACAAAATAACGGATACCTCAATCTCATGTTGCTGTGTAGTATCAAAGCAAAATGAGTATTTACCAGCGCTCCCCTCTCCTGCTTCAGGCATGCCAGAGCTGGAGTACTGGGACTAGCTAGACCCCTCTGGAGTCAAAAAGAGGTCCTGGCTCACTATGCCATTGGACAATTCTGTCGCCTGTTCCACATCCAACTCTACTTCCTCGTCCACCACTTTATCCTCAGGGTTGCCTCTACAGGCCGTTGCCTCCAGTCCCCCCGAAGTAACAGTAGGGACTGTTGGTGGTGGAGGTGGGGTTGCTGCCAAGAATGGCATGCAGTTACTTGTGGAAGTGGCATGTCTTCAGTGCCACACCACAGCAACGGTTGGCTTCTCTTGCCTTCTAGTCGCCTGCCTCAGCTCCTTGATATTAGAAAAGAACTGCTGTGTGTCCCTCTCGTGCCCCTTCTCCTCTATGCCACAAGCAATCTGCTTGTAGGTATCAAAGTTCCTATGGTTGGACCAGAGCTGTGACTGCATAGCTTCCTCTCTCACAGACCCAACAACTTCAACGTACTCCAGGCGGGAGCACATTTGCTGCAGAAAGCAAGCAAGGTCAGCATGGTCAGCTGGGAAGATGCTATGTGAACTCTGCATGCTGAGCAAACAGGAAGTGGAATTTCAAAAATTCCTGGAGCTTTAAAGGGGAAGGGGCTCATGTCTGTGTACCCAGCTGAAGGGCCAGATTAGAGTTGAAACTGATGACCAGAACAGTCATGATGGGCATTGTGGGATACCTCCTGGAGGCCACTTAGGGAGACATAAGCAAGTGAAGTGATACTGAGTTGCTCTAACTTTGTCGCAAAAAGCTCTATGCTGCTTATTGACATGGCTTTATTATGTGGGCGTAGCAGAAGAGTTAAATCAGAGGGGAGAGCATTGCACTGTGTACACCTCCACTCTTCTGTTGACAAAACTGTTTTGTGTAGACAAGGCCTAACACAGGTGAAACAGACTGGTTTCCAGTCATAGGCGCCGACTCCTATGTTTCATTAAAATTTTAACTGCTTGTGAATGGCTAAGCAGTGCCGTTTTCAGTGATGAAAAGGAAGCCAGCAAGTTCAGTAGCTGTGCTTTAAAAATTCTGTCTTAACTGACTGAAAACATTAACAGCTGGCTCAGAAACAATTGCACATGCTCAGTTAGGACCTTCATTATCAGGGTTATTTTTAAAGATTTTACTTCCCAATCAACGGAACAAAACCACAGAGTTAAATGAAAACCACATGTGATTGCCTTATACAGTAGCACAGTTTATGTCTGCACAGTTTTATGATGAAAAGATATCAGCATGATCAACAGTTGTCTAAGAAAATAAACAAAGAGTCTGATCCTACGCCCACAGAAGTGAACAGGAGTCTTTCAATTGACTTTAGGGGGATCTGGATAGATGCTAGCTTTTGAAAGTTTTGGACTGTACTTTCTTCAAAGTTTAAGATGCTTAGAGAAGGAATCATGTCTTCATAGATGTTTATACAGCACCCAGAACAATGGGCCTCCCAATACTGATTGGGATAGAAGCATTACTGTAATACAAAGTGTTTTTAAAAAAAGTGAATGAAAGGAAGTTGGATTTGTCTATGTTATGAAAGCCAGTTATACATACATGCATTTGCAAAGTGATTTATGGAAGGATTTCAGCTGCTTTAAGATTATACAAACATTCTAATAACTGATCTCTGAGTCTGATCTCAGAGTTTTTACTGTGACAAAACTTGCACTTCAATGGGAGTTTTAATTAATGGATCAAGAGATTCCTGATCACTTATGCTTTTAGTCCCAGCTGAAAGATAGAATTAACTGGAATGCTGGAAGTGGAGGATGGAGGGAAAGACCTATATTTACCTGAATGAACCCACTGATTTATTGTAAATGTTGGCTTGTTAATGCTAATCTAGTACATTTATGCACATCCATCGCATAAATCCATAAATATTTCCAACCAAATGCAAATATAATACTACAGTTCTGAGATAAAGGACAAAAAAAGTGAACATTTGTATTTGCAATAAAGCCACAAAGCCAGACTTTACTGGGTTGATTTCAGAAAATCGGTGGGATATACTTCTTAGGAAAAGAATATCACATTTTCATTAACATAAAAATGCATTATGCAGTCCCATTCCACCCAGTGAACTCAAGGAGGTCAAGAATATTTGCCAGATTCCCACAGAGAAATAAATAGAATAAAGCCACCAAGTTTTCAAGCATTTAAATTAGAGACGCAGTGCTTTACCTGCCACTAGAAACTATTGGTTTCATAAGGATACTTTTCATATTCAAAGCACTCCATAAACATTAGCTATTTATCTTCTCTACCATAACAAAATTATAGAAATTCAATTTAATTTACATGGAAGGGAATTATTTCTGAATATGGATTAATGTTACTAAGCCTTCATAAGAGCATAGAGGAAAAAGCAGGACACTCATCAAGTGTCTTCAATAGCAACATTTCTAAAGATAACACATTTTTTGATAAAAAAAACAAACACCCAAACTTTCAAGCGAGAGGCTAACACTAATCCCCACTGGGGCATAGAACACTGCAAGTCTTTATTTTTCCTTTGGATATTACACACAGGATTTAAAAACTGAAAGGAGAAACCTTGAGATGGTACCTTGGTATTGCGAAAGTTACTGCTCACAGTTGAGCCAGATCATCCCTTTTGCAGGTTAGGAGATTGCGAACCTCAATGAGTTTTGAGTCAAGGAGTTTCCACCTGACCACTGCCTTTGAGGGATAGAAGTGAGGTTGGTCCTTTCACAGAATGAGAGCAGGATTCATGGGTGTCAGAGGCCTGGATATCAGGAACTTTCCAGAAAGTCCCGGGGCTGTGCCAAAGACGGTGCCTCTGGAATGTTGCCTACTTTCAGCAGTTTCCATGGGCTTGCAAGTCAGCTGCTGCCTCATGAGCCTCCTCCTTCCTGTGGGCTGAGGGAGAGCAAAGAGGGGGGAAAGGTTAGATAGTGACCTACTCAGTATTATTTAATGATCCTCCCTGGGTTTTTGGGAGATCGATGAAGACCCACAGCCTATGGTTGCCAACTTTCTAATTGCACAAAACCAAACATCTTTGACCTGCCCCTACCCCTTCCCTGAGATCCTGCCCCTTCTGAGGCCACTTCCCCACTCACGCCAGCCCCCCCCCCATCACTCATACTCCCCCACCCTCACTCACTTTCATTGGGCTGGGGCAAGGGGTTGGGGTGTGGGAGGAGGTGAGGGCTCCAGCTGGGAGTGCAGGCTCTGGGGATGAGAGCTTTGGGGTGCAGGAGGGAGCTCCGGGATGTGGACAAGAGGCTTGGAGTGTGGGAACAGGCTCAGGGCTGGGGCAGTGGGTTGGGGTGTGGGAGGTGGTGCAGGCTCTGGCTGGGGGTGTGGGCTCTGGAGTGGGGCTGAAGGATTTGGGGTGCAGGAGGGGGCTCAAGTGGTTTGGAGTGCATGAGGAAGTTTGGGGGGAGGGCTCCAGGAAGGAGTTTGGGTGCGGGAGGGAGCTCAGGGCTGGGGTAGGGGTGTGGGAAGAGGTGCAGGGTGTGGGCTCCAGGAGGGGACTCAAGGCTGGGACAGGAGATTGGGGTCTGGGGGTGGGGGGTCTGTGAGGGAATTAGGGTGTGGGAGGGGTTCTGACCTGGGGCAGGGAGTTTGGGGTGCAGGCTCTGGCTGGGTGGCACTTACCTCAGGTGGCTCCCAGTCGGCAGAGCAGCACTCCCTGCCTGCCCTGGCTCTGCGCTGCTCCCAGAAGTGTCTGGCATTTCTGACCCCTAGGCAGAGGGGTGGTCAGGTGGCTTTTCACAGTGCGTGCTGCTCACACCTGCAGGTGCTGCCCCCGCAGCTCCCATTGGCTGTGGTTCCCAGCCAATGGGAGCTGTGGAGCCAGCGCTTGGGGCAGGGGCAGTGTACGGAGCTCCCCTGGCTGCCCCTGCACTTAGGAGCCAGATGGACATGCGGACCACTTCCGGGAAGCTGCGCAGAGCCAGGCAAACAGGGAGCCTGCCTTAGCCCCACTGTGCCGCTGACTGGACTTTTAACAGCCCAGTCAGCGGTGCTGACCGGAGGTGCCAGGGTCCCTTTTTGATTGGGTGTTCTGGTAGAAAACTGGACGCCTGGCAACCCTACCACAAACACTGGCCTTCCCCCACTAGCATTTTGCATAATGGAGTGACACACAAAATCCTGTTCACTGAGAACACATCTCCCCCAGGCACAAAACCCTTTCCCCTCCTACTGGACACAAAGCCCACCCTATCCACTTTCAAAGCTTTGGTAGAGGGAATCACTCAGTACACAAGAAACACCCAGTACTTACAGAACTGCAGACTAAGAATGTGCTGCTTTATTCAACTACATACAGAGTGGTGCAGCAAGGAAAACACATGCTAATTAAACAGGAAGTAAGGGAGGAGTGGAGTTATACTCTAAGGGTATGTCTTCACTACCGGCCGGATCGGCGGGCAGCGATCGATCCAGTGGGGATTGATTTATCGTGTCTAGTCTAGACACGATAAATCGATCCCCAAGCACTCTCCCTTCGACTCCTGTGCTCCACTGCTGCGAGAGACGCAGAAGGAGTCGACAGGGGAGCAGCAGCAGTCAACTCACCGTGGTGAAGACACCACGGTAAGTCGATCTAAGTACGTCGCTTATTTACGTAGCTGAAGTTGCGTAATTTAGATCGATTCCCCCCTAGTGTAGACCAGGCCTAAGTAACTAGAGTGACCAGATGAGAGGAAGAAAATATCGGGACACATTTGGGGTGGGAGGGAGGAGTCGCTGGCGGAGCAAAAAAAAAAGCCGAGTGCTGCCGGCGGAGAAAAAAAAATGCCGAGTGCCGCCGGATCGGTCGGGATGCAGGACAAACGCCTAAATATCGGGACAGTCCCAATTTTATCGGGACGTCTGGTCACCCTATAAGTAACCCAGTTAATCACATTACTACATTCATTCACTCTTAATTTACAGCCCATATGTAGTCTTTTAAATAATACAGGACTCATCTCTATCATGGGGTAGTGTCTTTCCATGGTACCCAGGGACACCCCTGCTGGGGTGGGGGTAGGGGGGAAGACCCACTTCCCCCATTCTCCCGGTCCAGTAGTTCTCCCTCTCAGTCATTTCTGATCACACTGCATCCTCTTCTAGTTTAGGCTCCTTCAGGTAGTCACCACCCAATGGGAAACGCTCTGGTGGTTGCACATGATGTCATCTTACAACCTGAGCATCACCTAATAAGTGGACTTTAAAAGAGAAGGTTCAGTTTGCTTTAGGATAGTACCTGAATCCCCAGTGGCCGGTGAATGTTGAAACTTTTGGTATAGGTCTCTTGGGTCCAGCTCTGTCAAGGTTATGTTTTTGAAAAGCTTGCTTCCTCAACACTTCCCCCCATGCTGTGATGGTTTGAGTCCAAATGAGTTCTTATCTTCCTCCCCATCAAACAATGGGATGAGCTCATGCCTGTTGTAGTTTGAGGAGTGGTTTTGTATTTCTAAAGAAAGCAAGCCAGCTTTGTTTCCAAGCTTCCATCATCTTCATCCCCTCTTTAAAGTCCTTACTGCTCCCTCTGCTAGACCATTGGAAGCTTGACGATAAGGGTATAGTGGGGGGGGGAGAGAGAGAGAGAGAGAGAGAGCGCGCGTGCACGTGCCTGGAGCAAAGCCCGAGACCTGAGACAAAATCAGCAAAAGTTAGGCTATGAGCAAAAGTCAGGTCCTGTTAGAAAGCAGATGCTTGTTTGCAAGTTCAGTGTCTGGTACATGAACTTGACACAGGTATTGCTAGCATTGCTAAAACACACTGAATGAGTAAACACATTCCAGCAAGCTAGCACAAGAACACTCCAACCTACCACAAAATAAGATGGTTTGACAGAGGTGATGAAGAGGGATGTTTGAAGCATCAGGAGATAAACATATCATGAAACACGTAAGGTGATACACAAGTTTTTTTTATCCCAGATTGTTTGTCTCCAGGGCTGACTCCAGCTTTTCTGTCGCTCCAAGCGGGGGGAAAAAAAAAAAAGAGGAAGAGAGGGAATGAGCGACCCGCCACCGAATTCCCGAAGACCCAGACGTGCCGCTCCGATACCGCACGGAGTGCTGCCCCTTTGAATTGGCTACCCCAAGTACCAGCTTCCTACGCTGGTGCCTGGAGCCAGCCCTGTTTGTCTCAATCTATAAATGTTGGGGTACCTCACCTTAATTCTTTGTCAGGACTAGGGGGCAGCAGAAAGTCCCACTGCTGACTGAGCTGGTCCATTGTGATGGGTATACACATGTTAGTTTACCTGTAGACATTGATCCAGGGAACTAAGACTGTGACTTGTTGACAATAAACCTGTCCAAGCACTTTCACCACCGAACCAAGTCTGTAGCCTTTCTGAGCAGTTCTTCAAGGTCTGCTGGGCTGGCTATCTGTGCAGAGCCAGGCCAGCACATAGAGAGAACACATACACATTTGACAACAGTGTTACCTGCAAAAATCTAGAGCACCCTGACAATACCCTACCAAGGGCTCAAGGGGTGACCCAATCAATTTAGGCACCCCCCACCCTGTCCTTTCCAAGGGCTCAGGGTGTAAGATACCTATCCTTATCCACAGGGCTCCGGAAGAAACATGGTCAATTTAAGTACCCGCCCTTTCCCTTGGGGCTCAGGGATTTACGGGTCTGCAGAACCTTTTCCCAGTGACAAAGCCTTAAACAGCTGTGCTCTAAACATCTATTTATTAGCAACACATACAGAATACATATACCAAGCAAATCTCTTATGCTCACCACTCCCAATATACAGACAGATTTCACCTGCTGGCCAGTCAGGATTCATTCATCTAGGGGTTCCTAGCGATGCCTCTGCTCGTCACGGTTGTGCAGAGGGGTCAGAGTTCCAGCAGCTTGATGTTGAACTGAGGTCCTGAAATGGTTCCCAAAGAGCATTGTTTTTCATTTACATTATATAGGTAAAACTAGCTCCCTCCTTCAAATTTATTAAACCTATCACATTAGCCACACTCCTAAATAACAAACTTTTACCCAATTACACACTGGCACCTATGTGTCCTCCTTACTGCCCAAGTTTTTACCTTTTATCACATGAAGGCAGACAACTAAATATTGTCTAATTTTATAAGTGCTTGTATACAAATGCAAGAAGTGTAAATAGTAAGATGGTAAACTGGAGTGCCTGGTATTAAATGAGGATATTGGCATAATAAGCACCAGAGAAACTTGGTGGAACAAGGATAATCAAAAGGGACATGGTAATGCCAGGATACAAAATATATAGGAATGACAGAGTAGGTCATGCAGCTGGGGGAGTGACACTATATGTGAAAGAACGTGTAGAGTCAAATATAATAAAAATCTTAAATGAATCAACTGTACCATAGAATCTCTATGGATGGGAATTCCTACTGCTATAGTATTGTTTTTCAAGCATGCAGGGGTGGTGGGAGGTACCAAAGAAGAACACCACAGTAGCCTTTATCTCCAAAAATGGGAACTACATAAAAATAAGGAAGCTAGTTAAATGGAAGTTAAAAGCAACAGTCACAAGAGTGAAATACCTGAAAGTTGCATGGAAACTTAAAAAAACCCCAAAACAGCAAACAGCATAATAGAGGCTCAAATTAAATGTATAGCCCAAATTAAAAAGAAAAAAATAGTAGGTGTACCAAAAAAATGCCACCTTGACTAAACAGAGTAAAAGATGGTTACAGACAAAGAGACATCTTTTAAAAATTCAAAGTCAAATCCCACTGAGAAAAAAGTAGAAAGAAGCATAAACTCTGACAAGTCAAGTGTAAAAGTATAGTTAGGCAGGCCAAACATTTTTTAAGAGTAACTAGCAAAAGATATAAAAACTAACAGGAAAAAAAGATTAAGTACATCAAAAGCAGGAAGCCTGCCAACAATCAGTGGGACCAATAGGCAATCAAGTTGTTAAAGGAGCATTTGGAAGACAAGGCCATTGCGGAGAAGCTAAATGAATTCTTTGCTTCAGTCTTCATTGCAGAGGATGGGAGGGAGATTCCCACACCCGAGCAATTCTTTTTAGGTGACAAGTCTGAAGAACCATTAGGAAAGAGATATTTACTGTCTTATTATCTATCATAATGCCACTATATAAACCTTGAATACTGGGCACAGTTCTTGTCACCCCATCTCAAAAAAGACATTAGAATTGGAAAAGTTACAGAGAAGGGCAACAAAAATGATTAGGGATATGGAACATCTTCCTTATGAGGAGAGATTAAAGAGTCTGGGACTATTAATCTTAGAAAAGAGATGACTAATGGGGGATATAATAGAAGTCTATAAATCATGACTGGTGTGCAGAAAGTGAATAAGTGAAGAAAGTGAATTTACCCCTTCACATTACACAAGAACCAGGGGTTACCCAATGAAATTAATAGGCAGGAGGTTTAAAGCAAACATGAGGAAGTATTTCTTCACACAACACAGTATCAGCCTGTGGAACTCATTGCCAAGGGATGTTGTGAAGGCCAAAAATATAACTGGGTTAAAAAATAAAAATCAAAAATAGTTCATGGAGGATGAATTACTTAGTTAGACAAGTTAGAGGTCTTCAAATCACCAGGGCCTGATGAAATGCATCCTAGAATACTCAAGGAGCTGGCTGAGGAGATATCCGAGCCATTAGCAATTATCTTTGGAGAGTCATGGAAGATAGGAGACATTCCAGAAGACTGGAAAAGTGCAAATATAGTGCCCATCTATAAAAAAGGTAAATAAGGACAACCCGGGGAATTACAGACCAGTCAGCTTAACTTCTGTACCCGGAAAGATAATGGAGCAAATAATTAAGCAATCAATTTGCAAACACCTAGAAGATAATAAGGTAATAAATAACAGTCAGCATGGATTTGTCAAGAACAAGTCGTGTCAAACCAACTTGATAGCTTTATTTGACAGGGTAACAAGCCTTGGGGATGGGGGGGGGGAGCACTAGATGTGGTATATCTTGACTTTAATAAGGCTTTTGATACTGTCTTGCATGACCTTCTCATAAACAAATTAGGGAAATACAACCTAGATGGAGCTAGTAGAAGGTGGGTGCATAACTGGTTGGAAAATCGTTCTCAGAGAATAGTTATCAGGGGTTCAGTGTCATGCTTGAAGGATAAGGAGTGCATAAGGAGTGGGGTCCCGCAGGGATCGGTTCTGAGTCTGGTTCTGTTCAATATCTTCATCAATTATTTAGATAATGGCTTAGAGAGTACACTTATAAAGTTTGCGGACAACACCAAGCTGGCAGGGGTTGCAAGTGCTTTGGAGGATAGGATAGGATTAAAATTCAAATTGATCTGGACAAACTGGAGAAATGCTCTGAAGTAAATAGGATGAAATTCAATGAGGACAAATGCAAAGTACTCCACTTAGGAAGGAACTATCAGTTGCACACATACAAAATGGGAAATGACTGCCTAGGAAAGAGTACTGCGGAAATGGATCTGGGAGTCATAGTGGATCACAAGCTAAAATATGAGTCAACAGTGTAACGCTGTTGCAAAAAAAAAAGTAAACATCTTTCTGGGATGTATTAGCAGGAGTATTGTAAGAAAGACATGAGAAGTAATTCTTCTGCTCTACTCCGCGCTGAATAGGCCTCAACTGGAGTATTGTGTCCAGTTCTGGGTGCCACATTTCAGGAAAGATGTGGACAAATTGGAGAAAGTCCAGAGAAGAGCAACAAAAATGATTAAAGGACTAGAAAACATGACCTATGAGGGAAGATTGAAAAAACTGGGTTTGTTTAGTCTGGAAAAGAGACGACTGAGAGGGGACATGATAACAGTTTTCAAGTATGTAAAAGGTTGTTACAAGGATGAGGGAGAAAAATTGTTCTTCTTAACCTCTGAGGATAGGACAAGAAGCAATGGGCTTAAATTGCAGCAAGGGCGGTTTAGGTTTGACATTAGGAAAAACTTCCTAACTGTCAGAAACAACAAGGAGTCCGGTGGCACCTTAAAGACTAACAGATTTATTTGGGCATAAGTTTTCATGGGTAAAAAACCTCACTTCTTCAGATGCATCTAACCCTAACCCTAACTGTCAGAATGGTTAAGCACTGGAATAAATTGCTTAGGGAGGTAGTGGAATCTCCATCATTGGGGATTTTTAAGAGCAAGTTGGACAAACACCTGTCAGGGATGGTGTAGATAATACTTAGTCCTGCCTTGAGTGCAGGGGACTGGACTAGATGACCTCTCGAGGCTATTAGCCAAGGCTATTAGCCAAGCTGGTCAGGTTGTCCCTAAACCTCTGACTGCCAAATTCTGGGACTAGATGACAGGAGATGGATCACTTGATGATTGCCCTGTTCTGTTCATTCATGCTGAAGCATCTGGCATCGGCCACAGTCAAAGACAGGATACTGGGCTAGATGGACCATTGGTTGGATCAGTATGGCCATTCTTATAGATGTTATATGTTCTTTGTTAAAAAAGCCCTTACTTTGTTGTAAGCAAAGTCCCATGGCCCTCAAATCTTTGAATTACCTTTGCCAGGGTTGAGAGTGTCACCACTGCCTGTGAGAATGTCAGGGACACCTTTCAGCAAAATTTCCATGTCCCACTGGAAAATTAATGTGCTGCTGATATTGCAATCTATTATCCTAATAGAAGTCCTTGATAGTGTCTATACTGCTAAGTTTTCTATGAGGGCATAAGGAAGTGGACTTACTTTAAAGTATTTTGGCTTGACCCCATCCCGGGTATAAATCCTGGCCATTACACCGTCCTGGGTCCCTAACCCTTCTTTAAAAATGTGTAGGTGAGTGTCCAGGAGTGCTGTGTTTTGCCTGGGTCTAATTTGAGCATTTCCTCCTAATTCAGTTTTAGTTCTTCCAACCAATCTCTGCCTAACAGATTTTACATTTGTCCCCAGGTCATTAGGTTTCAGGAATGTGGGTGGTCAGGTCCACTGGTTGGAGCAGGAGTCAGGGTTGGGAAATGGACCTGGGGCTCAGAACCAGCGTCAGAAGCTAGATGCCAGAGCCAAGGGTCAGACCAGAGTTAGCACCAGGAATCAAAACCAAGAGTCAGAAGTGGGTTACTTGGAGTCAAGGAAGGCAGAGCAGAGCTGGGCCTGAGGCAGGATTGAGGCTGGGATAAGGCAAGTGTAGCCCTCCTCCTATTCACTGGCTCAGTATAAGGTTGCTTAAGATGGGGAAGCCTGCCTTGTAACTTTTTACACAACTTTGGTAAACTGGGTCTGAGGCTCCTTTGTGTGCTTTGTGTTGTGTGTCAGTGTATGTTCACCTCAGACCAGACCCATTCAGACAAACTACCAGGAACAAGGCTTTATTCTGTAAAGAACATAGAACAGGATTACAGTCCAGCAGCCTCTGCTTGCCTGCTATGTACTCCCATCTCAGTCAGTGCTGAGACCTCCTGCTCGGGGGGGTAGAGGGCACATCCTGGTAGGAACCAGGAAGTTCTCCCAGCATGCAGCAGTTTGTTGTCCACAACATGTAGTTCCCATGACTGCTGTTGAAGCACACTGGACCTTGAGCTACACAAGGATGCAGCAGCAAAGCAGGATCTGTCTCAGAAGCAAGTCAAGGATTTGCCTTGTTGCACAAACAGCCTACAGGTGTTTCCCATAGGCCTAAAATAGCATGCTGGGGGCAATAAAGAACATGATAGGCTCTGCTAGTCAGGGCCTCTGTGGGCAGGACATCCAGTGCTACTTGGCTCCACAACACTCACAGCACAGGGATATGCAGACCCAGGTCCTAGCCCAGCAGATCCTCATCTCAGGAGTGGTAACTTTTTCTTTACAGGGACAAGCACAAAACTTACCACCTGTATGGGTTCTCCAATGTATGTGTGCAGTGTCAGTTTTATATTCAATCCTGCTTTGCACTGCTGATCTATATATAACACCGACAGACCCCTGGTTGTCAGTGGGCAGGATTGAACCTGGAGCCTCTGGAACTCAGTGCATGAGCCTCTACTACCTGAGCTAAAAGCCATATGGCCCTTAGCCAAGGTTGTAGCAGACTCAAGTGGTCTCGGTGCCACTAGAGGGAACAGAACACCACACCCAGGAGGTGTGTGGTTTACATGTATAATCATTGCTCACCGTAGCTGAAGTCTCTGTATCTAATTCCATTTGGACTGACTGATTGTTTAACTATACCATTATTTCCTAAGGTCTCACTTTCTTCACTTTTAGACAATACACAGTATGTACCACATTTCCTGTCCTCTCCACCAAGGTAAAAAGCCTTCTGCTTTCTCTTTTCCTCTGATCTTTTGGAATCTACCCTCCTGTGCTTAATAGTCTCCTTTGCTTTTTCTGGTCACGTGTCCAATCTTGAGGCGTTTATAACACTGAACTGTTTTAAGTTTATAAACTGATGCAAAATGAACTCCTCCACAGCAGAAATACCTCTCAGGAGTCTGAGTCTCTTGCTGCTGGCTTTGTATTTTTTATTGACTCTGTTTGATTTGCCCTGAATTCTAAGTGAAAATGTTGTACTTTTTTTTTTTTTAAATGCTGCTTCTATTGTTGTTGCTAATTCTACTGCTTTCAGCCAGGTTGAGTTCTCCTCCGCCAGCAATCTTCTTTGAATTATCTTATTATCAAAGCCACAAACAAATCTGTCCTGCAGAATGTCCTCTAGGACTTTTCCAAATGAGCAATATTCCGTTAATCTTTTTAGCTCTGACACATACACAGATACAGTTTCACCTTGATGCCTCATTCTAGTATGAAACTTGAAATATTCCACAATAATGTTTAGCTTTAGGGTGTAGTGCTCTGTTAAGATATTTTGCAGGTCTTCTAAACTTTTATCTCCAGGTTTCTGAGGTTGTAACAAACTCCTTAAGCAAGAGTAGGTTTTGCAACCACTGACCCTGAGGAAAATTGGTCTCCATTTGTCCTCATCTATAATCTCATTTTCAAGAAAATAGTGTTCCAATCTTTCAAAATATTGCTGAGTCTCTTCATTTTCTGCATTAACTGAGGAATTTTACCATACATTGCTATTCTTATGTTCTTCCTTGTGTAACCCTTCTGCCAGATGGAGTCAGTAACAAGGGTTGGGTTCAATATCTAGGGGTTCCTCTTAATACAAAACAGAACCGGCTCGAGCCCCCACCCTGTCATGTGGGAAAACTAAACACCACACCTGGGCTCCTCTAAAAGGCAACACTTCCCCACTTGCAAGCACTAAGCCTGTGCATTAGAAAGGAAAACTTAATAAAAGGGAAAGGGAACCCAGCATTAATTTGGGAAAACACAATTTGGAAGCACGTACAATTTGGAAGCATGTAACCTTAAGCAAGCACTCACCCCACAATACTTTGGGCAGTGTTGTGATGTGAAAGTCTGACAAATGAATGTCCCTTTAACACACCACTCCTGTTTCTCTCTGCTTCACCCCACTCACAGTTAGTTGTCCTTGGTCAAGGAAGATCCAGAGTTCAGAGAGTCATTCACCTCCCCTCCCTGAAAAGGGAGGAGAAAGTTCACCAAGCAATGTATCTGCTGCCAATTTTGCAACTTTCTCACTGCTGCTGCTATCTGTGCTACCACATGCCATCATACTCTACCACAGCCACTGTTATCTCTGCTGCTTTGTCACTTCTGCAAAGCTGCATTCTAAGAGTCCACTCCTTATCTGCTGAAGTCACTAAGAACTGAGCTTAATGGTAGACATCTTAGCTGCTACTCCTTCAGTGTCTTTCATACAACACTATCCCCTCCACCACATCTAAGACTTAGTCCCTACACCTACTCATTAGTGATTTCAGTTCTAGTAATCACTGAACAGAAATAAGGACTCTTAACTGAGGCCTATCAGCTCTGTCTTATACACTAGAAAAAGGAGGACCAAATGGCATTTAAGCAACAGCCATGCTTTCAGGTAGGAACACCTGTCTCCACCCCCTCTATATTTTGCTGAAATTTGGCATTTCTACCCGGCTACTGAGCAAGTGAGGTTCAATCTAGGGTGACCCCATCAATCAGCATATACTAAGTATAGTTCAGCTTCCCTTTTCTCATATAATAAGGATAACATTTCATTACCCCAGCATTCAATACTAAAGTGAATTGTAACCCCAAATCAGCCAACATTGATTCCTTTGGCAAAGCAGCTCTGCCGGCTGAACACCTAGGCAGAATAAGTGTGTCTATGTAAATATGGTCTGGTTCTGAAGTCTCTCCCCCCCCCTCCATTTGTCACTAGATATCAGGGGAGAGCTCATTTAGACCCTGCTTACACTTGTGAACCAGTGCATCCTCACCAGCCCCAGGGAGTTTGGTAGACAATCATTAATGTACTAATGTGGTCAAGCTACACATGATGGATCAGGATGATCTGACCTCCACAGGATGAAGTGGGGGAGGGGGAATGGAAAAAATAATCAAAGCCCAAAGAATATGCAGTATTAGTGAGAAAGGGCATATCAGAATTTAACTTATCATTTATACTCAAGTCATTTAGACCCATTTCTCATCATTTTCTCACATCTTAGCAAGTTTTCTTGGGAAGGCAGCCCCCAGCCTTTGCCTGCTTTGCCCAAACCCCAGTGCCTTTTGTCTAGCAGGTGTTTGTACCTTCACCTTTCCCAAGAGGATTCTTTTCCTTAGGCACTGTTTCATCCTCCCAATTTGCTAAAGCACTTCCTCACCCTTATCCTTTTAAATGAGCTGGTCGGATATATATAGGCCCAGACCCATCCCACTTTTAGGGGCTTCTAATAGGATGGCCTAATTAGAGATAGCTGTTTCCCTCCACTCACATCATGTGACAGTTTACTCTATCACATTCCTCATCACCAATTTTGTCATGGGTCCACTCAGTGCATCAGAAACACACGTCACTTATAGTATTGCAGGCTGGGAATGTGCTGCTTTATTCAATTACATACAAACAGAATGGGGGAGGGTACAACCACTAACTAAACTGGAAATAAGAGAAGGGTGTATCATAGCTCCAGCCTATAATACTCTAAGTAACCCAGTTAAACTCTGGATAACCACTTTACTACAGAACCCCTTTCCACCTAATCTGTTGCTGAGTAGGATTAAGCATGTTGCAGCAGATCACAGCAGCCACTATGATTTCATGGCTGGGAGGGGAGGAGAACGGAAGAGCTACAATGGGAGACTAATGTAATGGGCAGTGCTCATTGAGAAAGTGCATAAACATGGGATGTGTTGATTCAGTGTATCCTATAACCAGCCTCCATAAACTAGGCTCTTGTGTAGTGGAACCTCCCCCGTGCAGTAACCTCAAGGGATATCAGTGGAATTAATCTTTTCTGGGGCACAGAGGGTTGCTGCAGCACTGAAGTATAAGTTGCTCCTCCCTGCATCAGGATTAGTGAATATCACCCACAATTTTCTGGAGAGGTCCAGAGAAAACAAAAACAAAAACAAAACACTCTATATCTGGGTTTAGGATTCCATGAGTGAAAGTTAATAAAGCAGAGGGTTACTTGTTGGTGGTGTTGTTTGTTTAAATTTCCTACACTTAGCATCAGAAATGCAATTACTGCAGATAGGAAATGTCCAGTTTTATTGGCATCTATCACATGTTCTACAAAAGAAAGCTTCAATAATGACTCTATGTCCACTCTGAGTTTAGGGATAAGTATATGTTAGATGCTGAAAACAGACACAAAGCATACATTTCACTTTGCGCCTAGAGGAAGAGGAGAAAGTGTTACAAAAGGCAGACTTTACAAATGCTTATAAACCACTTGTCTCCTTATACCAGCTGTTTGATACTAGCTTTCTCTTTGAAATTATTTTTACTTCATGTTCTCAGTTATACAATGCTTCTGCTTCTGAAATGTTAATGTCTTTTTGTGTGTAAAACAGGGCTGGATTATCCTTTCTACCATACTTTTAGCAGGCACTTAGGTCTTTGCCAGTGCTAATAATGTTTAGGACCCCCACAGTTGACCGGAGGTGGGGGGGACAAAAAAATAACCCCTGCCTTCCTTCTCATTTACAGAGAATAAATGCTCCTTGTGACTCACACTGTTTTAGTTCTCTTGAACACCACTGTCTTTTTTTCCTTCAGAACTGAAGTAAATTTACAAGGGTGTTTTAGAGGGAGGAAAGTGAAAAGGCTGTTTATTCTCCAAGCACACCATGTTGGCCTCTTCGAGCAGCAGTCATTGTTCAGTAACTACATTCCCTGCTGAACTCACAAATTGAATTCAGGGAGGCGGTGCGAAGATGGTGGGAAGGTTAGATAAAATGGCAAGTTGTTCCAGTGAGTCCCACAATGAGGATAATATATTATTTATTTAGTGCTTGCAGCTGCACTTGACATTTTACAACATGTAGAATATCGCCACAAGCAAAGCCCCAGAATTCTTGTCCTGAAGAATTTACAACTGAGCAGCACTTAGGGGAACTTAGACTGGGACTTCAGGGTGCCATTGTTAGGCAACAAGTTAATTATCATTATTATTAAGAGTGATGTGGGCATGGTCACATGTGGGCATTGCTGAATGGGCTGATATTCTGAATATAGATCTCAAGGTGGTTGACATACAATTGAGAGGCTATTCCAAGCATAAGGGACCAAATGTAACAAGACATGAAACTGAGGAAAGAGAAAAGACAAAATGTTAGATCTAATTGTTTCCTTTCCTAGGTTTGGAAGGATTAGATTTTTGTCTGCATATGTCAATAAATAATAATCAAAATGTACATACAGGCAAAGTCAGAAAAATGCTGCTTAAAGACTTACTAGAATTTGATTTTAGGGTGTTTACTTTGCATATTTTGACATGTGATAGTGACAATTTGTGTTTTGACAATTAGAAAGTTTAACACTTTTAATCTCATCTTCTACAGTCATTAAATCATTATTGTATGACCCTGTCCATCCTAATTTTCTGCAACTATGAAACTTTAAATGCATAAAAATTGAAAAAAAATGCGTAAGCCCCGTAATTCTGCACAACTGTAAACATTTAAATAAACCAAAAATGTGCTTAAAATAAACATTGATATTATCCATCAAAATTATTTTAAAAAAATCAAACTCTGCCAAACCTGCTTGTGACCCACCACAAGGACCAGCCACAGCTGTGGTCCCTGTACTCGCCTAATGTCCTCACTATTTCTTGAATGCTCCTTGGGGCACAACTGTCCTCCAAAGGGGCAATGGAGTGGCAGGACTATAGCCTTGTTCTTTGCCCGATGCACTGGTCAGCAGAGCTGGCTAGTCAGAGAGGGGAACATATGCTGCATTCTTTAAGGGATGGCACACTAAGCATATGCACCAGGGAGCTCCCCAAAGATGAGTCAGTTCTGGAGTGCACAGAGCCATCTTCTCAGCTAGTGTAAATCAATGGAGCTTCTTTTCACCTGTTGTAAATTGATGGACCTCTAATCCAGACCACCATCTGGATCAAAAGAAACAGAAAAGCTTGGTGGGCTGTAGGGCATAAGAGGGGCTATAGAGAAAATGAGAGCAGACATGCAGATAGGCCATGGAATGCTTTGTAAGCGAGGAGCAGAGACTTGAGCTGTGTTTGGAATAGAGCTGGTCAAATAACACGAAGGTAATTTGAGGATAGCTTTACAAGTTAGTGTGGCAATTTTGTTATGTTTTTATTTGTGGGGTGAAATTTTCCTAAATCCACCATAATTCTGAACTGCTGCCATTTTGGATTTAGACCTAACATCTGTATGGCAGGGTGCTGCTGGAGAAGTCCTTAACCAGCACCTGCCACCCCAGCCCCACTCCATTCTCCCTGATTGGGGCTGAGTGAACTGCCCTATGTTTGCCTGGTAACTGACCATACCTGCCAGCCTCGTAAGCAGGAGCTATAAGCCTGGAAGGAAGTGAGAGGAAGGGGGGCAGAGACTAAGAGGTTAGGCTCAGTTGGAGAAGGAACCATCCAGTCTGTTGCTGGCCAGGCCTGTGTAAAGCCTGTATATAGTTGGAAACTTTTCACAAATAAAGAACACGGGTGTTGCACCAGACTGAAGTGTCCCTGATTCATGGAGGAGAGTGGCTGAATCCAGAGGGGCCTGGTAGGAACCCTGTTACAAGCAGCTTTAAACCTTGAATAATTGAAAAACCTGCATTTTATTATTGCACAAGTTTTCCACTGGAATGAAGTTTTAAAATATTTTAAACTGCTGTGGGGGAAATTTCTTCTCAAGAGCTAATCCAAAATGACAGCTCCCCCTCCCCCAGTTCTGCAGTACAATGCAAGATCTCACTGTTGGACCCATAGGATTAAAAGAGACTAACAATTTGCTTACAGCTACTATATAAGTATCCCACAGAAACCTGACTCAATGATCTCTCACCACCAGCCCCTAAATTTGTGCCTAATAATATCAATGACCTGAAAATATTTTTTCTATTCTACAAAGGAGAAATAAAATAGGGAAGGGACCTGGGCATCATAGACAGCTCAGTGAAGACCCGTCCTCAGTTTATTGCTATGGTCAAGAAAGCAAACAAGATTTAGGTTTCATAAGGACTAGAATGTTGAATAATACAGAGAATATTATCATAACTTTAGATAAATTAATGGTGTGGCCTTATCTGGAATACTGTGCACAGTGCTTATCACCCCATCTCAAAAAGAATATTGCAGAACTAAAGGTGATTCAGAGAAAGGTGACACGAATGATGAAGGGCCTGAAAAACCTCTCAGATGAAGAGAGACTGAAAAGACTGGAATTGTTAACCTTAGAAAGGAGATGAATAAGACAGGACATGATAAAATGATGAATGATATAGAAAAAGAAGATTGGGACCTTCCGTTCTCCCTGTCTCACCACACTCAAACAAAGAGATTATGAATGAAATTTAAATGTAGGAAATTCAAAACATAAAAACCATGGAACTCATTGTGACAGGAAGTCATTGAGGCCAAGAATTTACAAGGATACAAAAAAGGGATTGGACATTTATATGGGTATCAAGAAAATGCAGAATTATTATAATTAATCATAATAAATGTTGTGGAAGGAGTGTTAACAACTATAAACCTTGTGTTCCAGGAATTAAGCCCATCTTTAAGTACTGGACATCAAGATGAGAACTAATGGGGGGAGAGAGGGGAAATCATCCCATATATTGCTACTGCAAGGTTCTTATATCTTGCTGGCCACTATTTTTTTTTTTTTTATTTAAAAGAACTAGAAGGGACCCTGAAAGGTCATTGAGTCCAGCCCCCTGCCTTCACTAGCAGGACCAAGTACTGATTTTTGCCCCAGATCCCTAAGTGGCCCCCTCAAGGATTAAACTCACAACCCTAGGTTTAGCAGGCCAATGCTCAAACCACCAAGCTATCTCTCCCCCCTGGTGATAGGATACTGGATTAGATGGGCAACTGGTCTGATTCAGTGTGGAAATTCCTAGGTTTCTATAATAGAAATGCTAATATTTACACAATTGAGTGCTGGGGCAAGGAAAGGATTTGTAAAGGGTTAACAGGTACCTGCCTGTCAAATGGTTGCTTAGGGCAGCTGCACTGTTTGGTTCAAGTGGAAGTTAGAAGGAACCTTGGAGGTAAACCTGGGGTGTTAGCTCAGGAACACCTTGTCTTTGTGAAATATATTGTATAAAGCAGGTCCACCATGAGGGCCCGGAGTTTACCCACTGTCCTGGCCAAGGTGATAGTAGTTAGGAAGGCTTCCCGCACCAATAAATGTGAGAGAGCGCAAGAGGCCAAGTGCTCAAATTGTAGGTTCATAAGTATAAATAGCACCAGCTTCAAATCTCAAGCAGACACAGGTTTCAATACTGAGAGAATGTTCTGATAACAACTTTTAGTAACTTTACTGTTGTGGAATGGGTGAAAACTGAGCCGTTCTCTATTGGAGGATGAAAGTTGCTAATTGTAACTCATTGCTAATTGTAACTCAACAGTTGCTAATTGTACTCATAGAAACTGGATGGATAGGCCCAATGATTTCAAAGAGAGAAAATATTCCAGTACAAGAGGAATCCTGGGCTCCTCAGGAGGTAACTGATGTTGCTGACATCACAAGGAGAACCTCTTCCATTTGGTGGCATAGCACTTCCTTGTGGAGGGTTTTGTTCTATTGAGAAGGATGGATTGAACCTCCTCTGAGCAAGAATTCTCTAGGTCCTTTTCCTATCCAGAAACCAGGCTGGCAGATGGAGGGATGCCAGGTCGTCCCTTTCTCCATTGTGCGATAGTAGACCTGGGAAGAGCTATTTTGTTTCTTAAGAACAGCACTGAGAACATTGCTTTGCCACCATTAACTGAAAATAGGGGGAAAACTGAAATAAAATGAATTAAATTGGTAAGAAATGGGTTGGCAGTAGTAGACTACAACATTAAGGTGTATAAGTTAACAATTAACATATACTAAAGAAATAAGGTGATGGTTTATAAGTTAAAAGTTTGGTAATTTAAGTGTGCATACAATATTGACACACAGCCAAGGACAATGAATTGGCAGTTTCAAGTGGTTTGGACTATGGCTAATGTATTGGTAGGCAGAATGTGGACTGAGGTTAAGTAAAGGTCACTCCAACACTGCAGGGAGGGGTCAGTCAGGCATGCTTAGTCCAAAACAAGATGAGTGTCCTCAGACCATAATAGTAAACAACCCATAATTCTAAGACTTGTTGTGTAACAACTTTGATTGACAGTTAGACTTCACAGTTCTGATTGGTCATCAGAGAGGATTTAAAGGTGGTTGGAGGATAAGTGTGGTAATGATAGGTTGGAAAAACAAGCCAATCAGAACAGGCTAAAAACTGTATATAAGGCAAGAGAGTTAACAAGCAAAAGTCAGTCAAGTCAGGAGCACAAGAAGATCAGAAGAAACCTAAAAGAGCAAAGGAACCAGAAGAAGCAGCTGTGCTGCTGGGACAGAGCAGAAAAGGACAGAGGTGCTGATTTTCCCAGTTCCTGGGGGGTGCTCAACCCCCACTTCACCCCTTCCTCCAAGCCCCTGGTCTGCCTCTTCCCACCCCTGCTTCATCCCCCCCTTTCCTGTCCCCGCTGCTCCCCCCTCCCCAGTGCTTCCTGCATGTTGCTGAACAGCTGATTGCGGTGGGTGGGAGAGCTGGGGAGATTTTGTGGGAGCTCCCGGCCCGGACCACCCACAGAGTCAGTGCCTCTGCTTAGACAGAATAGAAGGAAAGAAGACTATGGAGCATAAACATGCTAGCTATAATATAGAATAGAAATAGGGTTAATGAATGTGTATGCTTGGGATAAAAAAGATGAGTGTCTGTGGCGTGTATGTTTATGTTACTATGTATCATGTGCAGAGTTTATTAAGATTACTGTTAGTATCTTGCATATGACTGATCACCAAGTGCAGAACATAATCCAACTGTATAACATTACAGTATTGGGTACTTTAGCTTGTATACCTGTGCTAAGGGGGTTATATTTTAATTTAGGTTTCAATGAATTGTATTAGGAAAGATTGGTTACACTAAATAAAGAAAACACTGTTTTGGAAAAATACTACCTGTGTGTCAGTTCTTTCAGTGGAGATTATATCCGTATCCTTCCAGAGGGGAACAGATTTAGTCTGTTCTGGGCAGTTTCCTGAAGGGCATAGGGAGATCCTTGGCAAACCCTGACAATTCTACTAGGCCGGACCCATTCCTTTCACCTTGAAGGAACAGATGAATAGATCAACATCTTGGAAACCTGGAAGTAAGCAATAGGAGGGCTACTCTGGGATCCTTGAATCTGTTCTTGGTGTAACATCAGGTGGGTGGGGCTGCTCAGTTCTTTATAACTTTACATTCCCCTTCTTCCTGTTCCTCTGTTTAACTCTTTGGTGAAGCACAGGCCAGAGCTCAGTCTCTTCAGGACTTTTCAGAAATCATTACACTGAGTTAAACCTTAGGGCTATTGTATGTAAAACTCTGATAAATGGAAGTTAATTGTCATCCTCAGTCAATTCCAAAGAAAGAATACCATACACATTCCTAGTAAAACAAACATTTAATGCACACAGAACACATTGTAAATAGTATAAAATATTGTAAATAGTATTTGGAATACTATGAAATTTTGTTAAACAAAGCTCGTAGAGAGTAAATCTGTGTTCCTCATGCAGACTTCCCCCTTTTTGTTTGTTACAAACATTCAAATATAAAGTTTTAGCATAATATTTTCTGTACTTTAAAACACAATCCCCTCTGATCTTCTCTCAGAGATGATTTCTCAGTCTTTATAGTGTGACCATAGTATGTAGAATGCGTCACCTGGACTCAAAGCTTGAGAAATGGCAGCATCTCAGTCCTTTCAAACATTTCAGAATGTTGTCAGCAAACAGTCTGGGGATCTCCACAGCTAGTAGTGTTCCAGACCTTAGGTCAATAGCTGACCGATCTGCTCAGTGCTGGTGAAACAAAAGTCTGTATCCAACATGGTACGGGGATTGGGGTCAACATACAAAATATCAATTTATTTTATTACTATAAGGCTCCTACTCTATAGGGAACCATAACCCCATCTAAGTTCAGCAAGAATTCAGAAATCCTCACCCCACCCCACCTCTCAGCAGGGCCGGCTCCAGGGTTTTGGCCACCCCAAGCAGCCAAAAAAAAAAAAAGCCGCGATCGCGATCTGCAGCGGCAATTCGGCGGGAGGTCCTTAGCTCCGAGCAGGAGTGAGGGACCGTCCGCCGCATTGGCGCCGAACAGCTGGACGTGCCGTCCCTTTCCAAAGTGGCCGCCCCAAGCACCTGCTTGGTAAGCTGGTGACTGGAGCCGGCCCTGCCTCTCAGTCCTCTTTGGGGTCAGGACACAGGTGGCTGGTGTGAATCAAATAGCTTTAGCAGGCTCCAGTGTGGCCTCATTGATAGGAGCATCACCTTGGAAGGAACTATAGAGTGAAGAATGTTCAGAAGTTTATTAGTAGGATCCTGAATCTCCTCCAGAGGGATATGGAGTGTTTCTGTGATACTCCTCAGGAAGTCCTGGTATTGGCTATAATTATCCGGGGGTGGGGAGAAAGAGAGGCTGATGCTACTGCCTCATCAACAGACACTGTCAGCAGATGCTCAGCAATGTGCTCTGACAGGGTCTGAGGCTCATTTCTTGGAGGCGATCTGTGTGGAAATTGCTGTCTGGGGTCCTCATAGTCTGGGGCCTGAAAGTATAGATATCATGGACCCCATTGTGTCCAGTAGGTAGGTTCATAAAAGTACAGTGATGAGTCCTATACAAGATACCATTGGTCCCTTGCCCCATAATAGGGGTCATAGGGCTGTAGCGGCACCTGAGAGGCTCTGGGAGCCTTGTCTAGACTGCTGTCTTGTGTTCTGGCTGTCAGAGGAACCATCATTACCACCCCCTTTCATCAATTGAGTAGGAGCCCTCTGATTCTACAGGCACAGCCTGCGGTACTATCTGTCTTGCAGCAGCCTGGCCAGAGGCATATACCAGCAAATAGCACCTGGATGGTGTTAGAGCATCAAAGTCATGGCTAGTACTTGGGACCAGTGAATGGCTGTTAATGCTGTGATGATGACTCTTGATAGAACTAGTTCAAGAGGATTGGCAACTTGGGATTGGTGTATGTTAGTATGTTAGCCTGGGATAGAATTTTGGGTTTGACTTTTTGATACTCTTATACTAAAATGTGTAAATAAGGGGAAAAGACACTGTCATGTTGGTTCTGCCTAGTCAGCTGGATTTGTTAGTACCATGGGAACAGATAAGAGCAGTTAAAGTGTTACTCAAGAGCAGTTGGGAAGGGCAAAGGGGTTTGCGGGGGGGGGGGCAAGAGGGGGAGGAGAAATGGGGGGGAGAGGAGATATAAAACACTAAAAATCCAAGCAGCACAGCCTCACTCCTTACCACTCCCATGGGGTACAAAAGGGGTGCGATGAAGACCCCAGATCCAAAACGGAACATGACTCTAAATTGTAAGGGGTGGGACTGTGGGCATGCATTGCAGGTATATTTGGGCCTGCTAAGAAGGAGGAGGTGGAAATAGGGAATGGGAAATGAGAATGGGGACACAGGCAACACTCAGTGGCATCAGAGTTGGGTAGAGGGACACGGGGTAAATGCTCTGCGGTGTCAGAGCTGCGAAGGGGGACATGGGGTAAATGCTCTGCGGTGTCAGAGCTGGGAAGG